>NC_057862.1:359110192-359419330 GCF_019393635.1 Dromiciops gliroides
ATTTTTTCCAATTACATGTAAAAACAACTTTTAACATTCATTTTAAAATAAAATTTTGAGTTCCAAATTTTCTCCCTCTCTCCTCCTACCTCCTCCTTAAAATGGTAAGCAATTTGATAAAGGTTATATATCCCACCAAATTTCTGTGCATGGTACATCATGATTGTATTTGGCTTGAGGTAAACCAATTTATGGTCCTTTCCCTGAAAATGGCACTCATAACAGTACTCCTAGTAAATGAAGACAGACACTCCTGCTGAATTTGAATTTACAGTTATTGCCCTGATCAGAGTTCTGGTGTATTGTTTTTCTTATGTTGATAGCAGATAACAATAGCTAGCATTTTTAGAGTGTTTTAAGGGTTGTAAAGCGCATTACATGTATTACCTTATTTGATCCTCACAACAATCCTGAGAGTAGCTACTGTTATCTATCTCCATTTTCCAGATGAGGAAACTGAGGCTGAGAAGGGGTTAAATTATTTCTCTAGGGTCACAGGGCTAGCGAGTATCTGAGACAAGATTTCAACTGAAAGGTTTTGACCGTGGGCCCCACATCCTTATCCACTATCCCACCTCACTGCCAAGAGCGAATAATGAATAACCAAATGGATGGAACCTTCTCCATTGGTAACCAAGTGATGTGAAGAGAACATGAGGAAGATTCCCAGCATGTTGGGTAGACCCCCTTTATTGAATTGATGAGAGGAAATGAATGAGAGCTGCAAAGGATAGATTGGTGTGGCTGGGTTGTGGCCGCCACCACTGGCAGGAGTAACCACATCAGTGAGATCAGAGGTATGTGGAGTAGAGCAATAGCAGTAAATATCCTTGCAAATATCGACTCTGCCAGAGTGAGTATGAGCCCCCCAAAGGCCTTCTCTAATGAGAAATTTCTTAGCACTAAGATGTTAGTTAATAGTCTCCATTTGCTCTCTGCTCCCAGACTGTAAGCCTTGAGAGAACAGGGATTGCTTCTGCCTTGCCCTTCTTTCTATGTCCCTTAGGGCCTAGAACATAATAAGGATGGGAACTGGATCTGGGATTTTGTAGGTTTAAGAAAATCCCTGTGGAGGGAACTTCCTTTACCAATGGACGTTTCAATTTGCCTAGAGAATTGCCCAGAGCACTGAGAAGCCCAGGGTCACACAGCCAGGGACTTAAACACAATTTGTCCAGGCTCCAAGGCCTTCCCTCCATATCCCTGTACTGCCTCGCCTAGCACATAGGAAGTGCTTAAAAATACTTCTTGAGGGTATGAATGATTAAAAATGGCAAACAAGCCAGACTGTATGACTGGCAAGTTTTTGTTTGTTACTAAAATATTAAAAGATTGGATTAGATTGTAAGCTTCTTGAGGGCAGGAACTGTCCTTTGCCTCTTTTTGTATCCCAGCACTTAGCACAGTGCCTGGAACATAGTAGATGCTTAGTAAATGTTTACCGAATTGATTTGAAAAATTATTCACTGCTACTTTTTATTCTGTTGAATTTATTGAAAAGTTAATTAGCTTTCACCTCATTGAGAAAAAAAAATGAAAAGGACACTGACTTGGAATGAATTACATGACTGATAAAGGATTAGGGTTTTTGGTTCAAAGAGTTAGAGCTTGAAGGGACCAGTGTGAGGTCACCTAATCCAATCCCTTCATTTTGCCTATGAGGAAAGCGAAGTCCAAAGAGATGAAATGACTTAGCTTTGGACACAAAGATCGGAAGTGACAGAGTCAGGATTCAACTTGAGGCCCTCTCACTCTAAATCCAGAGCTCTTTGCAGTGCACCATGACATTGCCTCCATGTCCTCATCAGTAAAATGAGGAAGTTGGGTGAGATTGGCTCCAATATCCTAACCAACTGGCTCTGTATTCTCTTTCTGTCGAGATGCTAGCCACTGTCTAGATAATGCTGGCTTGTAAATGTTGGCTTTTATTTGTTCAAGTCGATGGATTTGGAAAAAAATAATTTTAAAAAGTGGACTTTTGGGGAGGTAATATGGTTGGGTGGTCAGATTGACTTGGGCAAGCCTCTCTTAGAATCAGAGAAAATTAGAACCATGGACTTTAAACAGCACTTTCCAGGTGAGGAAATTAAATTCCAGAGGGCTCAAATGACTTGCCCATGGTCACTTAGCTTATAAATAACAGTACTCTGATACAGATTCATGTTTTCTAAATATCAGACGCAGTGCTCTTTCCTCACTATGTGCTTTGGCCTTAGAATATAGGGTTTATATATTGGTTCAGCAAACAAATATCTGACTTTTTGTGTCTTGACTGAGTCCCATCAACTTTTTATCTGCTTTGCCAATTTAGTTGAGTCCTTCAATCAATAAAACCAACCAGTAAGCATTTTTTAAGCATCTACTATATGCCAGGCTCTGTGCTAAGTGCCTGGGATACAAAAAGAGTCAAAAGACAGTCCCTACCCTATCTCAAGGAGTTTACAGTCTAATGGGGGAGACAACATAGAAAAAGAAGCTATAGGAAATAATTAACAGAGAGAAGTCAGTAGAATTAAGAGGGGTCAGGAGAAGCTTCCAGGAGAAGATGGGATTTTAATTGGGACTTAGAAGAAGCCAGGAAAGTCAGTAGTTGAGAAGGGAGAGTATTCCAGGCATGGAGGACAGCCAAAGAAAATGGCCAGGAGCTGAGAGAAGGAGCATCTTGTTTATGGAACAGCCAGGAGGCCAGGGTCACTGGATTGTGGAGAGTCTGGTAGGGAGCAAGTTGTAGAAAGACTTTAAAAGGAAGAGGGAGCTAGGTTAACAAGGACTTTTGAATGCTAACCTGAGGATTTTTTATTTGTTCCTGGAGATAACAGGGAAGTACAGGAGTTTATAAGTGATACTGAAGGGATGTAAGAGTTGATTTCTTCTTTTTTTTTTTTGGTGAGGCATTTGGGGTTAAGTGACTTGCCCAGGGTCACACAGCTAGTAAGTGTCAAGGGTCTGAGGCTGAATTTGAACTCAGATCCTCCTGAATCCAGGGCTGGTGCTCTATCCACTGCACCACCTAGCTGCCCCAAGAGTTGATTTCCATCTACTGCAGTGTGACTTGTGTCCCAGCTGGGTGAGCCACTCATCTACAAGGAGAGCTTGTGCTCACTGGGGAGTTCCCCAATTTCTGTGGTGATTCTTAAATGTGTCAGTAGCAATCTCCTTTGAGTTCTGTAGTTTCACACATAAATACTGGCTTATTATAACATGTCATATTTTGAAAAGCAGCATGGTGTAGTGGAAGCCACCATGGGCAGGCAGCTCATCAGGAAATCAAGGTTCAAACCCTGGCTCTGACACTTGTTCATTGTGTGATTCTGGATAAGTCACTTCCCTTCTCTGGCCTCAGTTTCTTCATGTGTAAATTGGGTAGAGTAATACTTAGGCTTACTTCACAAGTGGTTGTGAGGAGAGTGTCTATAAATTGCAATGTTAAATAGCAGTTATTACTAAATTAAGAATGTCTGAACATTGTCCAAGTGACAAGAGTTTTGATTCTGCTGAAACCTGAACTTAAATATGTTGGGTTTTTTTTTATCTCCTTTATGTCTGGAGCCACATGCTAGGGATGGGAATACCAAAACAAACCTGAAACAGCCCTTGCCCTCAGGGAGCTTAACTTTCAATGGGAAAGACATGTGCATAAAGAGATATGTAAATAACATACCTAGAAGATAGGTACTAGGTAATTTTCTGAGAAGGCATATGTATCTGGGGATATAAGCAAATAATTCTAGAATAGGGCTTCTCAAACTTTTTCCACTTGTGACTCCTTTTTGCCTGAGATTTTTAATTAAAAATATTTTTAATCATAAAAGTATTTTATTATTTTCCAGTTACATATAAAGATGGTTTTCAACATTTGTTTTTATAAGATTTTGAGTTCCAAATTTTTCTCCCTCCTTCCCTTCCCTCCCCAAGATAGAAAACAATCTGATATAGGTTATATATGTACAATCACATTAAACATTTCTGCATTAGTCATGTTGTGAAAGAATAATCAGAACAAAAGGGAAAAACCTCAAAAAAAAAAAAAAGCAAAAAAAAAAAAGAAACAGTATGGTTCAATCTGCATTGAGATTCCACAGTTCTTTTTTCTGGATGTGGAGAGTATTTTCCATCATAAGTCCTTTGGAATTGTCTTTTGCCTTTGAAATTTTTACACAGCCCCAGGTATATAGTATATAAAATAAGCATACCTAACCTTTTACTATTGCCAAATTTTTTCATGAGACTCACATTTAGTTATGACATCTGATATAAGCAACCCACAGTTTAAGAAGCTTTGTTGTAGAAGGTGGCCTTTGAGCAATTTTGAAGGTTTGAAGTAAACAAGGGGTTCTGTAGGGGGAAAAAAAAAGTAGGAAGAAGGCTAATTGTGAAGAGCTTTCTGTGTCCAACTGAAGAGTTGTTATTTGATCCCAGAGGCAATAGGGAACCACTAGAGTTTATTGAGTAGGGGAGTGACATGATCAGAACTGACCTTTAGGAAAATCTTTTTGGCTGCTGTGTCAAATGGCTTGTAGTTTGGGGTAGACCAAAAAAGAGGCTGTTGCAGCCCTCCAGCTGAGAGGGGAAGAGACACTCTAATCAGTAATATTGCCAAACTCTGTGGAGCATGTTTGCAGGTGAAGTTTTCCCCTAAACTATGCATATACACATGTTATTTTGAAATCTCAGCCTTTTTTTTGTTCAAGCTGGGAAAGCAAATGCTATCAGAGGTTAGATGTAAAGTATTTCATTGCGGAAGAGTGTTTTATGAATGTGAGTTTTCTTATGTTTTGTTTGAGTCTTGTGAAACCTCCGGTTCTGGAAATCCCTGGGGAATGTGAGGCTTTGGGATAGCCAAGTTTCCCAGATAAGTGAATGTTTACCCCTCCTGAAACCTTTGTAGGACAGGAACAGGGCTTGGACCTGTGGTTTCATTGGTATAGGGAACTCCTGTACAGAGACTTTCTCTGCAATTTAAAATCTTAGAGCTGTCTAGAACAATGAGGGGTTAAGTATCTTGTCCAATGTTGCATAATGTATCAGAAATAGGATTTGAACCTAGGTTTTCCTGGTTTTTGTTTGTTTTATTTTATTTTTTTTGTTTTGTTTTTGGTTTTTTTTTTTGCGGGGCAGTGGGGGTTAAGTGACTTGCCCAAGGTCACACAGCTAGTAAGTGTCAAGTGTCTGAGGTCGGATTTGAACTCAGGAACTCCTGAATCCAGGGCCAGTGCTTTATCCACTGTGCCACCTAGCCGCCCCTGTTTATTTTATTTTTTCAGGACAATGAGGGTTAAGTGACTTGCTCAGGGTCACACAGCTAGTAAGTGTCAAGTGTCTGGGGCTGGATTTGAACTCAGGTCCTTCTGAATCAAGGGCCGGTGCTTTATCCACTGTGCCACCTAGCTGCCTCCAGTTTTCCTGGCTTTGAGGGCCAATTCTCTCCATTATGATGTTATACTACCTCTCTAAGCCATGGGCACTTTTTGGGGAGGCAATTAGGGTTAAGTGATTTGCCCAGGGTCACACAGCCAGGAAATGTCTCTCATCCACTATGCCACCTATTTGCCCCCATCAGCACTTTTAAAAAGTTAGCTCTTTGGGTGACCCTGTAAAATGAACTCCACATTGCCCCATGCTCTTAGACTGAGGATCCTGGGCAGTGTCTTTTCTTGGTGACAGCTGATAAAGTATCTCATCATATCCTCAGGGACACGATAGGGAAAGATGGGATAGAATGTGAGCTCTCTGAGGACAGGGAGAATTTCACGTCTGTGTTTGCATCCTCAGCACCTAGTCCAGTGCCTGACAGTCAGTCTTGGGCTGGCTGAAGTTATGGGGCTTTAGGACTGCTGAAGGGCCGTACCTAATGGGTAATGATAAAGGAATCATTGTCAGTCTCTAGGAAGCTCTCCTTTGGTAGCCACAGGATCTGTCTTCTGCCCTGTTTTTGGCACTTTTTGGTGAGTGACTTTGGGTAAAAACACAAGGAAAGGGTCATATAATATCCAGATGACATGCAGTTGGGATGAAAGCTGTCAAATGTCAGAACCATTACCGCCGGGGGTCCAAAAAGCTCTTGGCAGACAAAAGAATGGGTCAGAAGTAACGCAACATAATTTGATAAGGATGAATATAAAGCCCTGCACCTGGACTCAGAACATCAGCTGCACAAGTACAGGATAAGGAAGCCTGTTTTGACAGCAGTCGGGGTGAGAAAGAGGGCTGGTGTTTTAGTGACTGCCAAGTTCAATATGAGTTGTCAACAGTGTGACAAGGGAGCCAGGAGCACTAATGAGCCATTGGAGCTAAGGAAGGAAGAAAATGGTCCTAATGTCCTCTCTGCCATTTCCACTCAGCTGACAGTATTGTGTCCAATTCTGGAGCCACGGTTTATAGAAAGGCCGTGACAAGCTGTAACATCCTAAGGAGGGTGGGCAGGATGGGGACAGTACTGGGCACCATGACACTTAATCCTTCAATTTGGTCAGTGTTTGTCTAGGCCTTGGTTGGGGAGGAAAGGCCCCCAGGAATATGAGGATCAGCACATCACTATCGAGGATAGCATGTCTCTCTCTTCTGTCCACATTTGAAAAATGTTGTGCCAAAAGACTCTGAATGGCCTGGTTGTAGGATCATATTAGAGATGAATGGGACCCTTTCACGGCCATTCGTGTCCTACCTTCACAACCTAGCTCTCTTACAGATTAGAAAACTGAGGGCCCAGGAAGGTTAATTAAGGTTAATTAGTCCATCAAGCTCAGAAGTCAGGCTTTGGGGTATGGGTTATATTCAGTTTGGTTTATTTAAACACATGTTTATTATGTATCTCCTGGGTATGACATGTTGTCCTTGGGGTTGGAGGAGATCCCAAAATCTGAGTTGGAAGGAACTTTTAAGGTCATTCACTCCAAACTACCTGACCAGGAATTTCCTTACATCCTTGAAAAGTTGTCAGCCAACCTTCTCCTGAACACCTCCAGTGATAATAGCTCACTACCTCTTAACCATTTCTCTTGGACAGCTCCCATTATAAGACGTTTTTCCTAATGTCAAGCCAAAAGCTCTCCAGCTTCTACCCAAGAAACCATTCATTTTACCACCTAGGCAGTTAGCACCTGGAACTGGGAAGACCTGAGTTCAAATTTGGCCTCAGACACTTAGAAGGTGTATGACTCTAGGCAAGTCACTTAACCTCTGTCTGCCTCAGTTTCCTCTGCTGTAAAATGGGGGATCATAATAGCACCGACCTCCCAGAGTTTTCGTGAGTGAGGATCAAATGAGATAATATTTGTAAAGCACTGAGCACAGTTGCCTTGGCTTGTAGTAGGTATTTAATAAATGCTTGTTTCTTTCCTTCCATCACGGAGATATCTAATCCTGGTCTAGGAGTGGCATAAAACATTGAATAATTATAAACATAATATTATGGGAGAACCAGACGAACTTTTAAGGCTGTCTGTTATCACCTTGTTTTACAAATGGGGTAACTGAGGTCCAGAGAGGCTAATTGACTTGTACAAGGTCACCCAGATAAGAAGTGCCAGAGCTAGCATTGGAACCCATGCCCTCTTTCCACTGTATCCCATGACCTTTCTTTGGACTTCCTTGGGAGGTGTTGTGTATTTTCTTACTGGGGGTCTTCATGTGGAGCCTGGATTTGTCCAGTATGTTGCAGTGGGAATTCCTTTCTGGGAAAGGTTCTTTTCAACTCTAAAATTCTGTGATAATGTATGTTAGATGGAAAGGGGGGGGAGGGGGCACACCAGACTGTCCTCACACATTTCTTCTACCATTTATTCCTTTACCAAAACTTCCAGTATAGTGGCAAGACGGTCTGTTTCAGGGGCCAAGGCAGAGCAAAGTTGGTTAGTCCAAAAATAATGAACTGTCCTTAAGTGATATATTCTCATATCCTGGTTACAGGATCATGGGGTTATGGATTGAGAACTCAGAGGAGATTTTAAAGCCATCTATTTCCATCTAGCCCTCTCATTTATAGATGAGGAAACTCCCTCAAAGGCTTTCCCCTGTCAAGGTCACTCTTCCCTGGAAAGGCCACTTGTCTCCCATAAACTGACTCATTGAGCAGTCCTGTTATGACTGATTAGGCTGCAGTGTGAATTTCTAATCATTTATTTTCACTCCTGAATTAATAGTGAATTAGTTGTAGAACTGCAGGTTTTTGTGACCTTAGTTCCACATTAAACTTCAAAACAGGAGTCACTTTTGGTTAATTTGTATTCTTCTCTACCTTTTCTCCCCCAGTAAAGGGAAAAAAAAACCCTAGAATCATAGAGTACTGGGACCAGAAGAGACCTGAGATAGGGGACTGTGGGTACACAGCCGCTGTGTGGCTTGGTTTTCCTTAACCTTCTTTTTCTTTGTTACAAGAAGGCTAGAGATCAGAGGAAGCAAGGAGTCTATTCACAAGTGTCCGTGATGTGAAAACAATAGTGATCAAAGACAAAACTAAAGGTGGACCTAGAAAGTATTTCATTGAATCCTTAGTCGATACAGGAGAAATTGAGGGTCTAGACATGAGAAAGACTTGACCAAGGTCATGGAGCTCTTAAGATACAACTGAGCCTTGAACCCAAGTTTCCTGACCTGTCCAGCTCTTCTTACAGCACATTGTTGGTTCTTCCATAAAACCATCTCCCATTTGGGTTCCTTTTTATAACTTGTGGATGTGCTTTTAAGGAAGGTTGTGCTAGCAGAGTGTAGAGAGGGTTAGGGTTAGCCTCCATCTTCATATACTAGAAAGGGAGGGAAGAAGAAGGAACTTAGAGAGAAACAGGGAATTGGCTTTGACCTGGATCATCCCTTCTGCCATTACTGGAGCCTAAGTAGGGATCCCTGTAGAAGGAGAGGAATGAGGACACGCATGGTCCCTTTGAGAAGGGCTGAACCTCCCACTATGGGAAGTCTTCCTGGTATGCTTCCCCCATTATACTCCTTGGGAAGAATAATTTGTTGGACAGCTCATGGAATTCCCTGGAGCCTGGGTCTCAGGGTGAGGGGGGTGAGGGGAGATTTTCCTGTTGGATGATATTAAATCAGTTATTCAAATGGGGGGAAATGTCATCAAGGTTGCAAATCCAAATTGCGCTTATATTCTCTCCTTTTCTTATACTTAACTCTCCAGTTTCTAAGGTACCATATAGCAGGATGTGAACCAGTACTGACATTTGAACACTAACTCTGAACGTCAACAGCGGCTAACTCCTACCCCACTTCCTGCCCATGTCCTGTCCTGGTGCTCCAACTCTCCTTAGTTGTGTGTGTTCCCCTCACTGGTTTGATCTCTTCACCAGCCTCCCAATCGTTTCTGCAGTTGTCTAATTTTAAACACATGGCAGTTTTGCAGTGCTAACTGAATCTAGGGTGGAGAGGCAGCTCGGTGTGAGTGATTTCCATTAGATCTCAGATTGTTTTCTCCTCTCACAGAGTTTGCAAGTTTACATTTGCCCCAATTCTGAGTTCTTATTCAAGTCTGATTTTGTGGGGGGGTGGAGTGGGACTCAGGGGACAGACATCCTTTGGAATGACTGCCTCTGTCAGTAAAGAGCATGGAAGAGGGGCCCCGGCCATCGCAGAAGCCGGCCACCCTAACAATAGTGGAAAGCAGAAGACAACAGAGAGAATATTAGGAAGCTGCTAGATAGATGAATGTCCCAACATTTGCCTTGCACCCTTGTCTCTCTGCACATCCACTGGGGGATCATAGGGAGAAGTTTGCACATTCTCATCTCTGTTATTGTCAGCCATAAAACCAAAATTACACTGTATTTTAACACGTTAATGTCAGATTGGCCAGGACCACTGGGAGGTGGTGTACTTAGTGACATCAGCTGGCAAGGAGCCTGTAACAGAGAGGGAGGGAAGGAGGGGTGAGAGAGAGAGAGAGAGAGAGAGAGAGAGAGAGAGAGAGAGAAACACACACACACACACACACACACACACACAGAGAGACAGAGAGGGAGAGGAGAGGGGGAAAGGGTGTGTGTGTGTGTGTATCTGGGATTCTGGGCAAGGTAAAGAGCTGGTCTGTTTGGCAGGACCATCCCTCTGGGATCCATCTGTGTTCCCTGGAATTGGACAGGCAGCTCTAGTCAGTGAGAAATCACAGATGTGAGAGAGCTGACACATGTCCAGCTAATGAAAGGAGGAGGAAGACTGGTCCCAGGCTGTGCTCAGAGATCAGGAGCAGGGGAAGAGGAGCATTTTATTCCTATTTCAAATAATTTGGCTTCTTGGCATCTGGATTGTGGTCATCTGGGCATCTAGGGTAAGTGAGACTTTTCATCTTGCTGCTGCTTTTTATGCTGAGATAGGCAGCATGCACGGGTGCCTTTCGGAGCTCTTGGTTGTCTTAGATGAGAACGATGCAGTGTTTCTGGGGGTTTGGTAGAAGAGCCCAACCTATAGGCGGTTGCTCAGCTTTGCACAGGCTAGCTTTGGGTTGGCTACATTGCCTGTCTGACTCTGTCATCTACCGCCGTTCAAATGCTGCATTTTGCTAAACGGAAACTTGAGGCAAAGAATCTAAGAGTAATACAGGACTCTTGCCCCTGGAAATGCAGTCCTGAAAAAGCATTTCAACAAAGGATAGATGGATAGATAGATAGATAGGCAGGCAGACAAACGGACAGATAGATAGACAATCATGTTGGGTCCTTCTGTGATATAGCTGAGGAAGGGATGTCTCCTTTAGCACCACCCTCACGGTCCCGGGTGTGAGACAAACATTTTTGGGGGGAGGCAGGGGGGAAGGTCTTTTTTCCTTGCCATATTTCATGCTGGTAGAGTCGTGGCTGCTCCTCATAGAATCACAAGGAGCCTGCCAGCCTTGCTGTTACTGTATCTGCTCAGGGTAACTGCTCTCAGGACAAGATTTTGCCCTGATGGTACGCGGTTGTTTCTGTGTGTTTCATGAAAACTAAGGGAGCCGGCCGCTCTTGCTGCCCGCTAGTAAATGCCTCTCTGGGAGGGAAGTTTGGGTCGTTTTCTAAGGCAACAAATCTACATCCGACCTTCCTTGTATGTCTGTGCTTCATTTTCCATTTCTAGGATCTCATGGCTTTAGAGCTGGAGGGACCCTCAGAGCTCATCTGGGCTGATCCCACCAAGTTTACAGATGAGGAGGCAGCTGAGGCCCAGAAAGAGACAGTGACTTGCCCAGGGCCACCCAGCTAGAAAGTAGCAGAGCTGCCATTCACACATGATTTTTGTCTATACATGGAGTTATTATTATTATTTTTTTTTTTTGGTGAGGCAATTGGGGTTAAGTGACTTGCCCAGGGTCACACAGCTATATTATTATTATTATTATACCAAATAAGCATCCCTGTTGTATGGGGTCAAGATGACCTCTGAGGTCCTTTTTGGCTCCGTTTTTAAGGCATCTAGATTCCTCTACAGTTTATTCAGGGAATAGAGTTAATTTTTGTGGCAGTAAAACCGTCATAATCCTTCCAGGTTGACAACACTCATCCAGACCCTGGGCTGAGATTTCACCCACAGCCTTGATCATTTTTTTTTCAGAAGGTCTCCCTTCTGTCTGCTTCTGCCACCCTGAGCCTCCATTGCCACAGCCCCCTTCTTACCATGCCTTTTAGTTAGTTCCAAAGACAAACTTTTTTTGTGGCAAATAACAATTAGAGGGGTGGTCTGGGTGTGAATATGTAAATGAGCCTGCTAGAACCCACCATCGGGGTAAACTTTGGAAAGTTGTCCCCAAAACCAGATCTGGAGCCTGTGGTTTTTGGACAGCCCCTGAGGAACACTGGTCTCTGCTTTTGTCCTTTGGAAACTCCCAGACAATCCTTTTTGAGGAACTGGGGCTTCTCTAGTGCACAGTGCTTGACACATAGTAGGCACTTAATGAATGCATATTGATTGATTGATTCTTCCCGCCTGTCCTCTTGTGGAGCCTAGATCAGCTCCATTTTAGCTCTAGGTTACATAGAGGTCCTAGACTTGACATGTCAGCCCAGACCTTCATCCCGGCCATCCTGGTCTCCAGGGGCAGCATGGGGGGCGGGGGGCGGGGGGGGGGAGTCTATCTGTTCTCCACCAGAGGTCTAAATGAACAGCTTACTGATACCAGCCCCGAGCATGCTTGTTCTTCCTTGTTGAGGGCATTGGAATGACCTCAGAGGTTTCTAGGTCTTCATTTTAGGATAGATTTTACGTTTCCCCCCACAATATTTCCGTTTTGATATTTGAGATTGGCACAGCTGTCCAGCATCTGTATTGGCTCATCCAAATGTCTGGGAAATGTGTATACATGTATGTATGTGTGCATATTTTTATAGAAGCCTTTATTAACCTGATGGGTACAGAAGGCCATCCTAGGGCTCAGGGAGTTACAAAGATAATTGAGACCTAGCTCTTATTTTCATGGAGCTTACAGTCTAGTAGAGGTATACACACACAAACGTAATTGTCATTCATTTACATGATGTTCCTTCAGAGTGAACAAGCCTCCGGAATTTGGTATTTGGAGATAAGCTGAATTTAATTCTGTTCGAGTCAATAAATAAAGTACCCAATGGGGACAGAGGGCCACACTAGAGCTCAGGAAGATACAAAGATAAATAAGGGGGCCGCTAGATGTCGCAGTGGATAGAGCACCGGCCCTGGAGTCAGGAGTACCTGAGTTCAAATCCAGCCTCAGACACTTAACACTTACTAGCTGTGTGACCCTAGGCAAGTCACTTAACCCCAATTGACTCACTTAAAAAAAAAAAAGATAAATAAGGCATAGCTCCTTGACCTCATGGAGCTTAGAGTCTAGTTAAAGGGATGTGACACAGCTCCTGATAACCCATACACAATAGAACACATTAAGTGAATAAGTGAAATATAAACAAAAGCCTGGTGAAGAAAGGATAATTCCCAGCTGGGGTTGAGAGGGGCAGGGCGGTCAGAGCTGGATCTTGAAGGACAGGTAGGATTTTGAAGTACAGTGATAGAGGAAGGTCATTCTTGGTAGAAGGCACTGTCTGAGCAAAGGCATGGAAGTGGGAAATGGACATGAAGAGGAATGAGGGAAAGCTGTTTTCACTAAAGTAGCCCAGCCTGCCAGTGCTTTAACCATGAAGGGACTGGGGCTGGAATCTAGTGATCTCTAGTAGGGCACCATAAGAAAAGGGAAAGGGGCAGCTAGATGGTGCAGTGAGTGGATAAAGCACTGGCCCTGGATTCAGGAGGACCTGACTTCAAATCTGACCTCAAGACACTTGACACTTACTAGCTGTGTGACCCTGGGCAAGTCATTTAACCCTTATTGCCCTGCAAAAAATAAAAAATAAGAAAATAAGAAAAGGGAAAACATCTATGAACTTGAAACCCTTACAAATGTGCTTCTCTTGTATTCTGAATCCTATGAAACCTGATAAAATTATTAAAGATAGAAGCGATCCTGGAAGGATGTCCAGGGGATATCCTAAGTAAAGAAATTATTTTGGAGCAATGGAATTGTGAAGTTCTGAAGACACACTATTAATAAAGTACAGTTTTGTCCTACAATCGCATAATGTCATGGCTGGAAGGGACCCTAGAACCTTGAATGTCCTAGATAGGGGATACCTAAGAAAGCTTCTCTTCCACCCCATACTCTTGTTTTATTTTTTTTTATTTTTTTGCGGGGCAATGAGGGTTAAGTGACTTGCCCAGGGTCACACAGCTAGTAAGTGTCAAGTGTCTGAGGCCGGATTTGAACTCAGGTACTCCTGAATCCTGGGCTGGTGCTTTATCCACTTCGCCACCTAGCCGCCCCAACCCCATACTCTTTATAGAGATTCAGAGAGTAGAAGAAACTTAACCTAAAGCAGTGAGGTGACACAGTGGATTGTGTTTGGACTTGGAATCGGAAAATCCTGAGCTTGAATCCTACCTCAGACACTTACTTGGCCATGTGACTCTGAGCAAGTCACTTTACCTTTCTCTCTCAGCCTGTCTCCTCATCTGTGTAAAAGGATAGCATCTACTTTACGGGGTTGTTGTGGGGGTCAAGTAAGATGCCATCCATAAACTTCTTTGAAAGCTTTCCAGCTTTGTCTAAATGCTACCTATCATCCTTCTTCTTCTTCCTGGCTAAGCTGAGCATCATGCTTAAGTACCATAAAACCAACAAACCAGGTAAAGATGAGGCTGTAATGTTTTGGGTTTTAGTCAAACCACTTTTACACAGTATAGGTTATGTGTGTACAGCTGGGGAGGGTTTTTGAGCCGGATCTTTTTTTTTTTTTTTTTTAACGGGGCAATGGGGTTAAGTGACTTGCCCAGGGTCACACAGCAGGCCGGATTTGAACTCAGGAACTCCTGAATCCAGGGCCGGTGCTTTATCTACTGTACCACCTAGCCGCCCCTGAGCCGCATCTTAAAAGAGAGTTGGTCCAATTCAATGAAAGCTCTTAAAACCACATATTCAGGGGAAGAGCTACTCAAAGGCCTGGATCCACTATAGTAAATGAGGTGTGGGGCCTTTTCTTGTGCCATGTGGTGTAGATCAGCCCAATACTTCATCAAGCTGATAGGGACCAGGGAAGTTATCAAGCACAGCCCCTTCTTGCATAGATGAAGAATTGGGGATCAGAGAGGAGAAGAGACACAACCAAGCCTGGTGGCAAAGCGGGGTCTAGAAAACCCAGACTCCCTCCCAGTCCAGTGGTTATTATGCTTCACTGTCTTCCATGTTGTTGGGGTGGAAAGGAAAGGACATAAGGGAAATGTTTGGTTTTCAAGTAAGAATGTCTTTGGCAATACCAGACTTAATCCTAGTGTAATTCTTTTGGATGTGATCAAAAGATCCTGCATTCGAGGGTTGTATGATTTGAGTGTGATTTTTAAGGGAAAGTCACTGAGAATAAAGACTGGAGTTTAGGTTGTGGCTTCCAAAAAACCCCCATCGTTTTGTGACAGGGTTGGATCTTGTGATTGTCCAGCAGTTACTGCAGGCCTCTGTGGATGGGCACTGTTCACGTCCTAGGCGCTGCTGTCTCTGCTCTGGGCCTGCCAGTGATGCCGACTGTGTGCATGCAAACTTGAAAAGCGCACCCTGGATGACTTTGAAAAAGGGCGCCAGAGTGAACTCCTTTTGTTCCGCCCAGCAAAGGCAGGGCTTTGTCTATTGTCTGGGGTCTGGGCCAGTCGCATTCCTGTCTCCTTTCATTCTGAAGCATTTGGGAGATGATGGGCAGGGCATGGGTTCTGTGTCGGCACAGAATCTGGACACACTCAGCCACAGTTGGGGAAGGGGGGTGGGGCACGTAGCTGGGGCTCCAAACATGTCTGTACATCATCCATTTGTATTTTTGAATGTGATAATTGTGGCCTTTCCCATGACCACTTCTCCCCCTAAGCAGGCTTCAGGGTTTGAAAAACAAGATGTATTCTGTACCTTTTAAAACTGCTATGTAGAAGGGTCAGGATCATAGTCCCAAAGGCATGCTGGATTTGGACCCAAAGGGCATCTGGGTTCGGATCTTAGTTCTAGCACTTACTAACCCGCGTGATGTCCCTCTGTGCCTCAGATTCCTCATATGTAAAATAAGGAGATTGGACTAGATAATGTTTAAGGTCTTTTCTAGGTCTAAAAGCCTATCATCACACAGTGGTTACCAGGCAAGTAGGTACTGTGGTGGAGGGGCTTGGAGCCCAACATTTTTAGTCAGAGGGGCTTCTTGGCTTCTCTATGTAGAACAGTTGTCACCAATGGCCAATCAGTTAATCTCCTGGGCCTCAGTTTCTCCCTTCATAAAAGAAGGGCTAAATCTAGTTCAAAGCTGCCAGCTCAGGTTCTATTTAGGATTATAGATCGAGTGCCAGAAGGGACCTTTGAGGTCATGGAATTTGAATTTAGAGCTGGGAGAGACCTTAGAGGTCATACAATTTGAATTTAGACCTGGAAGGAACCTTGGAGGTCATACAGTTTTAATTTAGAGCTGGAAGGGACACCCAAAGACAAGTCATTTGACCCCTTTAGTTTTACAAAGGAGGAAACTGAGGCACAGAGAGGTTGGGTGATTTGCCCAAGGTTACACAAGATACTAAAGCGCTCAGAGCCAACTCATAAATATATTACTTGGTCGGTCCTCTGGCCTTCCACTGCCTCCTTTCACCCATTAATTTTTACAGAGGTGAAGGGAGTCAGTCCCCAAAATGGCAGGGGTACCAAGTGTCAGAGGCCGGATTCGAATACAGGTCATCGGATTGCTGATCCACTAGCATCACTTCTAGAATTTTGGATTCCCAATTTACACCCGGAGAGGTGGGTAGGGAGTCTGAGATTCCTGGTGGGAATTAATAAATGTGGGTGGCTGAGTGGGGATTTGAACCCAGCTCCGACTTCTCTGAGCATCTTCCCCCCGGCAGTCACTCCTTCTTGCCTCTCTTGCTAAAGTTGGGGAGCGGACCCTGCGAGAAGACTTGCAGCAGCTTCCAATTTTGGGGGGGGGGCGGAAACAACAACAACAACAACAACAACACTGCAACCTGTTGCTGAGCTGCAAGCTGTTAATGTTTCGCGGTCCCCGGATTACTTACCAGGCGGGCGGGGGCTGGGGGCTGGGCCGGCCGAGGGTAACAGATGTGCCCTGGGCTGTTGGCGCGTGCCGGCTCTGTTCCCCTGCTCCTAGCACCAGGTGCAGCTATTGTTCGCCTTGGTCTCCATTCATCCGGCCTCGTCTGTTGCTCTGCGCTTTCTAGCTCATTGTTTCGGCAGGAAATTAGCATTAAAAACCCATCCGAAACCCCCACGTCCCTCAGCTGCAGGTGACTGCTATTGGCCCCAGCTGCCACCCTTGCGCTTGATTACTTCCATATGGGGCTGTGCAGAGACGAAGTCACCATTTATTGATTTCCAGCTCCCAGCCCCCCACCCCTGCTACCCGAAGTATAATGCCCTGAAATCTATTAGGCCCCCAATGGGCTCCATGGCTCGGTCAGTATTACAACTGTGATGAACGGTTTACAAGCAAAACTAATTACTCCCTCCCACCCAACCACCCAACCTAAATATTAAATGTAAATAACGGAGGGTGATGAACAGGATGTGAAATCTTTACGATGACTGGAGACCAAGCGGGCTTCCGAAGCGGGAAGGGTTGTTACACTTTGGATGGGCTTTTATGGAAAATTTTTAGTTACTGCTTTAAATATTTCATACCACGCCCATGAACATCCAAGCCAACGGGACCCAGTGGGCCCCTGGGGGGAAAACATTTCTATCTCCTGGTTGTTAATTTCCTAAGTTTAGTTAGAAGGGGAGGAGGAGGGAGAGGAAGCCAAGGTTCTTCCCCCATGACCCTTTTAAAAGCGGGAATGTGGGGATTATTTGAACACCCCCCCACCCCCATCCAATCCTTTTAACCCTTGGTTTTGAATAGGGTATTTGTTCTGGGTTTGCCTACGTGGTTATTCTAGTTTGCTTAATACAATACTCTCCTTGCAGCCTGCTGGGAGCAGCCTGGGGTTGGTATTTTAGCTCCCACCAGAGCGAGGTTAGATGGCCCATTTGGGAGGTTGTGCTAGAAGGAGATTAGAGGAGCAAATGATGGGAATCCAAGTGTGGAGGAAGCACACTAGGGGAACAGGTCAAGAAAGGCTATTTGCATCTCTGATGACCGGTTCTGTGTCCATAGACAAGCCACTTCCCCTATTTTGTGTTCCCATCTGAAAAATAGAGGCAGTAAATAGCTCCCTTGGGCAGCGGTCCTTAAGCAGCCCTTGTCTTGTCTGAGGTCACGAAGTGCTGTCTGGTAGGGTAAGGATTGGAACGGAGGACTACATTTCTGCTGACTTGAGTTATGCAACCTATTCCTGAAGCAGAGCTGCTGCAATAAAATCACTTTGTGGTTTTGAAAGTTTGTAAACTTAAGTGCTAAAAGGCATTACCACATTCTGGGCGGGGCTAGCGCCTTTAACTAGCGAGTAGAACTCAACTTTTGACTTTCTGAAGTGGTAGATGATCAAGGCCCGGTGCCAGCCAGGCATTGCAGGAGATGTTAGAGACTTGGAACTTTACAGTCCTAGAGGGACCTCAAGGATTGGCAGGTCCGCCCGCATGTTGGACATGAGGCAGCAGAGGCCCTGATGGGGGAAAATGGCTTGCCCAAGGATTGTCGGTGGAGAGAAGTAAAAAGAACAGCATAATCAGAGGACCTGGGTCCCCATCCCATCCCTGATGCTTCATTACCTATATGACCTTGGGCAAATCACTTCACCTTTCTGGGCCACTCTTCCCCAATCTATAAAATGGAGTTCGCCCAGATTTCCTCTGGAGTACTTTCTGGCTTCAGACCTTTAATCTTTTGAATGACACAGCTACCAAATGGAGAAGCTGTGACTTGAACCCAAGTCTCATGTGTCTTGAGGTAAGAAAAGTGATATTTTTGCTCTTGGTGATAATAATAATAACTGACATTTCTGTAACATTGAGAGGGTTGTAAAACACTTTGCACACGTTGGGAATTCTCTCCACCAAGAGGAATAGCCTTTCTTGGGAGAGGCATACCAGCCAGCAGGGGTCCAGTGATTGCAGGTCAAAGATAGGAGGGCAAACTGAAAGCAAAGACATTTATTAGCATACTAAGGAGGCCTGCTGGCCTGAAAGCAGCTTCAGCCTCTGAGCCTACCAGTTGGGTTTTTATAACTTTGCAACTCACTTAGAGAAAAGAGCCCAGCCAGCAGCATTTTGCAGCAACTTAGGATAGGTAAGTAAAACATTTCACAGAACAAGAAAGGGGGATCCTTCAAAGGAGAACGGGAATATTTGGAATGCATTTGGCAGGATTTATTAGTAGAATGTGAAAACATTCCCTCTTCTAGGGCAGGAGACAAGGGGAGGTGGCCAAATACTTTTACAGTTGTTTAAGAAGGCCATTTAGATGAAAAATGCTGGTTCCTCTTGTTTAAGGACAGTAGTTGTTACTATAGTGGATGGGACTATCTGCTTAGCGGGCTCTTTCATAGTTAGATTTTATTTTTCCTTCAATAGGGGCTTGGGACTTTGTTACCATTAGGCCACCAGGTGGTTGGGGGATTAGTTCATCCAGATTTCCCAGAAATGATTGTGCTTCCTATCCTCCCCCACATACATAATTTTTTTTCCTCTCGGAGCCTTACAACAATCATGTGAGAGGTAGGTGCTTCAGACATTATTGTCCCCAATTTACAGTTGAGGAAACCGAGGCACAGAGAAATTAAATGACTCATGTAGGATCACACACAACTAGTAAGTATCAGAAGCAGCATTTTAATCTGGGGCTCCCTGACTTTTGAGTTCAGCACTCTATCCATTATGTCAGTCTCCTACAAGAAAAGGGGCCTCAGACTTTTACCCCTGGAGGAAAAAAAAAAGAACGGTGGCCTCTTTAGTTATTGTATTTTCTTTGGGAGGTTTTGGTTGTTGATTTTTTTTTCCTCTGATGCCTTTTAGTTTAAACAAGATCATGGATTTTCAGTTTTATTGTCTAAAGCCCAGAATTTTATTTTTCTCCCACTGAGACAGTCCTTCATGAGCAAAGCATGTTCTTTCTCCTGTCCCCAAAATACATTATTGTGTCAAATGACCACATGTGGCCTGATTTCCCCAAATAGCATTTTGGGTCATGACACTCCAGATAATGTCCAGAATATGGTGGTGATAGCTGGCCTGGGTGGCTTCCAGCCCTAACGACCACTCTCCTCTATCTTTGTATCCAACAATGAATAACATTATGTGCCCCCCTGGGAGATGGCATTAAGTCTCCCTAGCCAAGAATAGCTCTGCCATCATCAGATCTTCTGAGATCTGTCTGAGAGGGAAGCAATAGTACTTACTTGGTTGGGTGATTGTACAAACCAGGCTTGGAAATAATTTGGTGGTAGTTGTATTTCTTTTTAAGTAGCCTCACTCAAAATGGTTAATTAACATTTGCTGAATTGAATTCAGTACTTACTGTCCATAGACCAGTATGGTCGATAGAAAGAGAAACAGATGAATGAGAATCCTTGCTCCCATGGGGCTCATAATCTAGTTGGGGGATAAGATAAATAATGCTTAACACAAAATAGAACATGGAGATAGAGTTTCAACACATGGGGGATGGGGCCAGTCAGGGAAAGTCATTATGGGAATGGGGAACAGTATAAACAAAGGCATCAGGGTAGAAGGGTTCAGTTTATGGGAAGTGCAGAGCCTGCCAAATAATGGGGGGGGGGAAGAATCTGTCTTCTTTCCATTGCTCATTTTTGTACCCATTACTTTCCCCTTCCACATTGTAAGGTTGGTCAGGAATTTGAGAGCTGAGGAGACACTCAGTTCCTTTCTGGGCAGCCCACAGCATTGCAGACAATGCTTCATCCCATCCCTGACCATCTACAGAGCACTAAGGAGGACATTACCCCCCTCCCCCCCCAGTCTCTTCTTCTTCTTCTTCTTCTTTTGGGGGGGTGAGGCTATTGGTGTTAAGTGATTTGCCCAGGGTCACACAGCTAGTACATGTCAAGTTTCTGAGGCTGGATTTGAACTCAGGTCCTCCTGAGCCCAGAGCCAGTGCTCTATCCACTGCGCCACTTAGCTGCCCCCCAGGCTAGTCTCACAGTTTGTCTTTGGATACCCTCTCCTGACCTGTCATGCCTCTGTCCTTGTTGGGGAGGTAAGGAAGAGGTATTCAAGGTCCTACCTGAATACCAAGTATGTAACTTTTTGGATTCAGAAGGCTGACAAAAAGATAATCCAAATACGGTGGGATCCTAGCATCCTAAGACCTGGGAAAATCTTCTGATTGAACCCTCTGATATAACCCCTTCATTTTATATTGAGAAAACTGTAGCCTAGGAAAGTTGTGTGACTTACCCAAGGTCATCACAAAAGTACTAAGTGTTAAAGGTGGGGTTAGAGCCTTCAAAGCTAAAGTTCTTCTCACTGTTTTAGCCATACAGGTTCCCTGCATACTCATGAAGTATGCTACTTGGACTGGTGCTTTTCAGAACTATCGTTGGCACAAGTTTTCCAGAGCCTAGCAAGGCATCTCTCTCTGAACTGGGATGGGGCTATAAGGAAAACTGATTTGGGTGCTACACTTCTAAACCAGGATGATCTTGAGGGCAGGAGCAAAGTTGGGGAGGTAGCCCCCAGAACCATAATATCTACTATTTCTTACCTTGCCAGACTATAAGAATTGGCCTACCTTTGTTCAGAGGCTCAGATTCAAAGAGGATGTTGTGCCTCACTCTGTGGGGCATGAAACGAGAAAAGAATACTGCTTCTCCAGTCAGAGGACTTGTTCTATTTCCCTGTTCTGCCCCTTATTAGCTGTGTGACCTTGAACAAGTCACATTACTTCAGTGGGCCTGTTTCATCATCAGTAAAAGTGAGAGAGTTGGACTAAATGCCCCCACTAAAGTTCCTTCCAGCTCAAAATCAATGATTCTATGAACCTGACCTAGCCAAAATTTGCTGTTCAGAAAACAGAAATCCAGAAAAGGTGACTCAGAGCCTTGTTTTATAGACTGCATGGGTCCCTTTGTCTATAAGATTTGGTAACTGTGGGCCTTCGGATACCCCATGTATTTGTATGCTTTTCATTTGTTCATTTTTAATCTCTGCTTGGAAAACAAATACTTCTGTTTATACCTTTTGTCTCCCTTCAGCCCAGATCAATTAGTGGAGAAGCAGAATGGGGGAATTGGAAAGACCAGGAAGGGAGTTAGGCGACTTGGGTTCTGGTATCACCTCTGGAATTATTTTTTTAAGTAGGTTTTTATTGATGCCTTTGGCACTAACTCTTGGTATATGCCTTTGTTGGTAACCTAACCTCTCTAGACTTCATTTTCCTCCTTTGTCCAATGAGTTGGTTGTTGGATTAACATTCTTCTATCGGATTTATATGACTGACAAATATTTGGACTCTTGTCATATTTATTGTTCTTCTCTCCTAGTCCTCTACCCAGAAACACTCACTAAGTGGTGGTTGGTTGGCTGAATGGTTGATGAATGTGTGAAGGCACTGCTCAAAGAATTATATGGCTGCCCCTTACAATGCTACTTGAAGAAGGGAGAGGTTTAAGAATGGAACAGTAAGGAAGAGGGAGGATTTGATCCAGGCCTGTGGCAGGAAAACACCAAATGTGTTTGTGGAATAGAAAAGAGGCTGGTTTGACTAGAGTGGAAAGTTCTTAAAAGGAAACAGGGAAGGCAGCAGCTAGGTGGTGCAGTGGATAAAGTACCGGCCCTGGATTCAGGAGGACCTGAGTTCAAATCAGACCTCAGACACCTGACGCTTACTAGCTGTGTGACCCTGAGCAAGTCACTTAACCCTCATTGCCCCGCAAAACAAAAAAACAAACAAAAAAAGGAAACAGGGTGATATAAAGCTGAGAAGGTAGTTTGGCCCTTGGGGTGCCAGGATCAAGAGTTTGGGCTTGATCCTGAAGGCAGGTGGGAGCCACTGAAGGTCTGAGCAGGGGAGTGTCACAGTCAAAGCAGCATTTTAGAAAATTTTGTTTAGTGGTATACACAGGATGGATTGGAGCAAGGAGAGGTTGACTATTCCATAGTCTGTTATGAAGTTATTATGTCAATCCAGATTTGTGGAATATCGGGACAAGGAGGTTGGTAGAAGCTGAGTGATTTTTTTTTCCCAGTGCAGTATATTTTTACGATATTGCTTCTCTTACTAGAATTCTGGAACAAGCCCCCTGCCCCTGTATAGGAGGTCCTTCATGGGCAGCACTAAATAAATGATCAGGGCAGGATAGTGAAAAATGTAGACTGTGTTGTGGATGGTACCTGAAAACCTTCTTATCAAGTATTTTCAAAAGTTTGCCAAACTTTTTAACTGATGATAGCTCAGTCACATTGTTTACACAGGACCAGGATTTCAGTCTTATGGTCAAGATACCGAAAAGCCTTTCAAAAGATAATTACTAGGGTAGCTAGGTGGCGCAGTGGATAAAGCACTGGCATTGGATTCAGGAGGACCCGAGTTCAAATGCAGCCTCAGACACTTGACCACTTAACTAGCTGTGTGACCCTGGGCAAGTCACTTAACCCTCATTGTCCTGCAAAAAACAAAAACAAACAAACAAAAACAAAGCAAGATAATCACTAGGTAACTAAATTAACTGTTAGACTACTTGGAATCTGAAAGGCCTGAGTTCCAGTTGTACTTCAGACACTGACTGTGTGATCTTGGGCAAGTCTCTTAACGTTCTTCAGCCTCAAGTATCCTCATCTTAAAATGGGGATAAAACTATAGCACCTATCTCACAAGATTATTGTGAGAACCTGATGAGATGATATATGTAAAGTGCTTTGTAAAACTTAAATCACTACATAAAACTTATCATCTTCCTCACCACCCTAGCTACTACCACCAGCACCACCTAGCATTACTTCTATAGCCCAATCATCTTCCACCTGTACTTTTCCTGTAACCCCACAGTACTGGGTGCATTCACTATTCTCTATATTGCATTCATATGACATTATTGGATAGCATCAGAAAAATGAATGACTGAAGAAAGATGTAGATTGTTGGATGGCCTCACCCACTCTTTTGGCATCCATTAAGTGTCAAGAGAACTAGAGCAAGATTGCCACAGATTGGAAGAAATGCCTGTGGAGGGCATAGATGAGGGTAAAACAGGGTGAGCCATGAAAGCTTCACCCATCCAGGTATTGATCCAGTTGCTTCCTATTTCCCCATCCAGATGGTGAGCTCCTGCCTAGAGGACGAGGGACACTTGCCTTCTTATTCCATTCCAATAAACGAGTATTTAGTAAGTGCCTACTATATGCAGGACACTTAGATATTGCTTCTGTGTCCCACTAGAAGGGTCGGGCAGAGGGTAGAAGAGACTGATGCTGAATAGATACCAAGTAGGATGGAGATTTAGAGCTAGAAGGGACCCCAATGGCCAACCCCTAGCCCAACCTCTTCATTTTACAGAGGCCCAGGAAGGTTAAGTGATTCACCTATGGTCCTAGGTAACAGTCATGCAGATTGGATTTGAACCTAGGTTCTCTGACCCCAGAGGCAGTGAACTCTCTACTGTTCCATTCTACTTCCATAGAATAAAACTGGCAGCATTTTGGTGTAAAAAGCACGGCCCCTTGTTTCTAGGAGAAGCTCAGGGTCTTTTGGAGAATTCTTTAGTTTCCCAAAGGCAATCCACCATGTTTTCTCCTTCCTGTTGGATCCTCGGTCAGCGCATTGTCCAGTTGCAGTGTCTGTGCAAGATAAATGCACTCAAGGGCGACCTCTGATTTTTCCAACCCAGACTGCCTATGAGGGTCTGGACAAAAGACATTCTTCAGTCACTTTGTTTTTTCTACATGGATAATGAGTTAAATAATTTGATGCAGTGAACATAATGTCATCTACTACCAGGACTATCAGAAGGACCTCATCATCTCTATGGAATTCCTCTACCGCTTGGTCTCTGCCCTGGATTTCTCCTTCATGACAGTGACAAACAATCATGGTGAGCATCTTTCTCTCTTGCTTGATATGAAAACGAATGAAAAACATGTAATTGGCGGGGGGAGGGGGGGAATAAAATATTATTTTAAAAAAAGAAAGCAAATGAAAAACACATAATTGGGGAGAAATAAAATATTTTAAAAAGTACAAATGAAAGACAAACCTAGAAACTCACGTTTCTTTATAATGCTTTCAGATTTTAAAAAAAGTTCTCATCTACACTGTCTGGTGGTATAAGCCAGAGTTGTCAAAGGTCTCCATATTAAAAAGTAATTTGGAAATATTTAACAAAACAAAAATACAGGAGAACCTAGATAAGGTTTATATGTGTTTTTTCTAGTTAATATGCAGTCAGAGGATCCTCATTGTATTGCTTAGTGGTCCTTTTTCTATCTGACTTTAATACCACCGATAGAAGAATTTCAAGAGTTATTTTAAAGACTAGGAAACTGAGGCTCAAAATAGGGTGGGTAGTCCTTTGTTTAATAGTTAGGTCTGGAATTCAGGCCTTCTTGATTATAAATCCAGTATTCTTTCCATTAAACTACAGTGCCTGTTATTTCAGAAGGCCAAGATGCCTTGACAGCATAATTTTATTTTTATAAAAATTTTTGATGCATTAAAAAAAATCACATAACTATTTGTGTGTGTGGGGGGGTGTGAGGCAGTTGGGGTTAAGTGACTTGCCCAGGGTCACACAGCTAGTAAGTGTCAAGTGTCTGAGGCCGGATTTGAACTCAGGTCCTCCTGAATCCAGGGCTGGTGCTCTATCTACTGCACCACCTAGCTGCCCCCACATAACTCTTTGTAACAAAAATAGAGCTAAGTAAAACAAATTAACACATTGGCCAGGCTGGCCTCACATGTCTCATTTGCATTTCCCTGCCTAGAAGAGAAAGTATGTTTTAGTGATTTGGTCCTCTTGAATCAAGACTGATTATTGCCTTGATTAGAGTTCAGATTTTTTATATATATATATATATATATATATATATATATATATATATATATATATATATATATAAAAATTGTGAAGTGGACTTAATTCTCTCAGCCATCCTTTAAGGTTGAGGTTGGTGTCATTATCCTGTTCCCCCCATGCCCCCCACCCCCACCCCAGGAGATTGAATCACAGGGATGAGGTGATTGTCCACCTTCCCACCCCTCCAAGCACATAGCAGGTACCAGAGCCAGAATGGAGGCCAGAGATACCACCTCTCAGTCTAAGTAAGCTTCTCAGTAGGCTATATTGGTTTGTGGGTTTGAGGTTAGAGAGGTGAGGTTTGGGGTGGGGTACAAAGTGACTGGTTTTTAAGTTAAACACTCTTGAGAGTAAATAGTTACGGGAGGCATCAAGAAACATCCAGTAAGGGGCAGCTAGGTGGTGCAGTGGATAGAGCACCGGCCCTGGATTCAGGAGGACCTGAGTTCAAATCTGGCCTCAGACCCTTGACACTTACTAGCTGTGTGACCCTGGGCAAGTCACTTAACCCCAATTGCCTCACCAAAAAAAAAAAGGAAAGAAACAGCCAGTAAAATGAAGCATTATCTCCTAATGGGACTGAGGCAGACAGTTTTAGTAGACAGGAGTGCTGCATGGGGAATCCAGGGACCTTGATTTGAATCCCAGCTCCACTCTTGTAGGACCTTAGGCAATTCATTCCTCTGCTCTAGCCCCAGTTCCTCATCTATAACATATAGGGACTGGACTAGATGACTTCTAAGGACCTCCCCACTCTATGACTTACCATCCCCTTTTTTCCTCTGGCCAAGGAATCTTGACTGTGTTTCCATAGCCCAGTTTGATGAAAGCCTTTATGTTGTTGCAAAGGGAGGCTAGCAAATAAAGATGGTGCCTAGTGTATTTTATTAGACATTTGGGGGCGGACAAAGCAATACAAAAATATCTCACCACTTTATTTTCGTATTTATCTGAAGCCCGAAAAAGTAACTTTTGGGCTTTCTTCTTTGTAATTAGATTAGTGAAGCATATGGTGTTTACCCAGGCTCCCTGTGCAAGCTAGTGGGGAAAGGAGGCGTGTGTGCGCGTGCGCGCGTGCGCGGTGCATGCAGGCAGAAGTCTGCCTTCTTCTGGTTTTTGAGGACTTGATCCAACTATTAGCCTCTCTTCCTCTCCTTAGCAGCACATGAGGTCATTCTCACCATTCCCATTTCCTTTGGTGATTGATACAGGGATGCTCAGCAGCTGCCCCTGCCTTTGCCTCTGTTGGCCTGAGAGAGAAAGAGATTTCTGAGAGCCTTCAAAAGTAGATGTGTGATTCTTCCTGTAGTGCTTCTATATACCTATAGTCCTTCCTGATACCTTGACTGGTATTAGAAAAGGCTGAAAGTATGGTGAAGAGGATTATTATCTGTCTGTGTTTCTTTGAATAAAGGTATTCTTTGCAACCCATTTTGTGTTGTTTGATGTCTAACTGAGGGTCTACTTTTTAGGAGTAATGTGTGATATGATCCCAGCATAGTTAGAAAGGTTATTGTGGGGGCAGCTAGGTGGCGCAGTGGACAGAGCACCGGCCCTGGATTCAGGAGGACCTGAGTTCAAATCTGACTTCAGACACTTAACACTTACTAGCTGTGTGACCCTGGGCAAGTCACTTAATCCCAATTGCCTTGTTATAAATAAATAAATAAGTAAGTAAATAAATGAATAAAATGGAAAGGTTATTGTGGCCAAAGCAAAAAAGATGCCATCCCCTTTTGGGATAACATGTTAACTTACGTTGTTAGTATTTTCTTTCCCCGAGGTTTTATTAGGTCTAAAGTGTAATACTGTCCCACTTAAGTGGAAACTACCCCAGCCGAATGGGGCACAAGTACAGACCTTGAAGTGAACTTAAAAAAAAAGTCTCTGTGGTAGGAAAAAGAGCAGCCACAAAGCCCATGTACTTTATTTCGGCTAAGAGAGTGGCTTCATTGTGAAATGTACTGACTGAGAGTTAGGTATGAAAGGTACTTCAGGGGGGCAGCTAGGTGGAAAAGTAGATAAAGCACTGGCCCTGGATTCAGGAGGACCTGAGTTCAAATTCAGCCTCAGACACTTGATGCTTACTAGCTCTGTGGCCCTGGGCAAGTCACTTAACCCTCATTGCCCTGCAAAATAAATAATTAATTAATTTAAATAATTTAATTAAAAAAAAAAAGGAAAGGTACTTCAAGGAAATCACCAATACTCAAGTGATAACATTAAGAAATGATAATAGAAGGAGATAGAACTGGAAAAGCATAGCCATCTTGATATGAAGCAAAGCACCCCATTCATACCCCTCTGTAGCCTCACAAGTTCAATGCAGAGTTTTAGCATGGAGTTACAGAACCTAATGCTTTAAGAGGCTCTAGAGGCCACTGAGATCAACCCACACCAAAACAAGAGCTTCTATGGGATCATAGAATGGGCAAGTATCTCAGGTGTTTTCTAATCTAATCCCCTTGTTTGATAGATAAAGAAATTGAGATCTAGGGAAGTTAAGTGACTTGACCAATGACACACAATAAATAGCAGTGCCAGGATTTTAATTCATGTCCTCTGATCCAAAATCCAGTGCTCTTCCTACCGCACCTTTCTTCAACAATGGGAAACTAAGGAGCCAGCTGGTTCCATTATAAAAAAAACCAACCTATCTTGTTTACAAAAGCATATTACACTTTGGGGCAACATTCATTTTAACCAATATTCCCTTCTATTCAGCTGCAGTTTGCTTGTCTTTAATTTCTCCTCATTGCTCTTAAGTTCTAATTCATTCTTTTTTGTTTGTTTGTTTTGTTTTGGTTTGTTTTTAGTGAGGCAGTTGGGGTTAAGTGACTTGCCCAGGGTCACACAGCTAGTAAGTGTCAAGTGTCTGAGGCCGGATTTGAACTCAGGTCCTCCTGACTCCAGGGCCGGTGCTCTCTCCACTGTGCCACCTAGCTGCCCCCTAGGGATAGACTTTTGTAGCACTTCCAGCCTTCATGACCAGAGGGTCTAGACTTAGGTGGTGGTGATTGTGGTACTGGTGAGGAGGAGACACATAAATTGGGGTGAAAGAATGGAGAGGATTCTAACATTCATGATGCCTGCCTCCTAAATGATGGTATAGTTAGATGACTGAAATTTTTGGACCTGGATGATGGGTGGAATGATGGTGCTGTTAATTAAAATGGGTATGTCAGAGATTTTGGTGGTAAAGATGATAGTTTTGGTATAAGTCATGTTGAGCTTCTGGATCTCAAAAGAGGGCAAAGAAAAAAGGGAAAAAGGTCTTGTGTACAATTATTTACAGCAGCTATTTTGTGGTAGCGAGAATTAGAAATGAAGGGATGCCCACCGATTGGGACATAGCAGTATAAATTGTGGTATCTGATTATGATGGAAACACTATTGGCACAAAGGATGAGGGGAGTGGTTTCAGAAAACTCTGGAATTCTATATCAATTAATACAGAGGTCAAGTGAGCAGAACCAGGAAAAATGTCTTACACAGTAAGAGCAATATTGTAACAATAGCCAACCATGAAAGATTTAGTTACATTGATAAATACAGTGATCCAAGATAATTCTGAAGGACTCATGATGAAAAATGCCGTCCATCTCCAGAGAGAGAACTGACGAACTCTGAATGCAAATCGAAGCATAATTTTTTCACTTTCTTAATTTTTCTTTTTCTTTTTTTTTTTTGCAAACATGGCCACGTGGCTAAAACATATGGAAATATGTTTTTCATGACTTCATGTAATAATTGATATAGTGTTTGCTTTCTCAGTGAAGGGGGAGGGTCTGTGGAGGGAGGGAGAGAATCTGGAACTCAAATTTTTTTAAAATTGAAGTAAATGATGGGTTAAAATTTTTTTTTTGGTCAGGTTGATCTTGAGACTATGCCTGAATATCAGGTGGTATCTACCAATTTGTTAAAGAGCATAGATTATAGGGTCAGATTCAGATTAAGCTTTCAAACTGAATGGGGGCCTTAGAAGAAGTCATCTCTAGTCTAATTCTCTCATTTTGCAGATAAGGGAACTGAGGCTTAGAGAAATTCAATGACTTGCCTAAGGGCACCCAGACAGTAGGTACTTAGTAAAGGGTGGGGCAGCTAGGCTAGCAGTGGATAAAGCACTGGCCCTGGAGTCAGGAGGACCTGAGTTCAAATGTCATCTCAGACACCAGCTCTGAGACTGAAGGCAAGTCACTTAACCTCAGTTGCCTTAAAAACATCTGGGGCCATCTCCAGTTGTCCTGATATATATCTTGCCACTGGACCCAGATGGTTCTGGAAGAGAGAGTGAGGTTGGTGACCTTGCACAGCCCTCCCTCACTTAAATCCAGTTCACTGCTAGTCATGACATCACCCCATGTCATGGTCCTCTTCAAGAACAAAGAACAAACAACAACAACAACAACAGGAAGTAAGGGGTAGGGTTAGGATTTGAATCCAGCTCTTCTGACTCCAAATTTAGCAGTCTTTTTAGTACACCATCTGTCTTGCTTCTCTTACACCGAACTTAAGCATAGGGAAAAGGGACTGTTTTATTTACCATGCTTGAAATACAGGGAATGGGGGCAGCTAGATGGCGCAGTGGTAAAGCAGGGGCCCTGGATTCAGGAGTACCTGAGTTCAAATCCGGCCTCAGACACTCGATTCTTACTAGCTGTGTGACCCTGGGCAAGTCACTTAACCCTCATTGTCCTGCAAAAAAAAAAAAAAAGAAAATACAGGGAATTCCAAGAGTTTCAAACTGCACTGGGACTTTTAGGATACCCTGTTTATGAGGAGGCAGTGGGATGACAAGTATGCCTTTACCTGTACTCTAAGCTCAAGAGTGATCAAATGAGGTCACATGCAGGCTCCATAGCAATTCCCACTTTTTTAAATGCCCAGAATTAGCAAATACATTTCATTAACAGGTACCCAACAGGAGCCTCTGAAACCACTCTTGTCTATCATCTATATACATTTTGACTTTCCTCATCATGTTTTTGATATGTCATGGGTTGGCATAAGAAGTTAAATGGGAATTTGGGGGGAGTTTTGTGGAAGCTGCAGATGACATGTGGAGGCCAGCAGATGACACAAAAAAAAGTTTAGAAACTCAGAAATACATACTATGAATATATATGTAGTATTGTATTATATCAACATATTTTATCTTTTAATGCCATAATAATTCAGACTTCTGTGGTACAAAGGGAGGGCCAAAAAATTGCATGTGGCTTTTTCAGGTGATGGGTGTGTTGCATCCCTAATCCCCACGGTGTGGAAGGCATAATTGTACTCTCCAGCAACATTCTTGAGCCAGATTTAGAGGACCACAGCAAGTCTGGGTCTGTCTAGAGCCTATGGGAGCTGCTGCACTTGGCTAACATCAGACAATTGCTAGTGAAGCCCTTGGTAAACTGATTCACCAATGACTACCTTGTCATCAGGAGGCCGGCCCAGGGCAGTGGGGGCTAGACCATTGTTGTTGTTGGGTTTTGTTTTGTTTTGGTTTTTTGTGAGGTAACAGGGTTAAGTGACTTGCCCAGGGTCACACAGCTAGTAAGTGTCAAGTGTCTTAGGTCAGATTTGAACTCAGGTCGTCCTGAATCCAGGCCCAGTGCTTTAATCCACTGACAGCCTAGCTGCCCCTAGACTGTTTTAATATATAAACATTGCCCCCTATTTAATAGGGCTGCAAATAACAATATAAATAATTAAAACACAAACATATAATATATAAATACTGCAACCTATATAAACAGGATTGTGAAATACTTGCAAACATTATCCCATTTGAGCCATTAGAACAATCCTATGAGGTAGATGTTTTTATTTCCCTTTTACAGACTTAAGAAACTCAGGTTTATGAAGGTAAATTGACTGGTAAGAAGGTAAACAGCTAGGAAGCAACAGGTGTGGTTTTGAACAACCTGTGTTCCTGACTTTAAGGCTAGAACTTTGTCCAATATACTAGGAATTAGACATAGATTTGCAGGAAACCTTGATGGTGAGAAGTAAAAACCTACAGGTATAGGATTATTATTATTATTTTGTGAAGCTAGGAAAGGTATTCTCCCGAAATTGTAGTCTTAGAGAAGAGACTCAGTGCAGTAAAAGTTAGTTAAATAATGTTCCCAAGGCCACGTAACCGGTATGTGTCTGATATTGTCATTAGGTACCGTGGATATTATTATTCACATTTTGTTGATGAGGAAAGTGAGGCTCAGGCAGCTTCAATGATTTGCCCATGGCTGTCGAGCTATTCTAGAGTTCTTCGTGAGATTTCCTAATCTCAAAGATTAAGAGAAGGACACAAAGAGACATGAGGTCTGGGTTTCAGAGACACAACATTTATCCTATTTACCAGCTGTTTTTTGTTTGTTATTTTTTTAAGAGTCTGGCAGGGAAGGTGGGGGAAGAGGGAGGATGGTTGGGGCATGCTCCACCCACTTCTTCTCCTGTTGTCCCCCACTCAGTTTGATTTTCATGAAACCCTTGGTCCAGGCAGAGGGAGGCTTTTCCAAGCTACTCATGCTATCTTTTGCCAGGTAGGAGGATATCATAGGTACTTAAGATAGTCGAATTTAGGGCATTGTGTTATAAAGCCATGTTTGACTCTCAGGGCTTGCAGTTGAGGCATTGGTGTCTTTTATCCCGTGTGAGACAATGATATACTCAAAACTATTCAATTTAAGGGCATTGTAAGACTAATAATTGGCTCTCTGGGCTTTCAATTGAGGCATTTCTACTGGCTAGTAGTCTAGCTAAATATAAGGCCCAAGTCTGGATTGGTCATTCCAAGATGCTCATTCACTCCACAGAAGAGAAACAGGACAGCCCCACAGTGTTCAGTGTCAGAGGCTGAATTTGAACTCAGTTCTCCCAGACTGCAGCACCCCCCCCCTCCCCCTTAGTATTTCTTTTATATAGAAGCTAGTAGAAGGCCACAGTCCTGCAATTTTAAATGAGCAGGCTGCTCCTAGCACACATGGAGTGGTAGAAGATGCCAACTGTGGTCAGGCTCCCAAGCAGGATGGCAGCAGAACACAGAGCCTGCTATGATGTCAGCAGTGGGGTGGGGTTTATTGGTTATTGTTGTTGTTTTTAAATTTCTGAATTGGTCATGTCTCCCAGAAGAGAGGGAAGGAAGTTAGAATCCTGAAAATCATTCTCAAGGGCCAGCTCCCATGACGCAGTGTGGGCTTTTTGGATGCCCCATTACAAGGGTTTTCTCTCTCCAGAGGCACACTCAAGAGCCCTTTGTCATGGAAGCTGGTGGCAAAAATACTCCCCATATGTGCAGAATGTTCCCTGTTGAAAGCCGTGACCAAGAGAGAACAGAGAGAAGCAGACAGAGTGTCGCTAACACAGTTCTGTCCGGGGTGGGACATCTGTGAGAAGCTCTTGAGGGGTGTGGATTTTTCTGTTATCCCAGAACTAGCTAGGACATCAATCAGTCGACAGCTTGCCCTGTTTACTGAATGCCTCACATTCACTCATCTCCTCTCACCTTCAAGGCACCTCATTTAATGCTGGGCATTGTCCCAGTGATGAGCCAGCACAGATTGGGCCCTATCAATAGGGGGAAACACATGGGTGTCCTTTCTACAGGTCTAAGATGTGCATTGCAGAGAGCAGGGCTGGTTATTTCCAATCGTGATTTGGCATTGGCTGGCGTGTTCTCCATCCTCCCATCCATCTTGATGCCCACGCTCGAAAGTTAACGTGGACACTCTTTTTGGTATCCTTGCCAAGACAGCTGTCAAGCTAAAATCTATCTTCTCTAGCTAGTAGTAAAGGCTGTCATGGGTTTTAAAGGCATCAAGTAAATGTTCTGTCAAAAGCTGTCCAAAAAAAAAGTTGTCCAAGACAAACACCCATTGACCTGGAGGTTGAAGCCATGTGCTTACTATAAAACAAGGACTCAACCTTTTTTGTGACATAGGAATTTCTTCGTTGGAAGCCTATGGACCCCTCAGAGTCATGTTTTTAAAGGCAAAAAAAAAAAATCGTTTTTCCAGTCATTTTTCAGACATGTCCTACTCTTCATGACTCCATTTGGGATTTTCTTGGCAAAAATAGTGGAATGGTTTGCCATTTCCTTCTCCAGCTCATTTTACATATGAGGAAACTGAGGAAAACAGGGTGAAGTGACTTGCCCAGGGTCACACAGCTAGTAAGTGTCTGAGGCCAGATTTGACTTAAAAAGATGAGTCTTTACTGACTCCAGGCCCAGCACTCTATCCACTGTACCACCTAGCTGTTATCCCCCCTCCTACACCTACACATACATACACACACACACACACATGCCTGTGTGTTATCTATATCTAGAGTTTTTTTGTTTGTTTTTTCTTTGTGGGGCAGTAAGGGTTAAGTGACTTGCCCAGGGTCACACAGCTAGTAAGTGTCAAGTGTCTGAGGTCCGGATTTGAACTCAGGTCCTCCTAAATCCAGAGCGTAGTACTTTATCTGCTGTACCACCTAGCTGCCCCCCTATATTTAGTTCTTAAACTTACACAGACCCAGGTTAAGAACCCCTGCTCTAAGATCGCCATGGTCCCTAGAAAAAGTGATGGGAAGAGATGACTTAAGATGTAAACTATAGAGAAGGCTTGTCTTTGGCAGGAGAGTGGGAGGTATTGGTGTAAACGCCAAATCTTCAGCTCCTGGGGGAGCTGTTCCAGCCCCCTTGTGACACTCCCCACAAGATAGCTGCATGAGGAGCGCAAGGGGAAGTTGTGTGGAACAGGGTCAGCTGTGCCAGAGGTACCTTCAGAGAGACTCCATAGGATCTTAACTCCGTTGTAAGGCCTATCCAGATCTACCTCTGAACCTTTATAGATTAGAAACTTGGGTATGGAGAGGCCAGAGACTTACCCAGGGTCACACATGTAGCTAACATCAAAGCTGAGATCTGAACCAATTTCTCTTGATTATTTTCCATTTATCCCTGCAAATATCTTGAAACTTTTTTTTTAAACCAGAACTTGTCACATAGTAGGCACTTAAGTAAGTGTTTACTGAAGGCTGACTCCAGAATCATGACTCCTTTCCACCATTCCACTGATTCTCTCAGTTGAGGCTAAAATATGGAACAGCCTCGTCATCGGGTACTTTGTGGTGAGGCTAGATCACGCTCTGTCCCTGTCCCCCATCCTTCTCTCCAGAGTCATCATTTCTTGACCAGGGGAACCCAGAGAGTGAAACACATCTCCCTTCAGGCGATGTAATCTACTCTCTCTGCGACCTACAAATGAGCCCGGTCTCTCTTGCTCTGTTGCAGACCTCCATGAGCTACTCTGATAGGATTTCAAAATTTTTTTTTTCCATCAGTCTCAGCTGTTTCATTTTTTCCTTGTTTGCTTTTACCTTATTCCTTACTCTAAAACAGACTCCAGACAAATTGTGGGAATTGGATAAATCCTGTCTCATTACATTTAATGCCCGGCACATTGTAGGTGCTTAATAAATGCTTGTTGTTGATTTAAAGTTGCCCAATCAGGCCAGAGAGAGGCAGGGAAGAGGCAGTGTGGATGGTAGAGAAACGACTGGATTGGAGTCGGTTCAAATTTCATTTCCATGAGGTCTTAGCAAGCTGGTTAAAGGAGGTTTTGGGTTCACTGAGGACTAGTCCTCCCTAAGGGGCCACTTGATGTCTTTATGATCCTGTGCAGGTCATTGTTAATTCTTGTGCCTCAGTTTCTCATCTATGACCTCCAAGTTACTACCAGCTCTGTGTCAAGAATTCTGTATGGAGAAGCCAGACCAGGAAATCTTTGCTGCTCCTTGGACAGAAGAGACCCCATTTTAGGGTAAATAAGGCCCCTCCTTCTGCCTGGACACAGCTGGTACTACTTTTCTCTATTGCTTTTTAGCACTTACTGTGTGTTGTGAAGGTGTGAAGAGATTGTGTCAAGCCGATGTGGCTCGGGCACGAGTACGTGTGTGGCAGCCGTTCCACCAGGGACTCAAACGCCCCCCGTTGGCCTCGGCTTGCTTCCTTCCAGATGCCGCTCTCACTGCTCAGAATGAGCAGGAGCTTCACAAGATGATTTGCTCTTGAAAGAGAGAAAACTTCTTACCTTGCCCCTCTTCCTACAAATGCTGTTGATTGGAAGGGAGTGTTGTTGGGCTCAAGTAGGCTCGGAAGACTGGCTTTTTTTTTTTAACCCTAAGCTTACACTTTCTCCTTCAGCGTAAAAGATAGAAAACAGTGGTCAACACAGATGCCCAAGGGTTTTTGGAAAAGAAAAATGCCTCACGTGCTCTCTGCAAAGCCCCTGTCATCCAGGGATTGGACAGAGAGATGGCAGAAAAGGAAACTGTACCAGCTCTGCTTAAACTTTATTTTGTCTGAAGTACCAAGCACATGTTTAATTACCGCTAGCATTGAGATGGCTCTTTACAGTCTTGTGAAGCTTTTTGCAGATGTTACTTCGTTTGATCTAGGAGTGAAAGATTGAACCTGTCAATGCAGTGCACCCAAAATGATGGCAGAATTCCTTACTTCAATGGCAAATTTCAAGTTTGCTCCTTAAAATGATGTAAAAACAAAAGATACCAATAGAATGTGTGTGTGTATGTATACTTGTATATGTGTGTATGTGTATACATGTACACATATACATACATATACACACATATACATAATGTATTTTATATGTTATATATAAATAGATTTTAACAATATATTTTTATTTGCTCATTCATTTCATAGTCTATCCCCTAGTAGACAGCCAACTTCTAAAACAAGAATGTTAGTGGCATCTAATTCTTCCCAGGGGTGGCTTGGTCAAGGTGTTTGAACATAGGATCATAGATTTTTGAATCAGAAGGTACATTAAAGGTACCTAGACTGATCTTGTAGAGTGTAGACTGTCATCTTATCGAATCCTCTCTTTCTGAGGAAACTGAAGGTCAGAGACTAACAATCTTTTTGTTGTTGTTGTTGTTTTTGTTTTGTTTTGTTTGTTTTTAGTGAGGCAGTTGGGGTTAAGTGACTTGCCTAGGGTCACACAGCTAGTAGTAATTAAGTTGCTGAGGCTGGATTTGAACTCAGGTACTCCTGACTCCAGGGCCAGTGCTCTATCCACTGTGCCATCTAACTGCCCCCTAAACAATCTTTTTAAATCTTAAAAGTATTTTATTAATTTTCCAGTTACTTATAAGATAGTTTTCAATATTTGTTTTTATAAGATTCTGAGTTCTAAATTTTTTCTTCCTCTCTCCCTTTCCTCCCACCAAGACAGAAAACAATCTGATATAGGTTATATATACATACAATCACATTAAACATATTTCTGCGGGGGCAGCTAGGTGACGCAGTGGATAAAGCACCAGCCCTAGATTCAGGAGAACCAGAATTCAAATTCAGCCTCAAACACTTAACACTTACTGGCTGTGTGAACCTGGGCAAGTCACTTAACCCCAATTGCCTCACCTAAAACTAAACCAAAACAAACAAAAAAACCCCAATACTTCTGCATTAGTCGTGAAAGAAGAATCAGAACAAATGGAAAAAACCCAAAAAGTAATAAACATTATGGTTTCAATCTTAAACAATTTTGTTTTTTTTCAGTGACTATTATTTGATTTATTTACATTTTTTTTTGTTGAAAATACAAAGCTAGAAAAAACAAATAGTCTCGGTCTAAATATAGACCAAGTAAGTTCACAGCCTAGTTCAACCCACTGAGTAGATTTCTAGTTCTTCATAATCATTCTTATTATCTCTTCTCATCATTTTTCATCTGTTATTCTGCCATTTTCTCGATTGGGAGATCCTCTTCCCTATCTTTTTTTCATATGCTCATTCTTTAACTCTGTCTAAGGCTAAACATTTGACCAGAGTTAGAATTTGAACCCATGTCCTCTGACTTTCCTCCTCCCCTCATTCCCTACCCAAACCAGCACTTTCCCACCTCACCATGATATATATCTATACAGAATGAGGTAGTGGAACAGTCCCCTGAATTCTGCACTAGTCAGTCTACATCTGTATTTTGTTCAGTTCATGGGACCGGACACTTTGTCCAGCAGTGGCTGTGATGAGCCATGGGATAGGGTAGCAGCCTTAAATATCAGAGACCGGCCTCAGGAGATGTGGTGTTGGCCTAGCAGTGGGGCCGTAGACCAGCAGCAGGATTTGTAGCAGACAGGGACAACTCAGACGATTCATCAGGTAACCAGTGGCTTGAGAATATGAGCATTGAGCATTGTGAGGTTCCCACTGGGTAGGGAACAATGAGCAAGCCACAGATCCCATTTTGAAGGGAGGCTGGTCGGGCCTGTCTCATTCTTTTCAAGTCACCCTGTTATAAAGATCTAGTAGTGTCATTGGCTGATTTGAACATGAAGCATCATACCTTCTGTGTTTATAGAGGCATTCCTGAAAAATTTTAAAGTCTAACTCTTTTAACTGCACTTGAGAGCCAGTCATCATGGTTGGGGTTTTTTTATTAAAATTTTACTGATCCTTTATTTTCATATCATGGTCGTTTATAGATTGTATCTGCTCTTTGCCTCTGGAACTGAACTACTCTCCCCTGCAACAAAGAAACAGTTGAACAAAAACAACCGACACAGTGACCACGTGAGACCAGTGTATGCCACATTCTGTCCCCGTAGCATCCCGCACCTCTTGGCAAAGAGGAAGGAGGTATAGTTCATCTTCTATTCAACAAGCCCAATCTTGGTTATTCAGTGACACAGAGCCCTGCATCCTTTTGGTGATCTTTTCACTTACCTTGTCATTGTGGGTCTTATTCTTCTCTCTGTTTCACCTAGGAGTATGCAAGTCTTCCCCTTGTTTCTCTGAATCCCTCAGTTGTGCCACTTTATACTTCACAGTATAATGTTCCATCCATAGAGTAAGCATAATTTAAGTGACATTTTAGGTGAATTTTTCTCCTCACTACTTTGAAGGGGCTGGTGGTGGCAAGATGACCCTACTGAGTCAGGAAGCCTCTGTTCTGGTTCCAATTCTGTCAGGACCAGTTAAGTGACTTGGGTTAAGCTCCTCTCTGGTTCTTAATTTCCACATCTGTAAAAGAAGGAGGTGGATCTCGTGGTCTTATTGTCTCTTAATCTTAATAATCCAACTGCCTAGGGCAGCTAGGTGGTGCAGTGGATAAAGCACTGGCCTTGGATTCAGGAGGACCTGAGTTCAAATTTGGCCTCAGACACTTGACACTTACTAGCTGTGTGACTCTGGGCAAGTCACTTAACCCTCATTGCCCTGCCCCTCCCTCCCCCCCATCCAACTGCCTGCCATCCAGAAAAGCCTGAAGAAACCAATCCTGAACTTCTGCGATTGTGAATTTTAAACACATTTTTCTCATGAAGGTGGGGGCTGGGGTGACACCCCCTTCCCACCCATGTATGCAGGCATTGAAGTTGTCTGAAAAGTCCAGGGGAGCCAGAGGCGTTATCCCATGTTTTCAAACTTGGTTTGGGTAGCGACACAAACAGCTGCCACGCCGAATAATTGTCACGTCATTATGAGGGTTCCTGTCACTAACTGATCTGTTTGTATAAATCGAGCTCTCACCACATGCGATCGGGAAAACGAGTTCTTGGGAGACTTTCTGCTGCTGAGGCCATCTGTTCCCTGCTCCCCAAATCCGGGATGAAGAGCTGGCTTTGAAGCCACATGGTAGAAAATGCACAGCAGCCCCTGCAGTTTCAATGTGTAGTGTGTGAACGAGAGGGAGGAGTGTGGGTGGAGAAGGCCAGGATGAGGGGTGGCTGGATCATCTCCCTGAGCCCTAACTTAAGTTCTGCAGGTGGCTCTCTTGCCAGCTGGCTTCAGTGGATGGGGTAGGCTGCCACCCTAGTCAATAGAAGCACAGGTAGGGTCCATTGTTTAGATTTCTGGAAGAAGGATTTTAGGCAACATGTATTCCACCCCACCCCACCCCCAGCACACATACAAAGATGCTTTTTTCCCTTTATGTCCCAATTATATCCCCCCCACCCCAGTAGAACTCTCTTGTAAAAGTATAATTTAGCAAAAAGTACTTATTAGCTGCTGCTTTGTACCAGATACTGTGATAGGCCCTGAAGATGCACATACAGTGAATGAGATGATTCCTGTTCTCAAAGAGCTTTCATTGTAATGTTGGCATCAGCTGGACATGTACAAGTGTGTATGGAATAGCTGATGAGCATTCATTCGATGCCAGGAACCATGGCCATCCCTGCTCTCAAGTGGCTTATACTTGAACAGGGAACATAGAACAGCTATACATGGATGAAATCTATGCAAGTTAAATAGGCCATAATCTGAGAGGGAAAGCACTAAGTGAGATTCAGGAGGACCAGGGAAGGCTTCTTATGGAAGATTGGGCTTCAGCTGACACTTGAAGGAAGCCAGAAGAAATATAAATAAAAGAAATACAAATAAAAAGGAACTAAATATAAAGTTGTGCAAGGGAGGGCTCTACTGGGGGGGCGGGGATCAAGAAAGGCTTCATGGAGAAGCTGGTGCTTGAGTTAGGTCTTGAAGTAAGGGAGGGATTCTTTTTTTTTTTTCCAGTTACATGTAAAGATAATTTTCAACATTGGTTTTTATAAGGTTTTAAGTTCCGAATTTTTCTCCCTCCCTTCCCTTCCCCCTCCCCAAGACAGTAAGCAATCTGATATAGGTTATATATGTACAGTATATTTCCATATTAGTCATGTTGTGAAAGAAGAATCTGCAATACTTATCCTTTTTTTTGGACATATATAATATAAATTTTCTACATTATTACATTTAGATATACCTGGATATATTCTGATACAGATAACTTAGTATTTTAATTCCTTAAATAACTGTTTTACAAATACATATTAATTTATGTAAGAAGGGAGGTATTCTACAAGTCCATTACATTGGCTCTCTGATGAAACATGCCTGATCCTGCACCTATAGTCCACCACCTCTCGACCCAAAGAAGGAAGGCCTGCTTCCCTGCCCTTAAGGAATATATGATCTTGAAGTGGATAGATGATGCACAAAAACAAATGGATAGGGTGCAGACTAGACTATGAAGTACATACAAAATCCATAGTGAGAGCTCAGTAATGTTGAACTTGTTTTAGATTATAAGGATTTACATGAGCAACATCATATGTATAGATGTTACATGTACAGCATACATAAATACATAAATGTATATATGTGCATGCACATACAAGTATATACACATGTAGAGATACGTATATATTAAGAGAAAGAAGAAAAGGGGAGAGACATCAAGGCAGTTATAAGGACATATATATAAATGTCGATGTATACAGTCTCTTCCCATATATACATATACATGTATACATATGTATGTGTGTATGTATGTATATATGTATAGGGAACAAGGTGGCGCAATCGAAGGAGCACTGAGCCTGGAGTCAGGTAGACTTAAGTTCAAGTCTGGCCTCAGACCCTTACTAGCTGTGTGACCCTGGGCAAGTCACTTAACCCTATTTCTTCAGTTTCCTCATCTATCAAATGAAGGGGAGAAGGAAATGGCAAACTGCTCCAGTATCTTTGCCAAGAAAACCCCAAATGGGATAATGAAGAATCGAACATGACTAAAACAACTAAATGAAAACACATACATATACATATACACACACACACACACATACATATGTGTCTATAGATAATGCTCCCAAAGGTCAAGCATTTTTACATTTTATTTCACTTATACTAGGAAAGGCCTTTGCCTTTCCTGTTGTTTCCCCCACACCAAAGTGATGCAGTGGAAGAATACTGTCAATCAGTCAAAAAACTTTTGTCAAGTACCTACTATATGCTCTGGGGATGCAGATATGAAAGTAGAACAGTTCCTCCCCTCCTGGACCTTACAGTCTAATAGGGGAAGACAAAAAAGGGGGGTGGGGTGGAGATGAAGGTAACCCAGAAAAGTCCTAGGGTTGTGTAGCCAGGTGAGATCTGAGGAGATGTCTGAGCCAAAACTCCCTACTTAAGTGGATTTCATGGCCCTACCTTCTCATAGGGTTCAAATCCTATCAGATATTTACTAAATGTGTGACCCTGGACAGACAGCCTCTCTGATGAAAGTTTCTCATTTTGGGGGCAGCTAGGTGGTACAGTGGATAAAGCACTGGCCCTGGATTCAGGAGGACCTGAGTTCAAATCCAACCTCAGATACTTGACACTTACTAGCTGTGTGACCCTGGGCAAGTCACTTAACCCTCATTGCCCTGCAAAGAAAAAAGGAAAAAAAAGGAAGTTTCTCATTTATACAATGAGAGGGTTAGACTTGACTGCCTCTAAAGTCCCTTCCAACTCTTAAATCTATGTTCCTATGTGTTCAAGGATTGGAGAAGTATAATTAAGGAGGGAAGGAACACTAAAGTGGGGACGCCAGGGAAGGCTTCATGGAAGAGGTAGCAGCTGAGTTGAGCCTGGAGGGTCTCTGAGGTAGCAGAGGTGAAGAAAAAATGCATTCTAGAGATGGGCTGGGATGTGGGGGTGACTTGTGCAAGTGTTCTGTATCAAGTGTTCTTAAATTGGAGTCAATAGAGAGATTTCAGAGCGTTTATGAATTTGGGTGAGGAAAAATTGTGTTGTAATTTCCACTACTAACTGAATTTGCCTTTCCTTTAATTATGAGTGTAGGCAATAATGTGCAGGGGTCTGTAGGCTTCAATAGATTTCCAGAGGGATCCCTAAAACAAAAAGGTTGAGAACTCCTGCTGTAGCTGCCAGGATATTAAGAACTCCCCTCACACCTTCCTTCTCTTATGGCACTTCATGAACTCATCATCTGATGGTTTTTCTTGAGGCGATTCCCAGCTGCACACAAATAACCCAGCCTGTAGGCTGTCTGCTTGGGCGCTGGACTGGGCAGAGAGCCCCCTAGCTCTCTGTGCTAAACAAGCCCCAGAGCCTGGGACAGAACCAGCCCATTCACAGCAGAGGGCATCCCCCAGCCCATGCTCTGGGTTAAAGGCAGATTAGCTAGAGGTGTTGGAGAATCAGTCCTCCCAGAAGCGAAGGAACCGTAACCTCTGTGACATCATAGACACCATTAATTGAAAGGTTGGGGGGTCACGGAGACACTGGATATTCCTTGAATAACATTGCCAAGGTCTATATCATTTCTCTCTCTCTCTCTCTCTCTCACACACACACACACACACACACACACACACACACACACCACAAACAACAACCATAACAAAACTCCCCTTCAGATGTTATAAAGGCAGAGCTCACACAGAGCCCTTGAGCCTAATCTCAGTATGGCGTGGCACATCTGGCTAGTTGTTCCTTATATCCATTAACCAGTCAGTCAATAAGCACCTTATTAAGTCCCATGTTCCAGGCACTGTACTAGGTGCTGAAGAGCCCAAGGTGGCTCAAATGTCTGATATGTTCTGTCAACCAAAACCAACCTAGTTTAGTGCTGTCTCCTGGGAGGGATTGGCTCTAGTTTCAGGGCTTCAACTTGGGAATCTTCTCCCCTTGCCCAAACATGCACACTGGCATCTTGTCCTCTTCCCATATCTACTCTGATTCATTAAAACTAACTTCCCGTCGTGATTATTTTTTGCCTGAAAATTGGGTTTTTTTGGTTAACATCTGTGATATGCTTATAAGTGTGTCCCAAAATCCTTCAACACTCTTTGTCAGTCTGGACGGTGCGAGAAATAAGCATTTATTAATTGCCTACTATGTGCCAGATACTGTGCTAAACACTGTACAGTTATCCTCATTTGATCCTCACAACCCCAGGAGGTAGATGCTATTCTTATCTCCATGTTTCCAGTTGAGAAAACCAAAGCAGACATTGTTAAATGACTCACTCAAGGTCACACAGCTAGAAAGTGTTTGAGGCCAGTTTTGAGCACATCTTCCTAACTCCAGGCCCAGGGCTCTATCAATTGTGCCACCTACCTGCCTAGCTAGTAATAACAACCACAATAATCATAGCTAATGTTGATACAGCACTTACTATGTGCCAGGAAGTGTGCTAAGTGCTTTAAAATTATTCTCATTTGATCCTCACAACAACCCTTGGAAGTGGGAGATTATCCCCAGTCTATAAGACAGTTAAATGACTTGCTTAGCATCATATAACCAGCAAGTGTCTGAGGCCGGTTTCCTGACTCAGACCAAAAGATTTATCTACTGTGGCACCTAGCTAGGAGAACATTTGTTGCTCTGATTTACATTGCCTTAGTTTTTATAAATTTTAATCAATGCCTTATGGATATTGTCTGTAAGATTTTGTTTTTGTTTTTTTCTTTTTGTGGGGCAGTGGGGGTTAAGTGACTTGCCCAGGGTCACACAGCTAGTAAGTGTCAAGTGTCTGAAGCTTGATTTGAACTCAGGTCCTCCTGAATCCAGGGCCAGTGCTTTATCTACTGCACCACCTAGCTGCCTCCATGTTTTTTTTGTTTGTGTTTGTGTTCTTGTTTTTTTCTAAAAGCACCTTTTTTGTTTGTTTGTTTGATTTGCTGGGCAGTGAGGATTAAGTGACTTTCCCAGGGTCACAGAGCTAGTAAGTGTCAAGTGTCTGAGGCCTGGATTTGAACTCAGGTCCTCCTGAATCCAGGGCTGGTGCTTTATCCACTGCACCACATAGCTACCCCGTCTGTAAGACTTTGATGAGATACTTGCTGCAAAGATTTTTTCCCCCAGTTACCCATTTCCCTTTTGGTTTTAACTACATTAGTTTTGTTTCTCCAGAAACTTTTATCTTATTTTTTTTCTACAGAAACTTTTAAATGTTATATAATCAGATTTGTCCATTTTACCCTTTTTGAGCCTCTCTGTCCCTTGCTCTGTCATGAACTTTTCCTATATCTATTGATCCAAAAAGGTAATCTCTTTCTTGCTTCTCTAATTTATTCATGAAGTCAACCTTTAATGTCTTAAGTCATGTATCCATTTGGGACTTATATCTTGGAATTACTTGGTCAGATTACTTGTTTCAGAAGACACTAGCTTTGCCACTAATTAACTATATGATCGTTGGCAAGTCATTTGCCCACTCTAGGTCTCAGTTTCTTCCTCTATGAAATGGGAAGGGGAGAGGGGCAGCTAAGTGGCACAGTGGATAAAGCACTGGCTCTGGATTCAGGAGGATCTGAGTTCAAATTTGACCTCAGATACTTGACATGTACTAGCTGTGTGACCTTGGGCAAGTCACTTAACCCTCATTTCCCTGCCCCCCCCAATGGGAATGGGGGTAAGATTCTATCATGTCTTAAATTATCTTCCAGCTTAAATTCTTTCAGATTGCCATAGCTATCTCTATTTGCCACCCACACTTCTGATTTGGTATCATTAAAAGAAAGGCAGCTTCCTTAGTAGTAAAGGGCCCTTCAGCATCCTAATAGTGAGTGGACCATTTGGGGAAATGACTTAAAAGGCTTTATTGAATCCCCCTTATTGATTTCTTAAATAGCCATTTTACCAAAGTCATGCTTATTTTGGAGAGGTTAGATACATTCAGGGCATTCCCTGTGCTAGGAAAAAGGCTAAATATTTCAAAGAATCAAGATTGCAATAATTTAAAAATCTACCACAATGGATAAAGTGCTAGACCTGGAGTCAAGAAATTTGGGTTCAGACTCCATGGTGATTGTGGGACCTTTATTTCTGAAATTCTCTAGCATCTGCCTTTGATATAGAATCATCCCTAAGAAAAACCTACTGGGTAAGATTCTGATTTGTGATAGATCCAATCATACCTACTAGCTGTAAAATCATAGTTTAATCTTTTTTTTTTTTTGAGAGGCACTGGGAGTTAGGTGACTTGCCCAGGGTCACACAGCTAGTAAGTATTAAGTGTCTGAGGCTGTCTTTGAACTCAGGTCCTCCTGAATCCAGGGCCAGTACTTTATCCACTGCACCACCTAGCTACCCCCAGTTTAATAATTTTTTAATCCTCTTAAAGCCTCAGTTTCTTCCTCTATGAAGCTGGCATAATAATAGGACCCTACCTCACAAGTTTGTTGCAAGGAGAGTGCTTTGCAATCCTTAAAGCCATGTGTAAATTCAAGTTATTGTTAATGGATTTATTTATTGCTCTCTTGCTCTCATAATTTACCTATTTGTAAGGGTCTCTCACAGTGGCCTCTGTACCTACATCTTACTGTTAAAACTTTGCTCCCTTGTTGAAAGAAAGTTTTCATTGTTTTTAGGCTTCATGTCCTCATGTGAAGGAAAAAAAAATCAGAAATGAATCTACACCACTGTGTATGATTTTTGTGCTTATTTAACTTTTCTTTATGACTAGGCTCTTATTTAAATCAATTACTCCTTCTCCAAGATCTTCCTTGATGTCCTTCCTACCCTAGGCAGGAGTCTCTCTTCTCCTTTTTGTCATAATGCTCCACTCCCCTCACATCTCCTTCACCTCTCTAGTGTACTTATCATCTCATATTGTCGTTTGTTGTAGCTATCTGTGTGGGCGGGCGGGGCGGGGGTATCCATTCACCTAATAGAATAAAAGTGCAGTTGGGGCAGGGACTATGTCCGATTTATTTGTTTCTTCCCCCAGTATCAGCATGGTACTTGGTACACAGTGGGCACTTAATAAATGCTTGTTGCATGAATGAACTCTCAGTTTGGTAGCTCTTTCCATGCACTGACAATGAATGTTCTATTTTTTAGTTAAATGTATACGTTTCTTCTTCCTTGTACAGCACTGAGGGCCAGGGCCTAATCCATCTCCCTGCACTCCTATAAGTCTCAGGGTAACAGGTGCTCAGGAAATGTTAACTGAATAAACAAATTGATCTTGCTTGTGCTTTTGGTAATGGAGGTAGACAAGGTAGATACTCACATCTGGAATGCTCATTCCAAACATTTCATTCAGAAAGTTTTAATTTCAGTAGAAATTCCTGATAGAAAAGTCATGAAAGTAGTTGAAAGATGTTGGCCCTGCCTGACAAATTCCAACAGTCATAAGATCTTGTTGTCACAAGAGGCCCAGGAGGTCATCTGCTCCAACCTCCTGCCCAGTGGAGGAATCTCTGTTCTGGAGACTAATTTTTCAGGGGATCATGACATTTTCATATCAAACATGCATATTTAAGTCTTTTGCTAATTCAGAATGATCTTTTTGGGATGGGAAATGTACAAAATGTAAAATTCTCTCCCTAGTGTAAGACCAGAAGTAATTATTGTCTGTCTTGCCTTTGCCTTTTGGGTTGCCCTTACTCATTTTGGAAAGCTGCTATTTTATTTCAGCTGCATTCTTTGTATTAACCCAAGAGTTGTACTATATGTAAGTCCACCAATCTTCTATAAAGCCTTCTCATACTGGACTTGTTAGATCATAAGCCCCATGAAAGCAAGTACAAAGGGCTTAGTTTTCCTATGTGTTCAGGACAAAGCTTTGCACAAGGAGCCACACACAGCAAGTACTGGCTAAATAAACACATGAATTTGCTGACCATTTTTAAGTGTGCCTGTGACAAGTTTGTTTGAAGAATTTTTAGGCAATTTATGGAAGAAGACTTTGGACGAGTTTCTTTCCCATTTTCTGGGCCTAACTTTCCCTATCTATAAGATACTTTTTCCAGATCAGACAGTTTTAAGTTTGAGTTTTTAATTTGGTACGGGGAGTTATGGGTGGAATGGGGAGAATAATGGACTTGTTACTTCAAAAGTGGCATATTGCTTCTCTTTCAACTTAAACTATTAAAATTCTTTATTGTATCTGAAAGCATTCAGGTACTTGGAAGACATTCATGCCTTAGAGTAGTGATTTTTAATGTGGGGTCCTTCAACCCTCAGAAGGTCTGTGGATAGATTTTGGGGGGAAGCAATCTATGGACTTGGATGGGGGGAAATTTTATCTTCATTTTTTGAACTATGAATTAAAGAACACAAACAAAGCATGACTCTAAGAAAATGTTCCAAGGTTTTAGAACACTGCCAAAGGTGGGGTTTAGGACGTACAAAAAGGTTAAGACTTAGAATATAGTTTTCAGTGTTCTGCAGTTAGAATGGAGGATCATTACTAGGAAGATGGAGTGTGGAGAGGGAAATTTTTTTATTTAAGTAAAATTGAAGACAGATATGCTAAAGTTCATTGTAGGAGCATTGGTAGGATCTCTTCCTTATTGGAGAGAACACAAATAGGCCTGAAGTTAATGGTCAGTTCATTAAACACATGTTCACATGCAGGGTGAGTTATACTTGGCTATTGTGGGTAAAAGCAGAATGTAACATAACCCAGGATCATCCAGTCAAGTACATGGATCTATTGAGTTCACAGACCCATCTAGGTGTTAATAGAGGAGGAAAGAGAACTTCAGCATGGGTTCTCACCTTCAATTCAGTTCACACAATTCCTCATTACTTACTTTGTGTTTACTTGAGTGCTCTTGATTTGACACTTGGTGGTTGTGGGTGTCCTGATGGAAGGTGCAATTGGCCAGTAGGATGCACTGCCCTTTCCTTCCTACCCCATTTGTCTCTGAATGTTTAATCAGCATTATCTATTATAATAGCTCTTTTTTTAAGCCAAGGAGCAGGATAACGACCATCACAATACACATGTTCGTCTCCTACTTTATGGAATTTATTTTAAACAAAAAGTTATAAATGCAATCACAGTAGTTCAGAGCCCCCAGTCAGGAAAAAAAAAATCCTAATGGTTAGGCAAAGGTTTGGCTCTATTCTAATTTTAATTTATGTTTATTTATATCTGACCCCTGACCTCTTTATGGTTGAGGCAAAAATTCAGGTTATCTGAAATGTTGGGGTGATGAAAAAAGGAGAGTATGCTGCCAAGATTGTTAATAGACAGGCACAGGCAAGGGGAGGAACAGACTTTTTTCTTGGAATTTCCCTCAGTCTTTGAAGAAATGGACACAAATGGTGACTTTACCCAGTCTTTTGTTCTTAGATGCCTGATAGCCCTCCTTTATCTCTTCTACTGCAGCTAAGTCCTCCTTCCAGTTTCTCCTTTTGTTTGTCCCCCCTATTCTATGATTCTTTCTGGTTTGGCTTCTTAAGTTTTGTGTAGGGTAGAGAAAGCAAGCCCTCTTTAATGCCGTAGTTGAGGTACCCATTCCTTTCAGTCTGTCTCTCAAAGACTCTGCGTGTGTGTGTGTGTGTGTGTGTGTGTGTGTGTGTGTGTGTGTGTGTGTGTGTGTGTAAGAGCTCTGGGGCATGACACAATTCCACTTTCATTTGGATGAGTGGTCCTTAGCCTTTTTTGTCTTGATGGCCCCTTTGGCACATCTAGTGAAGTCTATGGACCATGTTTTAGAAAGCTTTAAAGAAATTAATAAAATAAAATGCAAAGGATTACCAAAAAACCCCAATTATTTTGAAATACAATTATTAAAATATTTAACGTCCTCAGACTCTAGGTTAAGAGTCTTTGATCTAGGGGCAGCTAGGTGGCACAGTGGATAGAGCACCGACCCTGGAGTCAGGAGTACCTGAATTCAAATCTGGCCTCAGACATTTGGCACTTACTAGCTGTGTGACCCTGGGCAAGTCACTTAACCCCAATTGCCTCACAAAAAAATTCCAAAAAAAAAAAAAAAGAGTCCTTGATCTAGATAGTCCCACATAACTTAGAGATGAATGCTTTCCCCACCTTTGAACTACAAATCTCTGATGTCACTCAGTTCTCAAACTCCTATTACACTTGAAGGAGACTAAAAACTGGTCCTGGCTCTCATGGAGCTTACAATCTGATCAGTAGAGTCTGATCAGAGGAGGCTTAACCAAAGAGGTCCATGTCAATATGTTGAATGCGTATGTGCCTGCTGTTAATAACTAGAGTTCCATCAAATTTGCAAAACATGGCAGCATTCTGAGTTTAATATTTGCAGCCTGAAAGTGAAACAGCTGTGTGTGGGGGAGGATGGGTATAAATATAGCATCCTTGAGAAGGAAAAGGCCTATGAAGTGAGTGAATTATAAGAGCAAGAGAGCGGATGTCTGCCTTTAATCTGAGATTTTCACTAGCAATTCAAACACACAAACATTTGACCTTGTTGGAAACCATTTTTAGCGGAGTTTGTGTGTGTGACCCAGATCATACTGACCTTTGTGCGTGAAGACAGTCTCAGTGAGTTGTGTTTCCAGCACTAGGAATGTATTGACACACAATCCCACTCTTGCATGCAATCCTTTTCCACAGGTTTCTGAGGCTAAGATCACAGGCAGCTTCTGGCCCTTGGAACGGGACAAATCTTTTTGTTCCACATGAGGGTCAAACATGTGAGCATTTTGCTCTAATCAGCAGTGTTAAGTAATGTGTCTTAATTTTATACCAACTTTTTATTCTTTCCTTGAAAGTGGTTTATCAAGTTCCTAGTTGGTCATCAAACTGCTTGGATACCCTCAAGGATAGATAACTTGGTTCCTGCCCTCAAAAAGCTTATAGACTTTACTAGCTGTGTGACCCTGGGCAAGTCACTTAACCCTCATTGCCCACCTCCCCCCCAAAGCTTAGAGACTGATAAGAAAAATGAAAGACTACAGGAGACAGTATAAAGATGTGCAAAATTTAGCTCATAAAATCATAGAATCCTAGAGTTAGGAGGAATCTCAGAGAGCATTTAGTCCAGCCTTAACTGAGCAAGAATTCAATTTAATAAACATTGATTATGTACATACTGTGTGACTAGGTACCTTGCACTGCTCTAAGCTCCGGGGATGTAAATGAAAAGATGAAAGATCTTTCCCTCAAGGAGTTTGTAGTCTAAATGAGTTAAGATAATACACAAAAGAATACAGTCAAGAGGGTAGGATGGGGACAAGATAGGGACCCATCAGGTAGCACCTGGTTCTAGGGAACATGATGTTCCCTGGAGTTGAAACAAAGTACAGCTACTGATAGAGAGTTACCCAGAGAGTTCTGAGCTTTCTATAAAGGAAGACTTTGGGAGGAGTTTATTGCCCTCTGATCAGAAGGGAAAGACAGCTGAGAGAATTGAGAAGGTATCAAGTATCAAAAGTTGAATCAGTCTACATAGTGTTGGCATTTCAGGTGATCAGCCTATCCTGAGGGGAGGCAGGATGTTCCATGAAATTGAAGCCAAGCAGAGTTGCCTTCTATAATATCTCTTTATAACATATGCTCATCTATCTCCTGCTCAAATATCTCTGATGATTATGAGCTGCTTTTGGAGGACAGCTCAGTCCACTTTTCCATGTTTCTAATAGTGTGCAAGTGTCTGATGACTTTAAAAAGACCTTTAAGAAAACTGATCAAAGCAATGACCAGGGGGCAGCTAGGTGGCGTAGTGGATAGAGCACCGGCCCTGGATTCAGGAGGACCTGAGTTCAAATTTGACCTCAGACACTTAAGAATTACTAGCTGTGTGACCCTGGGCAAGTCACTTAACCCCAATTGCCTCACCCCCCACCCCCCAAAAAAAAAAAGCAATGACCAGCCATGATCATAGAGTGCTTGTGATGAAGCATGCTACCCACAAAGGGGAAGATGTACTCAGTAAGGAATAAGACATCTAATTTTGGGACATGGCCAATGAGAGAATTTATTTTGCTTGACTATTCATGTTATGTGGATTTTGGTTTTCTTTTTCAGTGGGAGGAAAGGGAGGTGAAGAGAGATGGCGGGGCGGGGGTTGGGGTGGGGGGAATGGGAGGGAGAGAAGGTAAATTTTTGTTAATTGAAAAAAAAATTTAATTGCATTGAATTGAATCTAGGTGGCCTGCCCTCTGGCTCCTTCCTGGCATGACCTAAACTGTCTTCTCTCATACAGATGGTAATCTACCCCGTTTAAAAGGATGCTTGGAGGACAATCCTTAGTGTCCCCTAGCAAGCTTGTCCAAGGCATAACCAACATAACTGTGAGGAAATTCTCCCTTAGATTTACTCTGATTCTAATGCTGCCTGTTTCTTCTCATTCTTGTCTCAAGTAGAGATGGAGACTATCCCCTTGTATCTTTGAAGACATTAAATCACTTGTTCTTCTCTTCCTGAGGACCTAGTTTCTTTAACATTTCCCCTCAGTTTTATTTTCTTTTATTGCGTTTGTGGCTTTTCTCTTGAGCCCTCTCCAAGTTCTCTTGTCTTTAAAACTGTGAGTCCTGGGGCAGCTAGGTGGCGCAGTGGATAGAGCACTGGCCCTGGATTCAGGAGGACCTGAGTTCAAATCTGACCTCAGACACTTAAACACTTACTAGCTGTGTGACCCTGGGCAAGTCACTTAACCCCAATTGCCTCAAAAAAAAACCCCCCAAAACAAACCTGTGAGCCCTAGATAGAAAAGGTGTCCTGGCCAATATTAAGTAGAATACAATAGGACTTTAAAGCTTTCCATCAAATGCCTTATAATACAGAACTAGATCAGAGCTCTCAAAAGCCAATTAAGAGCATTGAAGTTTAAGGGAAGGGAGAAGCTCATTCAGCAGGGGCTTGAATGGTTACAGAAACCCTAGAAGAAGCAGTATTTGAGCTGGCCCTTGAAGAATGGATTGGATTTGGACGGGTTGAGGGAAAACAGGTATACCTTGGACCAAAGGCAGAGAGGTAGGAAATGCTATGATGGCTGGTCAGAAGAAAACATAGTGAGGCTACCATCCAACCAGTCAGCAAGTTTTAGGCACTTACTATGTGCTGGGCATTGTGCTGAGTGATAGGGATACATAGAAAGAGGAAAACACCTCATGCTGAGCTGACCCTGGAGAGGCCTGTTTTTCAGGGATGTATTTATTTACTCCATTTTACCATATGTCTCAGGAGTCCTTACATAGAGTCCATAGAGCTGAAGTTAGACCAAGTTACTAAGCACTTGAATCAGAAGAGAAAGGGACTTTAGAGATTGAATCTACTTCCTTGTTTTATAGCCAGGGAAACTGAGGGCCGGAAAAGGGAAGGGTCTTATACAGCCAACTGGTGGGACTAGACTCCTGGTCTAATGACGTGTCAGTCATTGTTCTTTCTGTTTTGAGTTGGGCTTTGTATCTCAGCAAGTTCAAGCTATTGTGGATCTGGCCTCTCCAAGAAGGGAAAATGTTAATCCAGTTTAATTTTAAGTCTTCCTATTTCTCAGCTCTTGATGTGAAAAACATTAGTTCGGTGGAGACGTAAAACAGATGGTGTGCCGTTAGAGTAGATAATGCTATTATTCAAAATCAGCATTCACTGAGCTGGGAGGCATGAATCCATAGATCATGTCTCCCTATTTACCTTATCAGGTCAGGCTATGCTGAGGCCGTCCTTAGCTTGCATTGAGATTAGCAATGGCTGGCAAATTACAGCCTCTCCTTTTGAACAGTGGGAAGGCAACAGTTATCCCAGTAATGAATGGACAGATTTCTTCTTGGTCATGACTGATGGATAGCTAGTTAGCTGGTATCCAGAGAGAGAGAGAGTCAGTCCTCAGTTCTGACATCTGGATCAAGCACCAGACTGCCCTTTCATTAGAAAATTCCTCGTGAATATGTAATCTAGTTTGTGTCTGGGAAAAATGATGGGCTGTTCATGTAACAAAGGGGAGAGATGGCCTCTGGACAGCCTATGGCTCCCAGGGTAACCACATGAGGTCCAGGACCTCAGCTCTAGAGCCAAAAGGGACCTTGGAGGTCATTTCATCCATCGCCATTTACTTTACAGATGAGGAAACTGGGGTTTAGGGAAGGTAAGTGATTTGCCCAAGGTCACACGGGTAGTAAGTTTCCGAGGTGTGGCATGTTGGTGAGTTAATGCAGGGAGGGCCCCCAGTGTGTTAGATGGGAACTTCATCATGGTACATTTATTGCGCAGGGAAATGACACAGGTGAGAGTGGTGCAAGTAGAACCCTCTGGGCTGGCATAAACAGGCTATGATCTACATCACTGGAGGGAATACTCCTATCGATGAGATGACAGATTCACTGGACTATTTCTCAGGCAGTTATTTGGTACAGTGGGTAGAGTGTTGGGCTTGTAAGTAGGAATACCTGAGTTCAAATCCTGCCTTAGACACAGCCATGTGAACTGTGGCAAATTGTTTAAATCTCTCTGATGCTTGATTTTTCTCATCTGTAAAATGGGATTCTTTGGCTCAGTAGCCTCTGAAGTCCCTTCTAACTCCTTATAAAATCTGTGATCCTATTAACCCAACACTTTTCTCCTGCTTCAAATAAACTTTTTTGTATGTAGTTTCTCTCTGTTTAGCCAAGGGAGAGGCCTTGATTCTTGGTGGGGCGGGTTGGGGGAGGACCAGGTTTGACACCAAACATGTAAGCTGGTTTCAGATGTCTGTTGCTAGGGCTGTGGATTTGTACTGCATAGATCTGGAAAGAGAAGAAATGAAACAAGTCCTCTAGGCCATTTGTTTTTTCTATACACACCTATTCTGCCCCCACCTCTACACTTTGGGCCTCACATCTTGCTTGTTGGGGCTTCTAAAACGAGCCAGGTTCCATCAACTTTGTTTAAAAAGATATTTTTATGGTGGGGTTATAATATGGTTTGATCCATGATGTATCTACATCACAGGATTAGTCTTGTAATAATAACCCTGAAATGATGAGCTGAGTTATAACAGAATTCTCTTGTTACTTGGTTTGGATTTGAGTGTGTCTGATGATCTTGGAATTAAAAACACTTCAAGTAAAAATATTAAATGATGCTGTTAGAACCCAACTCAGGAGGAGCTGGAAAGCTGCCTAGCTTACTCATCTCCTTCCCATCCTCTCTCCCACCCCCATCTCTTCCCTGTTTCACATTCCAGGCTGGAGATAAACAGCATCACCTTTCTGTCTTTAAGCTCTTAGAAAAGCAACCAACCCTTCCTTATCAAGCTTTCTGCCTATGTGGTTCCCACCTTCTTTCCCTTGGAAAAATGTGTTTTGCTTGATATATATATATATTCACATGTGTAACACATATGTATATTGCATGTTTAATACACATTACATGTACGATACATATGTTACTTAACATTTACAGGTTACTCTGCATGATGAGAGGTCTCTTGTAACAAAGTAAAACTTATAATACAATGACCTCATTTGAAAGTACATTTAGCATTTCATATCTGTAGCACCCTGCTGCCTCTCCATTTAGAAAAAAATTTAACAAATCTATTTTCTTTCCTACCCTATTGAAAAGAAAAACAAATGTCTTGTAATAAATATGCATAGTCAAGCAAAACAAAGTCCCTCAATGCCTATTTACAAAAAAATAGATAAATAGACAAAAATACAATTAAAAATACATATATACGTCTCATTCAGCAACCTAAATCCATTACTACTCTGTAATTGATAGCATATTTCATCATCAGTCCCCTGGAATCATGCATGGATGGTCATTGTGTTAATGATAGTTTTTCACAGTAAGACAATTTGACTTCAAAGCCATTTGTTTTTATAGTGTTGTTGTTATGTAAATTGTTCTCCTGGTTCTGTTCATTTCATCCTTCGTCGATTTGTGAAAGACCTCCAAATTGTTAATTTTTATAATATTGATGTTATAGTATAAACATTCTTCAGGTCTGACCTACTTCACTCTGCATCAGTTCATATAAAGTCTTTTCCCGTATTTGGGGGGAAGGTAATCACAGGTTTTGGATTCAAAGACCTCCAGCCAGTGATTGAGCCTGACTTCCTACTGGTGCAGGAGAGAGGAGTTAAGAGAGATTATAAAAATCAATAAAAGACTTTAAAAGGAGGGGTTGCCACAGAACCACCTGGACGATCCTACTTTGTGCAATAGCAAAGAAAACTGGCTTTTTTTTTTTTTTAACAGTGCTTCACTTTAAAAAGTACTTTACACTTGTCACCTCATTCATTCTTTATAACAACCCTACAACTATTCTGAGAATACATCCCTTGCAGGGTTACAGAGTTATTAAGGGTAAAGCTGGACCTGAACCCAGGTCCTGCTACTCAGTCAAGCACAAGTTAGGCACAAGAAGCCTGCTGTAGGAGCGGCTAGGTGGTGCAGTGGATAAAGCACTGGCCCTGGATTCAGGAGTACCTGAGTTCAAATCTGGCCTCAAACACTTAACACTTACTAGCTGTGTGACCCTGAGCAAGTCACTTAACCCCAATTGCCTCACTTAAAAAAAAAAAGAAGAAGAAGGCTGCTGTATACTAAAATAGTGACCTTTGTATAAAACATGGCTTAAGGAAATATAGTTAAGGAAATGAAGAATTGGGCAAGGAGGGGAAGAAATAAAGAAAAAGTCGGCCAGGCACGCAGCAAGAGCAAAGAATAAAATGACCCATGAAATATATTTTTGTTTTGGGGGTTTTTTTGCAGGTCACTGAGGATTAAATGACTTGCCTGGGGTCACACAGCTAGTAAGTGTCTGAGGCTGGATTTGAACTCAGGTCCTGAATCCAGGGCCAGTGCTTTATCCACTGTGCCACCTAGGTTCCTCACAGACCCATGAAATATAAAGAGTCAGAGGAAGGCCTCTAACACTTTGTGTAGGCCCTCTAGGGAGGAATCATGGGGAGAACACTGACAAGAATCACCAGATAAGATGTGGTTGGGTTGTGATCTGGCAGAGAGAGGGAATGTTTGCAGCTGTCCACTGCTCAATGAGCATTTATTAAGCACCTATTATATGTCAGCCTCTGTGCTAATTGCTGGTTCCAAAGATTCAAAAATGAACCAGTCCCTGCTTTCAAGAGCTTATGGTTTATCAGGATAGAGAGCATATGGGTAATTAAGAATATCCATCATAAAGACAAGATAAATACATGGTAATGGGAAAAGGAGGGTGTTCAGCAAGGTTCTGGGTAGAAAAGGTGCTTGAGCTGAGCTTTGTAAAGAATTAATTGTTATTTGAGGTTTTTATGCCTGGGCAAAGCCTAGTGAGGGCAGTCATGTGACTGTCAGAGCGGCCTAGCCCCCGAGGACTGGGGTTTCGCACCTTGTTCACTGGCCTTCCTCCTGCCGTGTGGCCGAACCCGACTCGGGAAACGAACACCATTGCCATTCCTTTGCTGCTGCTGCCCACTGCCAATGATAGCCAGGTATGGGCCCGACACTCCAGCACCGTCCATTTTCAGGGCTAGTTGATTCAGCAGGTGAGTTACACAGTCCTTAGTGGATTTCGACTTCCATGGCCATCATCCTGTGCTCCGACAGTCACATGACTGCCCTCACTAGGCTTCCAATCATTATAATTTTGCCAGGCCCATGTAGGCGTCGGCGATTGGTGATAACGTGAGGTGCCAGAGCCCTGGCAATGGCTACAACCAGTGGGTGGAGCATGTGGTTTGCCCCAGGTCAGTGCTCACAGAGGCATAAAAACCTCAAATAACAATTAATTCTTTCCCGCTTGCAGGAGGTAACAGTCACACACCTTTTGAAGGAAACGAAGGACCCAGGTCCCGAGTCTCTGGATACAGGGCTCTTTCCATTTTAGCTGGCTGCCCTTGGGTGACCAGTCTGGGAAGTTAGTTTCTATTTTTTCAGCTATAAGGAACCATAAATGTGTGCTGTGATTCATGCTGCATTTTTGCCACTATGTGTGTGTAGCACACAGGCGTTTTCAAGAAGAATCAATCACGCACGTGGAGGACTGACTTCATCCGTTTTCACTTTAGTCCAGTTCCCAGGGGAGGGCCACCCAGTTAATCTCTCTTGTGGTTTGCTCTTGGAGAAGGGGTTTCCCACAGTACTCTGTAATAGCCTATTACTTCCTTTGCCATTCACCACAAATATCTCCTGCCTTGTCAGGGTAGAGGAAATAAAGGGCTTAGGGAAACTATAGGATCCTACCTCCTTCCATTATGCAGTCTTTGATTTACATTGTCCCATAGTCATCTTGAGTGCAGCTGGGGGCAAGGGAGAGGGGTCTGCAAATTCATTTTCCTTTTATCCATGATAAAAATGAACTCTAGAAGGGTTTAAATAACTTCCAAAGGCCATCGTACTTCCTAAGGTCTAGTTTATCTGCTCTGTCCGCTGTTTCTCACTTCCCCTTTAAAAAATAAAAATATAGCCAGCTAAACCTGCATAGTAAGTATTTACATTTTAATGAATTCCAGCACTAGAAATGTAACAGCTTTTTCAGCCACTCAGCAGTCTACTTGGTCCATTCATTCTAGTTCACTTTTCTCCTTACATGGTCGTAGTTAATGGATACTTAACTCTCTTCTGCTTTCTTTTCCTTTGCATTATCTATCACAGAGGAAGCATGGAGGTAGCGCAAACTTCTTTTTTTCCCTATTATAAAGTTAAATTTTATTTTCAGTTTTAAATTCTTTTTATTCCTCTCCCTCCTGCTCCCCCACCCATTGAGAAGGCAAGGAAAACAAAACCCACTACAAATATGTCAAATACATTCCCCCATTAGCCATGTCCAAAAATTAAAAAGAAAGGAAAGAAAATATGCTTAGAAAATATGCACTCTGAGTCAGTCATCTTCATCTGGAGAGGGATAACACGTTTCATCATGAGTCTTTTGGATTTTTGGTTGGCCATTATGTTCATCAGAGCTGCTTAGTTTTTCAAAGTTGTTTATTTTTTACAACATTGTTGTTATTGTATAAATTCTCCTAGTTCTGCTCTTTTCACTCTGCATCACTTCATATAAATCTTCCCAGGTTTTTCTGAAACCATCCCCCTCATCATCTCTTCCAACACAATAGTATTATGTCACCATCACATACCATAACTTGTTCAGCCATTCCCCAATTTATGGGCAATCCCCATAGCTTCTAGTTCTTTAGATCTGAAGTTCTTAACCTGGGATCTATAAACTTAAATATTTATATTTTTATAACTATTTCAATATAATTGGTTTCCTTTGCAAATCCTATACATTTTATTTTTTGCATTTATATACATTTTTTCTGAGGAAGGGATCCACAGGCTTTACCAGATTTCCCAAGGAGTCCATGACACTGAAAAGGTTAAGAACTACTGCAGAAGATGGTAGAGAGCTGGTGACCTGGGTTCCAGTCCTGGCTGTGCGTTCACTTAACTTCTCACTGCCCCATTAAGACCATAACTGTAACCATAAATTTCAGAAAAGGTACAGATTTGTATTAGTAGAAAAAGTACCCAGCTGGGAACTCCTTACATTGATGAAATTAGAAATCAAAATTTCATTTAGCTCTTTATAGATTTTTACATCCCTTATACTTGTCCATTTTAATGGCATTATACATATTCTATTATATTTACAAACCCCAGTCTTTTTTTTTAATACTTCTCCTATCTTGGGACATTTCAGTTGTTGATGCCAGTTTTTTACAATTATATTTAATGCTGCTAAGAAAATCTTTGCACTGAGATCTCAGTTTTTCTTTTTGTTTTGTTTTAGGGGAGGGGTTGATAATATTTTCAGGCTATCGTCCCCAAACTGAAATCACTGGATCATAGAGTATATGATTATTCTTGATTTTTAAAATTTTTAGTAATATTTTATTTTTTCTAATTACAAATAAAGATAATTTTAACATTCATTTAACAAAATTTTTGAGTTTCCAATTTTTCTCCCTCCCTAAGATGGTAAGCAATTTGATATAGGTTATATATATGCAAGAGTATGATTATTCTTGTAACATATGTTATGTCCTCCTTCCTACTTTTGTAAGAAGACTTCTGATATCAAATTCCATGGGAGACTCTTCTAATCTCATTCCTTAAGGGGATCTCCTATCACTTGTGCAATGAGGTCATGTGCTGCTCTTCTTCTCTGCTATGAGAATCAGAAGATTGTAACCTACCAGCTCTGGAGAGGATCTTTGGGGTTCTCTATGGTGGTTCTCAGACTTTTTGCTCTTGGAACCTTTTACACCTTTAAAAATTATTGAGGACCTTGCCAAAGAGCTTTTGTTTATGTGTGTTGTGTCTAGCAATATTTACCATGTTTGAAATGAAAACTGATAACATTTAAAAATATTTAATTCATTTAAAATAATAATAAATCTGTGACATTTTAACATAAGTAACATTTAAAAAATAAAATTAGTTTTTCCAAAACAGGGAAAAAAATGTTTAGTGAGAAAAGTGGAATTCTTTTACATATTTTTGAAAATCTCTTTAATGTATGGCTTAATAGAAGATAGCTAAATTCTCTGTCCTCTCTATTGTGATTAGTTATTTTGGTTCAAATATATGAAGAAAATTCAGCCTTACGCAGATATATGTTTGGGGAGGAGTATTTCAATAGGCAAATAATATCTTATTATCATTAATATAATTTAACTCCACAGATCCCCTGAAAGGGTCAACTAGGTGGCCCAGTGGCTAGAGCACAGGATTTGGAGTTAGGAAGACATGAGTTCAAATCCAGTCTCAGACACTAGCTGTGTGACCCTGAGCAAGTCATTTGACCTCTGTTTGTCTCAGTTTCCTCAACAGAAACTGGAGATAATAACAGCACCTGCCTGTCAGGGTTGTTGTGAGGGTCAAATGAGATAACGTGTAGAAAGCACTTTATCTGGAACAAAGTAGGTACTACACAAATACTTATTCTCTCTCCTTCACTTCTCTGGACCATACCTTGAGAACTTCCAATCTAGTCCCACCCTCTCATTTCACAGAGGAAAAAGTTGAGGCCTAGAGAGAGAGCAGCATCTTGCTTCAAGGTCAAATGTCAAGTCAGACCTGGAGCAGGAACTCCAGCATGGTCTCCCAGTCCCATCATGATTGGTTTTGTGCAAAACTTGGGAATGGCCACATAAGTGACTGATTGAGTTCTTCACTATATTTTTTCCATTCAGTTCCTGTTCCAGATTCTGACCCAAGGAGACTGTAATTATGGGTATTTTTCATCTGGGGTTGTGTTTGGTGAAGTCTCTGCAGAAAATGCTGTTGGCAGCCCTTAGAGATTTTTGAGATTACCCTGAGGTTCTGCACTTAATAAATAACTGAAATAGTAACTATTTTGGCTTTTAGATTGAGCCTTATTTTCAGGTCCCTTCAAGCACTAAACTCTCAGCCACCATCAGCCCTATCATCATTGCTTCAGCAATGGATCACTCAGAGCCTGAGGGTTAAAATATTCAATTTCTTTCATAAAAACATAAACCAACAATACCTAGGCAGAAAGTAATTCACAAGGGGATAAAAGGCAGAGTAGGAAGGTAAAAGCCACTGGCAAGGAAATTCCTTGCAGTCTCAGAATACCCTTCACCCCAACACCCTAAAACTCTTTTATATTCTCCTTGCCTAGAAGACCCACCGCTGGGTCCCAGTTAGTCCATCTGAGGTCACAATTACCTCAAACTGCCCAAAGCCTGATTCACGAAGTCTTTGGTCATCCCAATACTGAATGGTGTTGTGTTAATGTGGTTACAGGGTGGTCCAGGTGTCAGTGACTGGGATCTCATACTTAGAATCTACCTGAGTCTTGGTGGTGCAGTAGGAGTTGGTATCAGGAAGAACTGTGTTTGAATTCTCCTTCAGAGACTTACTAGCTATGGGATCTGAGCAGAGCTGTTTAGGAGCCAGATGAATTTTCAATTATACCTCACAAATAGGCATTAATAAAATGTTAATAACACATATTAAACTTAAAAGTGTGTGCATATGTGTGTAGGTAGATAGAGGTAGAAAAATAGAAATAATTTCTTTTCCAGGGAGTTCTGTTAAACATTTACCAACACACCCCTAGGTTCCAGGCAAGTCACTTGATTTTGCTCAACCTCAGTTTCCTCCTCTGTAAAAGGGGCTAATAGCATAATACCTCATAGTGTTATTGTGAGGATCAAATGAAATTGTGTGTAAAATATATTGCAAATAAAATACTTTTATGATTTAAAAAAAAAGAATTGTTTAAACATGTAATTGGGGAAAATAAAATATATTAAATTAAAAATAAAGAAGATAATCTGGAACTCAAAATTTTAAAAAATAAATAATAACTTTAAAATATATATTTTAGGGGCAGCTAGGTGGTACAGTGGATAAAGCACTGGCCCTGGATTCAGGAGGACCTGAGTTCAAATGTGGCCTCAGACACTTGACACTTACTTAGCTGTGTGACCCTGGGCAAGTCACTTAACCCCCATTGCCCCACAAAAAACAAGAACAAAAACAAAACAAAATCAACAAGGTGTGAGATAAGGAGTATCTTCAGCCAGCCTGTGCTTTTTGAAAAGGCAAGTTAAGATGGGGTTCTGTAGCAAATCAATTCCACATTTTGAGTTTTACAAACCACTTTCCTCATGACACTCTTGTGATGTAAATAGTACACCCATTTGCTTGTCTCCATTTTACAGATAAAGGAACTGAGACTCAGAAAGGTGAGGAAGCCAGTAGATGTTGGAGCCTGAACAGCTTCATAACCAGCTAAAGCCCCTCTTTGAGGTTCCTAGCAGGCCTCTTTTCATGGTGCAGCCTTGAAAGGGTTCCCGGGACTCAGGAGTCTCAGTAGACCTAATGCCCTCAGATCTGGACCTTTCCACACAGAGGTTCATCAAGTATCAAATTGAAGTTTTCTGTGGGGCAGCTAGGTGGCGCAGTGGTAAAGCACCGGCCCTGGATTCAGGAGGACCTGAGTTCAAAAACGGCCTCAGACACTTAACACTTACCAGCTGTGTGACCCTGGGCAAGTCACTTAACCCCAATTTGCCTCATCCAAAAATAAATAAATAAAATTGAAGTTTTCCCCTTTTCTTTCATTTCTCCAGAGTCACACTCATCCTCAGTCTATGTCATTTGGATTTATTAAAAGTGAGTAACAGCTCAGCACTGGTTTTTATTTTTTGTACCCAGTATGATCTAAGAGTAAAATGAAGTTGGCCATAGGTGTAAGTACTGATATTTCATTTTACAAATGAGGAAACTAAGGCTTTGAGAAGCCATGGCTTGCCTAGGGTCATTAGGAAGAGGTAGCACCAGGACCCTAAACGAGGACTCCATATCCATTGGTTTTCTCATAATCTGCCTCCAGGAGCTCTGGGACAAAGTGGAGAATGGCAGGTCATCCAAAAGGACAGAGCCAGAAGAAAATTTAATAAGAATTCAGGGGACATTGACAATAATCGTAAAATTGGTATCACAGACTCAAGGGTTGTCAGGGACCACAAATGCCATCCAATGCTCAAACCCAGAGCATAAAAAGAAATCTTTATCAGTCAGTCAGTCAACAAGCATTAACTAAGCATCTACTGTGTCCCTCACTGCTTTCGAACATACTTAGATGTGTGACCCTGGGCCAATCCTTTGACCTCTCAGTGCTCTGGGCAATGCTAAGGCTTTCAGTTACAGAAAAAGTGCTGCTACAGATTATTGGAGACTTGACTCATCCAGGAGCACATTTTGCCAATAAAGCCGGGGTGCACTCCCTATCAGCACCACTGACTTTCATCAGGTGTTCCTATTGGGTTCTACAACCGTCAATCCCAACCATTATTTGCCTAGCCATTCCTCAGAAACTTGGAGTGAACCATGAACGTCATGCCTTCCTAGGCAGTTCACATCCTACTTTTACTCTAACTCTTAGATCAAGTCTTAGCTTGCTTGCAGCCATGAGTCTATCTCCCCCTGTGACTAGCATCTGTTACTCCTGATGTGGCCCTCTGAGGCCAGACGATAAAAGCAATCTGTCATCTGCAAGTACCATAAGATAAGGCATCGTAACGCTTCATGCCTCCTCTTCCTAAGGGGAGTAACCCATATCATGCTCCCTTAGCATGTTGCTAAAGAACACGCTCAGCTGCTTTTTAAAAATTGTATATTCTTTCTTGTAAGGGATTTTCTAGAAATTTTTGTAGAAAGAGATTTCTCTCCCCCCCCCCCCTCGAAATAAGGGAATTTTGAGAAATTCAAGAAAAGAGGAAGAGTATTTTGGGAAATGAAGGTGATATCAATTAAAAAAATTTTTTTTGCATGAGGAAATATGTAGAGTTCAGCTGTGATGTAGATCTTGGCCTCCATGGTTCTCACAGGTTAGGAGGGGGTGACATAAATTGTAAGGAACAGCCTCACCTGATTGATAAGTGAATTACAGGTTTGTAAAATGAAGTGCTTTTGAAGGCTGCTACGGTTTGAAGAGAAATGAAGGGAGAAATAGTCCAAGATACCTGTTCCTAAGTAGATTGGGTAGAGATGAAGACAGTTTGTCCCTGCACTTTCCCAGGACATGGAGGCCACAAAATGGTGAATGCAATGTCTAGTAAGTTTCTTGGAAGTGATGATGAATTAAAGATAAGCAGAATAATTTCCCCACTTGTAATTTCTTTTAATATAGCAGTCACTTTTATGTTTCTTATTCATTAAAAAAGTTGTAATGTTGCCTTTTGTTGTTTTTGTTGTTTGTTTGAGCATCATGCCTGGGAGGTAGTAAGCATTAAATTCTTGATTTAAAATTGATCGATAAAATCATTACCAAATTAATAAAATTATTCATTATTAAATGCTTACTTATCTGTTATACCATATTCATTTCCTATTTGAACCCCACCCCCTCCCCACACTGAGCCCCCCTTCCTTTGTTAACAAAAGGAAAAGGTTAAGCAAAATTAACCAACAAAATGACTGATGGGATATGCAATATTCTGATCCCGTGGTCCACCACTCCTCTGAGAGGAGAGGAGCGGATTTCTCTTTTTCAGGATCAAAATTGTTGCTTCTAATTGATGTTGGTATTTAGCATTTATGTTATCATAGGCATTGTATATGTTTTTCTCCTAGTTCTGCCCCACCTTACACAGGGTCACAGGACTAAGGTGTGTGAGACAGACATCATCCTGAATAGGATTTTTGTTATTCCCTCTGCCAGATTCCCCCTCATTCATATAGATAGTGATCTATAGGTAGATAAAACTAGATTTACTTTATTCAGAGGTCCACATGTATGAATATAATGCTTTTCGGCCTAAAAGGTGTTTTTTACTATTGTATTTACTGTCATATGTAGTTGATGTGCTTTGTTTGGGTTTGTGTGTCTATGTGTGTCTAGATCAGCTTCTGATTTTTCTTTTAATAAAGTTACTATTATCTTTTGGTTTTTTGTTACCTAAACTTCATCCTGTAAACCCTCTCTCTACCCACTTTCTTTGTAATGCTTGTTACAAGGCATGATTTACTGGATAGGCATATATTTGGAAATGAGGGTCTTATAAAAACAAAAATCAATTTTTAAAAAAGATAGTTTTTTAAAGTGCTTTCATATTCAGTATCTCCCTTGTCCCTCATAGCACTGCAGTGGGAGTAGGTAGGCCAGATGGCATTATCCCCATTAGACAGATGAGCAAACTGAGTGGGGTTAAGAGGTTAACCCCAAGGTCATATCCAGAGCAGTGGCAGAGCCAGGCCTAGCACTCAGCCCTCCTTGTTCCCAGTTTTTTTCACTGTAGTGTGTATTGGAGATTAATTTTTTTTTCTGTCCTATCTTGTGGCCAGTGGAAAGTCACGTGGCAGGCCTTTGATTCATGGGCCTGGCAGCTGGTGTGGCAGATCCATCAGAAAAGAACCGAAGCTTTCAGTCCCCTGCATTTGGGCTGCTCGGGATTTTTCCTTCTGCCAAGCCCTGAATGTGAAAATGTGTCCAACTGCTAAGCTCTCCTCAGGCCCTTGGCGCGGCGGCGCGGGGAAGGCAGGTGGTCTGAGGAAAGGCTCCCTTTTAGGTTTGCTTCCCAGCGCGCACAACACTGAACAGTGTGAGACAACTGTCAGTTCCTTCCTTCTCTTCTCCCCCTCCTCAGCAAAGCTGGGCCACAGATGGATGGGCTGGAAACATGTCAACCCTTCTCTGAAGGGCACGTCGAGAGCACAGTCCCAGGGAGAGGCACCAGCTCCATCATTTGGCTAATCTGTTTGGCCAGCGGAGAAAGTGTTCTGCGAGCAGGAGAGCAATAGGGAGGAGTGGCAGGCAGGCTTGTCCATTATCGCCCTCCTCAGCCTGAGCAGCCCCCCTCTGGCTTCCAAAGTGGCCAGCAGGCTTCTCAACCACCCTCCCAACCTCCGTGGGTGTGATGTTAAGCATCATTCCTTGTGTATGTCACTAAAGGGAAGGGAAAAATCGGAGGTTTAAAGTAGATGGCTTTATTTTCTCATTATTGTTGACAACCGACATATAGTACTTGAAAGTGTATCATCAATGACATAATCTCATTTGGACCTCATAACCATATGATGGTACTCTGGGTCTTACTGCCCCATTTTACAAATGAGGAAAAAGACTCAGAGCTGAAAGAATCATCAAGTGGTTGCATAGAAAGTACTGGAGATGGGGGCAGCTAGGTGGCCCAGTGGATAAAGCACCAGCCTTGGATTCAGGAGGACCTGAGTTCAAATCCAGCCTCAGACACTTGACACTTACTAGCTGTATGACCCTGGGCAAGTCACTTAACCGTCTTTGCCCCACAAAAGGAAAAAAAAAGTACTGGAGATGGAGTCACAGGGTTCTACAGCAGGAAGTAGGAGGGACCACCTAGGCCAAGCCCTTCATTTTATTTTTTTGTTTGTTTGGTGTTTTTTTTTTGTTTTAGTGAGGCAATTGGGGTTAAGTGACTTGCCCAGGGCCACACAGCTAGTAAGTGTTAAGTGTCTGAGGCCGGATTTGAACTCAGGTACTCCTGAGTCCAGGGGTAGTGAGTTATCCACTGCGCCACCTAGCTGCCCCCAAACCCTTCATTTTAGAGATGAATAAATTGAGGCCCATGGGAGTTAAATGATTTCCCCAAGTTCACAGAAGCAATAAGCTTTGCAGGTTGATTAACTGATTGACTGATGGAGTCAATCCACAATGCCTCAAGGAGGCTGTCACAATTGAAATTAAGGTAAACTGAGCCATAGAGTTCTAAATACAATCAATTTACTAGCAAAGCATGAATTTGCCAATAAATACTATCTCAGCTTCATCATCAATAGCCAAGACCCCAAGGTTGGGCTTTAGAGATCACTTTAATAGACAAAAGGAGAAACAGCCATATAAAAGGTAACATCATAGATGGGAAAACCCCCTGATTGGCTGGAGATTGGGTATGGGGAGAGGTGGGGTAGCAACCCCCCCTCCTTCCATCTGGTTGCTGATTGATTGTGTCCACCTGCAAAGTTAGTTAGTGGCACATGGATAACAAACCAGACTTCCCTGAAGGACAGAGATAACAAACCAGACTTTGTTGAAGGGCGACTAGTGGGATAGAGAGGACAGATTTCTTCTTTATTAATTTTTTTATTTAATATTTAATTTTTTAAAACAATTTTTCTTGGCCAGAGACTGAGCTTGACCTTTGACCCTATTTCTTTATTTATAAACTGCAGCAAATAAGAAGTGGAGTCATGGAAGGATCAATGGGATACATAATTGAAGAACTTCCCCCCCCCCCAGAAGACAGGCATAGTTTCACCAGGTGAAAGAATTAGGAGATTTGACTTATTATGACTGATTTTTCAATAAGAAATTTCTTTCTGAGAACATCAGGGCTCAGAATCCAGCTACTCTTTGACTGATTAGAATGAGGTTTATTTTCATTCAGACCAAATCCCACCACAGTCATGTTAAGCCTATCTGGCTCTCTCTCTCCTGCCCTCCCCAAATGTCCAGGCCTTCAGTGGTTTCAGGCAGCAGCTATAAATCACCCCAGAGGGAGGTTGGACCTCTACTTAGTCTGGACAGTTCATTTAAGTTTATAAACGAGCTCTGTGATAGGGAATATTCTCTAACAATCTGATGCTATCCTATTCCCATTGCATGCTGGGAAGCTTGAGGTGTGTGTTCCTATGCCTCTCTCTGTGTGTAAGTGTGTGTGATGGGTTTGGGGAGCTGAGGGTGTATGAATGTGAGTGGTGGGTTTGAGCACCTGGATTTCTGGAAGCATTCTAAGGCATGCCCTTATCTCACTTCAAGTTGATGGACCTGTTTTCTGTAAAATGGTGCCACCAGCTGCCCTTATACCCAGGAGTAAATGTTTAAACAACCTGCTATCCAAAACACAGTCTTTAAGTATAATCTGCATTCTTAATATTTTCTTCATCTCTTTCTTAAAACAGTCAGCTTTGGTGAGAACAGTGTCCCACTGGCTCCAGCATACCTTTGACATTACCCATCTTGGAGGGTTCTTGGGAATGAATGAAATGCTATCTATGAAGCTTTCTTGTTAGTCTTTCAGAGACCATTACAGAGTTCAGTTCTAATGCCAGTGATGAAGAGGAAACACTGTAGGTCTGAGATCCACAAGCTCTGACTAGTCTCTCTGCTGTAAATTTTCTGTGTGACTTTGGGGAAGTTCTTTTCCCTCTCTGAGCCCCAGCTTTCTTATATTTAAAAAGCGGGGAGGGCATTAGATTGAATAGCCTCTCAGGTCTCCAATTCTAAAAACCTTTGGTTGAATGTTGTGAATTTTTCTATTTCCCAGAGCTGCCCTTTGAAGTTCACTGTACGATATGTCTCCCCTGTGAGAGAGTCTGCCTGCTCACCTACCTATTCCTTTTCTTTTTCCACAGTTGCTAGTGAGAAGAGGGTGCCAGCAATGCCTGGATCCCCCGTGGAAGTGAAGATACAGTCAAGATCATCTCCCCCCACCATGCCTCCACGGCCACCCATCAACCCTGGTGGGCCCCGCCCGGGCTCCTTCACCCCAACAGCATGTGAGATTGTCTGCTCTTGTTTTCAGAACTTGCCTCTCTTGGTTTAATGGAACACTAGGAGAGTTGGGATGGTGGGGCAACTCTGGAGTTTCCTTTTCTCAACTGATCTATGGGACTTTCTCTCCCCAGGAGATCAGAAAAGGATAGGAACAGATCTGCCACTGTCACTGGTATGGGGAGTTCCCTTTACCAATGCAAGTTGCAGAGGTTTTCGACCTCTTTGGAGAACTTCCCTTTGATAGTCTAGTGAAGCTGATGGACCCCATCTCAAAGTAAAAGTTTTAAATGCATAGGATTACCAAGGAAACCAATTATATATATATATATATATTTTTTGGGGGGGGGTGAGGCAGTTGGGGTTAAGTGACTTGCCCAGGGTCACACAGCTAGTAAGTGTTAAGTGTCTTAGGCTGGATTTGAACTCAGGTCCTCCTGAATCCAGGACCGGTGTTTTATCCACTGCGCCACCTAGCTGCCCCAGAAACCAATTATATTGAGATTCATTGTCAAAATTTTAAAAAACAAGCAAAACAAGCTCATAGGACCCAGCACTGAGACGTTAAGGTCACTCAGCTTATTGATGTTAGAGGTGTAATTTGAACTCAGGTCTTCCTAATTTAGAAGCCAGCTTGCTATCTGCTGTGCTATGCTGCCTCTCAATCCTTGCATAATCCAGGTTATTTCTGAACCTGGTCCTCTTGTTTTCTCACGTGGTCATTTTTGCCTGGAGAATTTTGTGGTTCTTTTTGAGTGGAGCTAAAATGGCCAATTTAAATGATTATCCTGAATTTTCAAACTGCTTAGGACTCCAAATATTCCCTTTCTAATGTTATTGGAATTTTAGGGCAATTTCCAAAACACCAGCATGACTATCACCAGATGCTGGTTGAAGTAGCTTTTTTTTTCTTCCATGTGAGGAAGCAGCTCTTTGTGGAATGGGAAAAGGTTTCTACATAGTGCCTGGTACATATGTCATAGATGTACTTATTGACCGGCTGCATCTGCCTTAGTTTCCCCTCCCCATATAGAATGTTGCACAACAGTCGTGACCTAAAAGTAGCCCCTGGGGAGGTGTTGTTCACACCCCGACCCATGCCCCTGATTGTTCTCTTTTGTGCAGCTCTCCTGCCCTCTTGGCTCCCATACCCAGTAGCTCCATCCCACAGGTACCATGTTCTGATTCCATTGAGTCCAACTCTAGTGTCTGCACATGGGGAAAATAATGACCATTAGTAGAAGGAAGAAATTACATGTCACCCAAGGTTGGCTCAATATAATTTCTGGGCCTCCAAGCAGAAATCCCAGAAAGGACTTGGCTTGCAAAACAACTCCGCCTGTGGTGGTAGCAGGAGCTTTAGGTACACAGGACCTGCTCCAAGTTAGGGCCACGCTGTGCTAATTATGTGGACGTTGGTCTACTAGCTCATGTTTTCTCAGTGGAAAATGTCCCAGGATCTTAGAATTAGAGCTGGCAGGGACGTTGGTGGGCACGGAGGCTAATAACCCTCAGCCAGTCCACTAGGTAGTGAAGTAGATAGAGCGCTGGGCCTAGAGTCAGGAAGACCTGAATTCATATCAGGCCTCTGACGGTTGCTGTGTGATCCTGGGAAAGTCACTTAACCTCCTTTCCCTCCTCTGTAAAATGGGGGGTTCGGAGTGGGCATAATAGCATCTACTTCATAGGTTTGGTGTGAGGATCAAATGAGATAATAATGGTAAAATGCTTAACCCAAAGTCTGGTGCGTATGTAAGTGTTAGCTGTTATTGGTATTGCTGAGGCAATACTGAGGCTGAGACTGAGGCAAACAGAAGTTAAGGGACTGACTCAGGGATGTACAGGGAGTGGGATTGAAGCACAGGTCCCCTGCCCTTCAGATCCAGGGTTCCATCCACACTAAGCACCAAGTTGGCCCTCATGTAGCAAAAGACTACCGAGGCAGAGGCCCAAGGGGTTTCAAGGGCAGCATTTAGCCTGGGGCCTCATTTTCTCTGACAGATACCGGTCCCTCGAAGTTAAATAGCAGGGCTGTAGATTGATTTTCGCCCCAGGTGAAGGAGGGCACTGGAGAGTGCTGAGCAAAACCAGTTACTGACTTGTGGCTTCTGGTCTAAACAAGCCTGTGTATCTTGAAATGAAGCAGACCTTAATTACCTGATAAACATTTCCTGGTATTTGGACTTCAGAGGCCAGGCCAGACTGCAGATGCCTACATGAATGTCTTCCATTTGTATCTCCATGTTTGGCCACTTGGGGGTGGGTATGTTTTATTTGGGAAAAGACTGGACCATAATAAGCTTTTATTAATCTAGCTGTCAAAGAGACTTCCTTCAAGCTAAGGCCTGTGGGAAGAAGAGCACACACTTGGGGTGGGCCCTGATGTGGTGCTGGTGGGAGGGTGTTTATGGGGTCAGTGGAGAGGGCAGCGTTCCAAAGACAACTGACCTTTCTGTAGAAACACAGGCAGGGAGACAGATCATAGAAAGGGAACGAGAGGTGAGGGGCTCATTTCCGTTGGCCGTTTCCATGCAGTAAACAATGCAGATCCAGCCCCTCTGTCTGCCCCCACTAGATGATCTTTGAGAGTGGCCTTGGCCAAAATAATCATCCCCCTGCAGCCTGCTTGGTGATGAGCCTTGGCCTCACCCCTGCACAGCAGCTCACGCCAGCCAAGGACCGTAAATTTGGAGCTGGAAAGCGGTTCAAAGGCCCTCTGGGCCAACTCCTATTTTATAGGAGAGGAGGCTGGGGGCCAGACGGGTTAAGTAAGTTGCCCAAAGTCACACAGCTGGTAAATAGGACAGCTAGAATTTGATCCCATGTCCTTGGATTCCAAAGCCATTGTCCTTTCCACTACAGAAAAGCATAAACATATGAGAGCTGTGAACAAGATCCAGTAACACTTCATTCGAGGGGAGAGAGGTGGCAGCTAAGTAATTCAGTGGATAGAGCCCTGGAGCTGGAGTCTGGAAGACCTGAATTCAAATGTGACCTCAGATACTTCCTAGCTTTGTGACCATGGGCAAGTCACTGAACCTTCTTTGCCTCAGTTTCCTCATCTGTATAATGATCCAGAGAAGGAAATAGCAAACCACTCCAGTATCTTTGCCAAGAAAACCCCCAATGGGGTCATGAAAGGTTGGGCATGACCAAAAAATAACCACGGAGGAGAGAGGGTTTTTTTGGTTTGTTTTTTTAAGGCAATGGGGGTTAAGTGACTTGCTCAGGGTCACACAGCTAGTAATTGTTAAGTATCTGAGTTTGGATTTGAACTCAGGTCCTCCTGAATCCAGGGCCGGCTCTCTATCCACTGCGCCATCTAGCTGCCCCGAGAGGTTATTTTTTAATTCAGGTGCAGGAATAGGAACAAGATGGAAATTAGAGAAAGCTACTTGAAGGAGTTGACATTTGAGCTGGGCCTTGAAGGATGAATAGAATGTTAACAAAAGTAGAACATCATTTGCTTTAGTGAGAGATTCAGGCCACCTCTCTGAATGGCCCAGCCTCCCTCTCAAACCACTTCCAGCATGAAGCTGATTTTGTGGTGTGTTCAACTGGAAAATTATACTGAAAGGCATGTAGAATCCCCTTGTAAGGGGGAGCTAGGTGGCACAGCCTGTCTATGTCAGAGGCTGAATGTGAACCTGGATCTTCCTGGTTCCATGGTAGTGTAGACAGTGTGTCCACACATGTGTGTTCTTGTGTGTTCTCTCTCTCTCTCTCTCTCTCTGCTGTGTCACATTGTTGATTCATTAAATTAAGATCTTTCACATGAACTGTCATCCAGCCATGCCTTGCACATCTTGGGAAGTTAATTTCTTAGACTTGAATGTAGGGTTTCACATTTATCTCTATTTGATCTCACATTTTCTTAGACTGGATCTATCACCCAAATCTGCCAAGATTTGGAGCAGGGCTTGGAGGGAGGAATTTTGAATCTTGTCATTTAAGATGTCAACTATTTTAAAAAAAAATGTCAACTATTGGGAACAATGACAGCCCAGGCCTCAGAGGCAGAAGGAATTAATAACAAGATTGGCCTTGAGGTTCTTGATTCGTTCAGGCCAGTCACTTATGGAAGGTTCTCTATTTATATCTCCCTTCAGTGTCCAATGGGATCAACCATTCACCACCCACCTTGAATGGCGCTCCATCCCCCCCACAGAGGTTCAGCAATGGCCCAGCTTCATCCTCATCCTCATCGCTGACCAATCAGCAGCTTCCTGCCACCTGTGGGGCCCGACAGCTCAGTAAACTGAAGCGCTTTCTGACTACCCTACAGCAATTTGGCAACGACATTTCCCCCGAGATTGGAGAAAAGGTTCGGACCCTCGTCCTGGCTTTGGTCGTAAGTACAACCACCGTTCCCATCGCCAACAGCTGAAGCGCCTGACTTGGTCTGAAACTCCTTTTCCTAACCCAGCATGACAGAAGCTTGGTAGTTCTAATAGACGGTAGTCATTTTGTCCTCTCCTACTTGTGCAGAATGTAAACTCTTTGAGGGAAGGGGCTGTTTTGTTTCATCTCCCTATCCCCAGAACTCACACAATGGCTGGCTCATATTACAAACCTAATGAATGTTTGCTGATTTGGATTGAATCCATGGTAAGGGTGGTAATCAAAGAATTGTTACGCTCTTTACTCTGGTTGCGTCTTTCCTTGTCTGGCTTTGTTTCCGTTCTGATGAACCTGCTGAGAGGGGTCTTTTCTTCTGCCTTCTTAACTGTGTCCCAACAGACTGCTGTTCAGCAGAATCAGGCCAAGGTTTCTATTTCCTATTCCTATGACATTCTTTCCAAACTAGAGAGGAGAAAACCAAGCAGCAGGTTTAATTTCCCGAACAATTATTTTCCAAATTAGGAGCTTCCCAGTGTTTGTGAACAGCTCCAAGGGGCTCCCACCACTGGGCACCTCACGAGAAGGCAGTTCTCTCAGAATTACAGGACACACATTATTTCCATAGTTGCCACATTCACATTCGGTCCCCTAGAACAGAGTGGTGTGATTTCCTAGTGTGTCCACTGCTCAGCGAGCTGTTCCATAAAAACTACCAGGGGTCCTGCTGGTGCTGACCCTGGTCGAGGAAGGAACTTCTGATGCCCCGAGTTCTTTTGGGGCCAGTCCACATCTTAAATACCTTCCTCGTAAATGTTGGAGACAGGAGACTTCAGGACTCTATTTAGCACCGGGGACCAAACTCTTACTTATCAACTGGGTTATTAGACAACATAATGCCAGGCAGGGCCGGAGTGGGGTGAGATCTGGGTTCAGATCCAGCCTCTGACATTCGTTAGCTGGAGCGTGTCACTGAAGCCCTCTGGGCCTCATTTTTCTCATCTTTAAAATGGGGATGATGAGACTTTAGTACCTGCCTCATAGGGTTGTGTAAAGACCAGTCAATGCGCTCAATTAATAGGCATTTATTGAGTGCCTATTCTCTGCAGACACTGAGGATACACATTCAAAAGGAAAATAGTCTCTGCCCTCAAGAAGCTTACATTCTTTTGAGGGAGACAAACATTCACATACAGGTATATGTGTATTTTGTTGTGTTTGGTATATGCTGAATAGTGAAAAGGTAATGGGGGAGGTGGGGCATGAAGGCACTAGCAAGGATCGCAGTGGGGGGAGAGAACAGGAAAGCCCAGAAAGTGGCACCAAGGGTGAGTATTGATCAGAACTAGGGATTTGAACATTGTACACAGTATCAACAACATTGTGTGTTGATTAACTGGGATAGACTTGACTCCTCAGCAATACAGTGGTCCAAGATAGTTCCAAAGGACTCATGATGGAAAATGCTCTCCAAATCCAGAAAAAAAGAACTATGGAATCTAGATGCAGATTGAACCATATTATTTTTATTTTTCATTTTTTGAGGTTTTCCCCTTTTGTTCTGATTCTTCTTTCACAACATGACTAATGCAGAAATATGTTTACTATGATTGTACATAGATAACCTATATCAAATTGCTTGCTGTCTTGGAGAGGGAGGGGAGGAAGGGAGAAAAATCTGAAAATAGAAATCTTATAAAAACGAATGTTGAAAACTATCTCTACATGTAAGTAGAAAATAACAAAATACTTTTATGAGAAAAAAAAAGAAACTGGGGATTCTCAGAGGCAGCAGTGAGGAAACTGTGCATTTGAAGACAACAGTGGGAAATGAATTGTCCTGCATGAAGAAGAATGAGATAGGATAATGTATTAAGCTCTTTGGAAAGTTTAAAGTATGTTTTAAGTGTCATAGGCAGCTTGGGGGCTCAGTAATTAGAGTGCTGGGCCTGGACTCAGGAAGACTCATCTTCCTGAGTTCAAATCTGACCTCATACACTAGCTGGGTGACCCTGGGCAAGTCACCTACCCCTGTTTACCTCAGTTTCCTCATCTGTAAAATGAGCTGGAGAAGGAAATGGCAAACAACTCCCAGGATCTCTGCCAAGAAGACCCAAAATGGGGTCACAAAGAGACTGAACAACAACAACAACAGAAGTGTCAGATACTGTCCTTTTTATCTAAAGTTGCTCAGATAACCTCGGGAGAGGTTTGAATCTCAGACTTCAGGCCTGTCGGTTGAACATCTCTCTCACTTAGACTACTGTCAGTATGTCCAGATTTCACTCCAGTGGCCAGAGCCTTAAAAATAATCATTGTTCACACTTCTGCATTCTAGGATTCTACCCTGTCAGGCATGTATTGTGGCTTGTAGGGCCATAGGATCCTGGGTTTAGAGCAGGATGGGATCTTAAAGACCGTCTGGTCTAATTGCTTCATTTTACAGTTGAGGAAACTGAGGCTCCAAGATGTGAGTTGTCTTGCCCAAGGTCCCCTCCAGGTTAATAAGATCAGAACCACGAGGTCTGTAGATGCTCAGTGCTCTCAGTACTTCTCCCTCATGCTGCTGAAATGAGTGAATAAAAAGTCTTTTTTTCCCCATTAGGGACCAGCAGCCACAGATTTTACTCGTCTTCCTCATAGATCTTGAATTGAAACAAATTTTTGTCTCTGATTATCCCTGCAACTTTAGTAGCCTCTACAAGCAACCAGTTATCCAAAGAGCAAAGAGTTAGATTTGAGGGGAGCTTTCCATTTTCCAGGGGACATCAAAGAAGAAGATAGGATGATGTCACCTTTTCCCACTTTATTAGTAGGAAGCTTTGAAATTGAACCTCTTGCCCGACTTTTAGAAGGGAGGGGAGGAGACCGTGTGTTCCTCTTGCTTCTTTCCCCTTCAGTCTGAATTGTAGGTTCTTTTTTTTTTTTTTTTAAGTGAGGCAATTGGGGTTAAGTGACTTGCCCAGGGTCACACAGCTAGTAAGTGTTAAGTGTCTGAGGTAAGATTTGAACTCAGGTACTCCTGACTCTAGGGCTGGTGCTCTATCCACTGCACCACCTAGCTGCCCCTGAATTGTAGGTTCTTAAAGTGAAGGAAATGAGATTGGCCCTTTCCAAGGATTCCATTCAAACCTGTGGTAGAAGGAAGAACAGGTTAATATGTTCTTCCCTTTGCCTCTCATTGTCTTCCTCCTTCCCTTTTTCCTTCTCTTCTTCCTTCTCTCCTTCTTCCTCTTCTTCCTCATCTACCTCTCCTGTCTTGCCTCTTCCTCGTTTCCTTCTTCCTCTCTTCCCTCCTCTTTTTTCCTTTTCTTCTTCCTTCTCCACTTCTTTTTCTTCCTCTCCTTCCTCTTCCTGCTCCTCTTTTTCCTTTTCTTCCTTTCCCCTTCCTTCCTTTTCCTCTTTTTCCTCCTCTCTCTCTCCCTCTTCTTCCTCTTTTTTTCCTCCTTCTCCTTTCTCTTCCTCTTTTTTCTCCTCCCTTCTCTCCCCCTCACCTTTTTCCTCTATGCCTCTGGGGAAAGCCCATTTTGTAGTCCAGAGTTAGAATGCTGCCAAGTCTGTCCCCTGGCCTCATTTGGGCACTGCCTGGGGGTGGGAGGTTTGTGCTGGGGACGGGGGGGGGGGGGGCAGTGGTCAGCAGCTCTCATGTCTGCTTATCCCCTCCCACAGCGGAGATGATCCTGTAGTGACAAGTCCCTGCTTGGTCATGAAATTCTTGCCTCCCGAAGTGTGAAGGGACAGCACCGTGTAGCGGGACCTTTGAGGCAGCTGCTCGGTGTCAGGAGGCCTTGCTGCGGTCGGCAGCAGCGGACAAAAGCAAAGGGAAAAAAGGAACTTGTTTGGGGTCAGGGGAGATTTTCTGAGTGACCCCCTCCAACTCTCTTCCTTCTTTTTGACAGAACTCCACAGTGACCATTGAGGAATTCCACTGTAAGCTGCAAGAGGCCACCAACTTTCCTCTTCGTCCCTTTGTGATTCCGTTCTTGAAGGTAATGGGCCAAGCCTGGATACCCCAGGGCCCCAGACCAGCCCTCTGTGACTGCCCTGGGCTCCCCGCTCCCCACCCCCAGGCACTCATTGCCAGCTTCAGAGGTTTCGCTTTTCAAAGTTGTTCATCCTCCCTGAGAAGGGCTCAGCAGGCCTTTCCAAGGTGACAAGGTGACATCCCTTGGTGGGATGAGGGGGGAGGAGCCATTCCTCCTTACAAAGCATTTAGAACTTCCAGTGACCTCAGAGGTCACCTGGTCCAACCCCCACATTTAAAGCCGCAGGAAAAGTAAATTGCCCAAGACCCCCCTATCATAAATAACAGAGATGGAATTCAGACCCAGATCATAGGATGGCAGATGGAGAGATGGAAGAGACTTCCAAGGTCATGTCCCATAAGCCCTTCTTTTTACAGTGGAGGAAACTGAGGCCCAGAAAGTTGGAGTATCTTTGCCCCAGGTTATTTGGGTCAAAGCTAGGATTTGAATTCAGGTCCCTTGACTCAAAATTGAATACTCTTTCCCTGGTAACCAGCCTGTAGGATGGCAGCCCCTTTTGGATCTGAGTCAGGAAAGCCTTTGGCCCCAGTTCATTTAGGGAGCGTAAGAACACGTATCCCTTTTCCTCAGGGGCCTTCCTGGTAGCTGAAGGGAGAGAGGAGGGAGGACAGTGACTGGGCTTCCCTTCCCACACCACTCCTTCTCTGTAGAGGCAGAGACCTGAGGAAGGAGTGGTTATAGTTCTCAGTTAACACCTTGGTGGGAATGAGCAGACAGGCCACCCTGGATCTGGTCATTGGAGGCTCTTTCCAAAGGGGAAGCAAGTGAGAAATCTCACTTCTGCTTATAAGGTTGGAGTTGAGTGAGGAAGATGCTGGTAGTCCTGTCCCAGGGGATGCTGGGAACCAGGAGAGGGGAAAATACAACCGGGAGGATCTTTGGTAAAAATTAGTCAGGATGTGGACCGGCTCCAGATTCTGACTGTGAAACTTTCATCCTTGAGTCCTCATGACTTTGGATGAGTCTTTAGCCAATATCCTTAGCCCTCCAACCCCACAGGGAATTCCACGTCAGTTCAGGCCCATAGTCCAGCTGCTCCCAACTCTTTCCTCTTTGCCCTTTGGAAGTCTCTGCTGAGATTCCCACTTCCAGAGGAGAAAAAAGAGGTGAGCCCCGCCTGATCTCCTGTGGCTACACTAGCCACCCTCGGGATTCAGGAGATGCCATCTGTTCCCTCTTACCCTTTGTTCCTTCCAAAGTGCTGTGTGGGGACCCGCCCCAGGAGCAGCTGGGCGGGGGGGGGGGGGGGGGGGGGGATGGTGGGGGCAATGAGGAAGGAGACATTAGCAATGGCTGACTTTCCAAAGAGAAGGCCACTGAAAGACCTTATTTGTGGCCTTTAAAGCATAGGGCGGCTGCCCTGAACTGTTACTGCCCTCACTTCTGGGCTTTAGGAATTTATATTTATATAGTTTCTCCGACTCCTCCCTCAAAATGATTGGTTGCTGGGTTTTTTTGTTTTGTTTTGTTTTGGGGCAGGGCAGTGAGGGTTAAGTGACTTGCCCAGGGTCACACAGCTAGTGAGTTGTTGAATGTCTGAAGTCGGATTTGAACTCAGGTCCTCCTGAATCCAGGGCCAGTGCTTTATCCACTGTGCCACCTAGCTGCCCCCCTCCATTGGTTGCTTTTTGAAGAAGTAAATATACCTACCTACAGCAACTGTCCCCCACCCCTGCCCTAATCCCCTATTTTCTGGTTCTAATCTGATCTGGGCAAGCTATTAAGATCACCAAGTTTGTTAGAACTGTGAGTAAAAGAAGAGTCAATAGGCTCTGAGTGAGTGCTTATAAAGTACATGAATTTTTTGCTTTTAATTACTATGGGGCTTAAAAAAAAACCTCTTGCAGGAATTGGGGGGCAGGAATCTATTAGATAATTGAGATTATTTGGTCTGTGACTTTTGGATAAGCGAGGTGTTGATTATATTTGCTACTTGATGGACCATGTGAGAAGACCTTTCTTCCCTGGCTAAAGGGGATTGAAAACAGCAAGTTATAGGAAAAAAAATTCCTAAATGCTAACTTTTCCACTTAGCTGACTATAGAAGTGAGTGTTCCAGGTGAGAATAGTCTGCCTTCCAAAATAGCGATAGTATTCATTGGTTAACCTTAACAGTGTTTCCCTGCCCTATTTTCCCTAGCCCCAACAGCTGTGGTTGTGCTGTCTCAGCCGGGTCCAGATCCTGAGATTTCCTAGACAGATCTGTTCCCTGAGATGCAGAATAATGAAAGTATTAAGAAATAATTGTCCTAAGAAATAATTACAGTGTGTTTTTAATCCATCAAAAGACAGGTTGAACACAGGCAGAGTTCTCCCCCACCCTCCCCCTTTCTGCACCAAAATGCAAAGATCAGGCTTACTTTAAAAAAAAAAATGTTAATCCCGAGTGCCTGCTGTTCATGTCCCTGGAACAGTGAACCCGTCTCTGTACCTGCTCTGCCTAGTCATGCCCTCCTCCCTCCTCCATTCTGCTGTTTGGGCACACAGCAGGAGGGACGGACATGGTGGCAGCTTTTTGGCAAAGGAGCTGCTGTCAGTTTCTTTCAGCTCCAGGCACTAATGAGGGTGCTGGCTGCATTAACCCTTCATACAGAGCTGGCTTCATGCATGCATATTCGGTCCCTCTCCTGAGCTCATTGCTCAGCCAAGAGGCAGCCTGCTGGCCCTGAGTCAGGAGGACAGGGTGCAAGTTCTGATTCGACCCATATCAGCAGTGTGACCCTGGCTGTCTTCTCACCTCTCACTCACCCGGGCAGCTCTTTCAGACCACCACTAACAAACAGATTACCTAATCAGAAGGTCCTTTCTATACCAGTGACTTTGTACAGAAATGAAATCACGGATCTGGATTACTCCCCACCCCTCAAAAAAAAAAAAATTCATCATTTCCTTTTGGGATAAGAGCTTCAGGGGCAGCTAAGTGGTGCAGTGCATAAAACACTGGCCCTGCATTCAGGAGGACCTGAGTTCAAATTCAGCCTCAAACACTTGACACTTACTAGCTGTGTGACCCCGGGCAAATCACTTAACCCTCATTGCCCCACCCCACCCCCCAAAAAGCTAGCTTCAATTCTTTATTTCAGACTCAGTTTTTGAGTGTAGACATGCATTTTGTTTTGTTTTTGTTTTTTGTTTTTTGCAGGGCAATGAGGGTTAAGTGACTTGCTCAGGGTCACATAGCTAGTAAGTGTCAAGTATCTGAGGCCTGGATTTGAACTCGGGTCCTCCTGAATCCAGGGTTGGTGCTTTATCCACTGTACCACCTAGCTACCCCTGACATGCATTTTTTTTTAAAAAGCACCTCCCCTCTCTTTCATTGGGGTTTTATAAACATAATAGTAAACTTTACTTCTTATATGCAAAGAACTCATACAGTTGAAAATTTAAATTCAGCTTATTAGAGTTCTAGTTAGGGGTAGTCTTCAGGAACAGTTTTAAGTTTGGAAGAAGGGGACTGGAAAAAAGAGAGTTAGCATTTACACAGCACTTACTATATGCCAGGCACTGGGCTAAGCACTTTACAAAAAGCGAACAAGAATTTATACAGCACCTACTATGTGCCATGCACTGGGCTAAGTACTTTCAAAATATTTCTAGTCCTCACAACAACCGTGGAAAGTAGATGCTATTATTATCCCCATTTTACAGATAATAGTAATAATAGCTACCATTTATACAATGCTTATTATGTACCAGACACTGTGCTGGGTGCTTTATAAATCTCTCTAGTCCTTATAACACTCCTGGCAGGTAGGTACTATTATTATTCCCATATTATGGTTAAGGAAACTGAGGCAGATTTACCCTGGGTCACATGACTAGCAAGTATCTGAGGTCAGACTTGAACTCGGGTCTTCCTGACTCCAGTCTCGGCACTCTGTCCACCAGACTGCCTCCTGAACAAAGTAACCACAGAATCACAGGATGTCAAACAAGAATGGACTCTTTTGGGTGAGGAAACCGAGATTCAGGTGAAAGGATTTGCTTAGAGTCACACAGCTTATTCATGGCAAAGAAAGGATTCCAGGCCCTCTGACTCCCAACAAATCAAAGGCTTTTTCCAACCATATCATCTCCCCTATTTTCTTTCCTTCCCTCCACCTCCAAAGGGAATGACTATTCAGCCAATGAATAAGATTAAACATTTGAATGCCAAATGATCGGGGCTTTTCTCTGAAACATTAACTAGCGTATCGTCATTCCCAGTGATACCCATACTTCTCTTTCTGGTCTGCCAGGCAAGGTACAAATTTCATCTTTGAGGCTCTCCCACACTCCTTCCCAGCATGCTTCCTGCTGGTGGTACCCCCGTCCTTTCTGTCCCTCAAGCCAGAAAGCTTGGATCATCCATTTTCCCCTGAGGAGCCCTAAGTGGTAGAGTCACAGATTCTTAGATGCACCATTCCCCACAGGTCAAGCCATAGTTTGAACTCTTTCATTGATGGGAAGCTCACTATTTAACAAGAAAGCCTCTTTCATGGCTGGGCAAGCCCTCAAATTTATTTATTTATTTATTTTGCAGGGCAATTGGGGTTAAGTGACTTGCCCAGGGTCACACAGCTAGTAAGTGTTTAAGTGTCTGACGTTGGATTTGAACTCAGGTCCTCATGAATCTAGGGCCGGTGCTCTATCCACTGTGCCACCTAGCTGCCCCAAGCCCTCAATTTTTTAAAGGAAAGAAATGTTCTCTTGCTATTGACCTAGAATTTGCATCCTTGACATTTCTGGCCATCAGTCTTGGAAGAAACAGATGATATCTTCTCGTTCTTCTGTGTAAAAATGGCACACCACATTGGGATTTAGATTAAATGTAAGGACTAAAAGACCAACCTGGGTTCCAAGGGATGGATAATGAAACACACATTCCTCTTCTTGGATAGGTGGTGGTATGCTGTGGGGTGCAGGTTGTTGCATACCTTATCCAATATGGTCACGTTAGCTGGGTAAAGACCTCACTGTTTTCCTTACACACGCAGTCAGTGTCTGTCTGTCTCTCCTCCCCCACCTCTCCCTCCCTGCTTCCTTCCCTCCTCTCTTCTCTCGCTTCCTTTCCCCTCCCTCTCCCCCTCCTCCTTCCCTCCTTCTCTCTACCTCTCTTCTCTCTTCTCCGAACATCTCACTTCCTTCAACTACCACTCCTCACAGAAGAACATGGCTTCCAGACCCCTCGCCCCTCTGACCTTCCTCCATTGCCCCAAGCCTATCAGTGTTCCTCCTGAAATAGGCATAGCAGAGACTGGCAAGACTCCCCCTGTCTTTTGCTCTGGACGTTAGCCGCATTAGTGAAGTCTGAAAGGACCTTGGTTTTATTTTTTTGCTTCTTGCACATCAGCGTGGAGTCCCCTCCCTCTCCCTCCCCAGTCTCTTGCCATGTGACCCATTCTCAAACCTTGTACCTCCCCCCCACCCCCATTCCACACTGGTGCATGTGGTGTTTTGTCTTCGCAGGACTTCACATTTCAATTTGCCATTTACTTCCATCTCCATCATTCCAGCCGTTGAGGTCACTTGGAGCTTGGTTCTGTCATCCATCATCTCCACACACTTGATAAGCCATCTGTGCTCTCACCCAAGCCATTGATAAAAATGCTGACTGGAACGGGGCCAGGGCCAGAGACTTTCAGCCACCACCAGGGACTCCCTCTGAGTTGATCTCAGTCACATGCCTTACTTAATCAAGACTCCTTGGGTCCCACCACTGGTCAGATCATGGAGGGTACTACAAAGGGGAACTGAATCCCCAAATGCTAGGAGTCCTTGAAGCTTGAGCGAGAAGAAAGAATCCTAGTTTCCTTCCCAGACCTTTAAATCCTCCAATGTATCTTTGACCTCCTCTGTTTGGAGTTTCTCTCCAAACTGTTGATTGCAGCCCTGCCTGGGAGGCTCTTGTCCATGGGAGGGACATTTATTTTTTAATTTTTAAATTTTTTTTTTTTTACCCATCCGGTCATGAACCTAAAGATGTGGTTCTGGTGGAGGGCTGGCAGGTGGGGATTAGAAACCTGCTCCATTTCATTTTGGGCAGTAGCACTTCTGGTTATCCCCATGTCCCATCTTATTCTCCCCGCCTGTGGAAAGTTTGGGGGAATGAGAGGTATCAGACATGGGCTGCGCTGGCCCCTGGGAATAGCTTCATTTGCAGAATTGAAACCTATCCAGTGTGGGGAGTGGGAAATATGAAATCACACGTCATTGACATTTAAAAACTAAAGGTCTCCATAGTCAAGTGTGAGAAGTGGCTTCCTGTCTTTCCTCTCCATATGCTGCACGCGGCGGGGGGCAGAGCACAGCCTTCGTCAGGCAGGGAGCAGCAAACGGGAAGTAGGGCACATGGCTCCCTCTGTCACTTCTCTTGCCTTCAGATTTTAAGGTGTGTTAACTTCTTTGAGAAGGTGGTCTTAACATGACCCGTGCAGAAAGCGGACAGAGAATATGCCCCTGGACATGTCCTTACAGACAGTCTGGACCCTCCTCAGGCACACGTGGTGACCCAATTCTTTTCCATACTCCTTGGCTCACTGGGACGTGCACACAGGCATCAGGACAGAATCTCCATCTTCAGGAAAGTGCCCAGGCCAGCCGTGTCTTCGTTCCTCTCTGGGCTCCACTCAGGGTTCTCTAAACGTTATCTACCATGCCGTAGCAGGCTCCACACTCTGGAAGTTACCTTCACTTCACTTCAGTAGCTCCTTCCTCCCATGGGTCACTTCTTCCTAGTGCCTCCATTTTAAGGAAAGTACCCATTCCAGTCATTCCCCACACCCATGCACACACCTCTCATCTTCCTTTTTGTGTTGTCTTCTCCATTAGGAACTTTCTTTCTGCTTAATTTGTATTTCCAGTCCAGCATGGTGCCTGGTGCGTGATCAGCCCTTGATAAATACTTGTTGACTTGAGGAGAGCTCAGCTGGATTATAAATGCCTGTGTTCCTTGAGAAGGGACTGTTTTCACTGAGTTCTTTCTTCCCAGCTAAGTCTACCCTTTGTTGGATATGTACACATTAGCCATAAGCCCAACTCCTGCCCAGGAAAAGCTTCCAGGGAGAAACACAAGGATCCTATAATGTATCCCTTTAAATGTTTTCAAAACAAAACAAAACCAGACATTAGACAGTGCAGGCTATGAAAAATAGGGTTCTAGGAGGTCTGGGTTCTAAGCCTGGCTCTGGGATTTACTGTGTGACCATGGGTAAGTCACTTCCCCTGTTTTGACTTCATTTTCCTTCCCTGTTCACCAAGGAGGGGGTGGTGGTTAAAGAGTAAGGAAATCAGACCAAATGAGAGCTATTAATAATAATCTTTACAGTGAGGGTTTGCTTTTTTTTTTTTTTTTTTTTTTGGCAGGGCAGTGAGGGTTAAGTGACTTGCCCAGGGTCACACAGCTAGTAAGTGTCAAGTGTCTGAGGCCAGATTTGCACTCGGGTCCTCCTGAATCCAGGACTGGTGCTCCATTCACTGTGCCACCTAGCTGCCCCGAGGGTTTGCTTTTAGAAGAGGGGGAGGATCACGTATTTGTGTGGCATACAAGGCCAGAGAGAGAAATGGTTTCTTGTTTGGAATCGATATTTCTTCCCTATCTCTGCTTCTGCTGTGCTGTTCTTAGAGTACTGGGCTTAGATTTAGGAGAGACAGGCTAAAATATTGTCCCTGACACTTACTAGTTGTGTAATTGGGAAAGTCACCTAATGAGCTTCCCAGAACCTCCTCTGGGATTGTAAAAGGGATGATAATGACATTTATTGTTGTTTAGCTGTTCCAATTCTGTCCAACTCTTTGTGACCCCGTTTGGGGTTTTCCTGGCGATCTCAGGTCTTCCTGACTCCAGGCCTGGTACTCTATCCATTGTACTACCTAGCTTCCTTTCATAATGGCACTTAGCCTAGGGTTATCATGGGGATCAAATGAGATAATCTTTGTAAAAGGCTTTTTAAAGTGCTAGATAAAAGTCAGCAATTTTTATTATGGCCTGATTCCCATCAAGATTTGGGTCTTGCTGCCCACCAGGATTCTAGATTCCACATGCTGAAAACTAGCATTTTCTAACACTTCAAACATGCTAGTTTTTCCCTGTGTGTATAACACGTGGAGGTCAGGGGTATTGGGTGGAAAAACCAGCCCTTTTGAGTATTGCATTGCTTCTTTCCATTGTTTTTTGTTTTGTTTTTGTTGTTGTTGTTGTTGTTGTTTTGGTGAGGCAATTGGGGTTAAGTGACTTGCCCAGAGTCACACAGCTAGTAAGTGTCAAGTGTCTGAGGCCAGATTTGAACTCGGGTACTCCTGAATCCAGGGCCAGTGCTTTATCCACTGCGCCATCTAGCTGTCCCTCCATTGTTTTAACATGTTAAAAGATCCTATTTTCCGGGGCAGCTAGGTGGCGCAGTGGATAAAGCACTGTCCCTGGATTCAGGAGGACCTGAGTTCAAATGCAGTCTCAGACACTTGACACTGTATCTGACCCTGGGCAAGTCACTTAACCCGCATTACCCTGCAAAAAAAAAAGGGAAAAAAGATCCTATTTTCAAATTCTTAGTTTAAAAAAAAAAAAGGCATCCCACAGAAAAGAGAAGAAAGCTGATAGTCTTACCTTAGTGGTTAGTGCTGAGACTGGCCTTTATGTCACATTTGGAAGCCCTTGCTGAGCCAGGAACCACCTGGGCTTCACGGCGACTATCCTAGCTCCCTCCACCCTCCCATTACCCTTATTTCCCAGCAGGGGCTTAAAGGGAAGATGAGCTCTGAGCCGATAGGAAGGCAGATTCTCCAGGGCTCTAGAGTACAGGATACATGTGGAAAGTTAGAGACCCAAAGAGGGGGGAAAGAGTCTTTTCCTTCTTGTATTCTTAAGTCATGAATGTGAGACAGCCAGTGGGATAATGTGGTGGGAACCATCTATCCTCGTCTCTTCTCTTCTAGGCCAACCTTCCCCTGTTACAGAGAGAGCTGCTACACTGTGCCCGGGCAGCCAAGCAGACACCTTCCCAGTACCTGGCCCAGCACGAACACATTCTGCTGAACACCAGTACCACCTCCCCTGCTGACTCTGCAGAGCTCCTTATAGAAGTGCATGGGAATGGCAAGAGACACAGTCCTGACAGGTAAATGTGGCCCAGCTTTTTCCAGCCTCTTAATCTCTTTTCTTCTCCTTTCTCTCCTGTTGTCTTTTCAGCTGATGCCCTTTGCCCCATGTTGGAACTTCTCCCTCCTCATCTTCCACCTCTTGCCTTCCTTCAAGTCCCAGCTAAAATCCTACTCTTCTACAGGAAGCCTTTCGTTATCCACCTTAATTCTAGGGCCTTCTCTTTGATCATTATTTCCAACTCATCTGGAATGTCTTGTTTGCTTGTTGTCTCCTGAATCAGACTGTGAGCTCATGGAGGGCAGGAATTATCTTTTGCCTTTCTTTGTATCTCCCTGCATTTAGCACAGTGCCTGACAGTTATCAGAAGATAATTCCCCATTGCAGATGAGGTTTGGGCTTAATTCCTTCATAATTCAATTCAGTAAACATTTATTAAGTACCTACTGGGGGTACAAAACAATGCCTAACCTCAAGGAGCTTACAATCTAATGGGGGAAGACAGCCCACAAAAGGAAGCTGGGAGTCATGGTGGGGTGGGGTGGGAGGGGAGCATATCATGGGGCCTGCTGTTCTGTGGATGGAAGCCAAGTAGGGCTGCTGCTGATGGAGAGTGTAATTGCCAGGAAGGGGGTGACTCCACCTTTGTAATGACAATCTTAACCCCGGGAAGGGGGTGGCATGGGAAGGGAAGACATCATTGTGTGTTCCTGGCTGCCACTGATCTTTGCATAATCAGCAGTCTTCCCCTGGTTCTTGTGCAGGAGAGAAGACCCCAGCTTCGAGAGAGAACCAGGCCCCCCTGAGCCTCCCGCCAAGAGAGTGTGCACCATTAGCCCAGCTCCCAGACACAGCCCTGCTCTCACCCTGCCCCTCATGAATCCTGGCGGGCAGTTCCATCCCACTCCACCCCCTCTCCAGCATTATACCTTGGAAGATTTTGCCACTTCCCACCTGTACAGAGACTCCACCAAGATGCTGGAACATCGAGAAATCCGTGGTGGAGGCGGAGGTGGTGGTGGAGGTGGCGGTGGTGGAGGTGGCGACCGACACCATGGGCTTGGTAAGCCAAGTGGCTCTTTCCTTCTCTAGCACTCTCCTCCATTCAGCAGTCTCACCTCCGACTGAAGGCTTTTCTATTCCGTAACAAGTACAGTACTTCTCTGTCGTCAGTCCTCCAGAGAGGAAACCAAGCTGGGTAGTGATGAGTCAAGGAGAAAATGAGGGGGGGCGTCCCCCAGCATACCTGTGATTTCATCTGCATCAGAAATGTCCTCCCCCAGTACAAATCAGCAGCTCATCTGTAATTTAGTCCTAAAGAGTTGCCTGGTGACCCTGAGAGATTGTCACTTGTCTGTGGTCAGCTTGAACTCAAGTCTACCTAAATCCAAGGTCCGATTCTATCCTCTGTGCCTTCTCAAGAAAGCTACAAACCTCAAATTGAAATTCCCTGAATTTTCCCTTGTTTGTTATTTTATTTATATTATGAATTTAACAATCACAAACAGGTACATAGACAACTATGAGGCCTTGGTTATGTATGGGTTGTTTTTTTAAGCTGTATATTAAATTCCACAAGGTAGTAACAAAACAGCTTTATTATTACTCTTGTCTTCTGGGAATTTTTAATGTTTTATTGACTTTTCTTTACATTTCTGTCACTTCTCTAGATCACTATTTTTTGGGGGAGGGTGGCAATGAGGGTCTTATCCTTCCTGCTAGACCAGTAACTGCTTAATTAACAATGACTTCATCCTATTCATTTCTGTGTCTCTCCCTTGCCCCAACCTCAACCCTCGTGCCTTATGTGACATGGGCAACTCCATAAACCTTAGTGGAATTGAATGGAAGTTGTCCATTTTTTGGAAGGAAATCCTTTGCACATATAGGATGATATGATAGTGCCTAGAAGGGGAGTTGTGGTGTTGTGGTTTGTTGTTGTTTTTAGCTTTTGTAGTCATCTAGATGAGGAGCACCAAGGTTTAAAGGCCTCTTGGTGATTTAAGTACAGGGCTTCTTAAACTTTTTCCACTCTTGACCCTTTTTCACCTGATAAATTTTTACACAAGCACAGGTATATAGATATATAAAATAGGTACACAAATCAAACATTTACTACCAAATTTTTCATGACCCCCACATTGTACTAGACCCCATATGGGGTCATGACCCACAGTTTAAGAAGCTTTGATTTAATGGATGGAGTGTGAGACCAAAGATGTCAGGAAGACCTGATTTCTAATCCTGCCTCACGAGCTTACTAACTGTGTGACTCTGGATAAGTCACCTAACTCTGTGCCTCTTGTTTTCTGCTGTGTAGAATGAGGGCAATAAAAGCACAGTACTTTGTAAACCTTAAGCACTATATACATACTAGCTATATAAATGGACCCACAGGAATGTAATACTAGGGTCAGGGCTGCCTATTTGCAGCCCTTGGAGGGGAATACTCTGAGATTATGGAGTGAGAATATGGAACTCAAAAAAAATTTTTTTTTAATGTTAAACCTTTTTGTTAGGTATAACTGAGGAAAAATAAGATAAAAATTAAATGTAGGGGCAGCTAGGTGGTGCAGTGGATAGAGCACTGGCCCTGGATTCAGGAGGACCTGAGTTCAAATTAGGTCTCAGACACTTAACAATTACTAGCTGTGTAACCCTAGGCAAATCACTTAACCCCAATTGCCCCACCAAAAAAAAAAAAAAAAAGATAAAGGCTCCTCAGCTTTGGAAACCTTTGCCTTAGGACATTTCGAAGAGAGCAGGAAGGCCAGGCTATTGGCCAGCCCAGCTGAGCTCAAAGGGTCTTAAAAGGAGGTTCCCTGGCCTTGAGTAAAATCACAGCAATGACTCATAACCAATGGACCATTCATTCATTCCTTGCTGTTTCCCCACCCAGAACTCCTTGAACAGGAGTTCTCTTTATAGCTTGTGTTTCTTTATCCCATCATCACCATTGCCTGCTTTTCCCTCCTGCATAGCTGCTTGTTTCCACCTTCCCTGGGCCTCTCTCCTTCTTCAGCCAAAAGCACAGCAGACAAATCCCCACTGATTCTAGAACATTATGTCCCACCTTGGAGCCTTGAGCTAACAATTATCCTCCTAGAGGTTACAACTTAGTACAGAAAGCAAAGCAAAGACCAATGTTGACTTAAATGTGTGGTAGTCAATAGAGGGACATCAAAATGCTTTCTCTGACCTCTGGCTCTGACGTACAGAACCCTGGGTCCCATGTTCTCTTAGACAGAGATAGCCTTTTGTCCTGAGACCTAAGACATCAATAGCAGTAGTTGTCTGGAAATTCTTTTATTTTGCCCTAGGAAAGAGAACTGGTTTTTCTTTGATTTATAAAATCGACTATGAACTTTAAAACAAAGCCAATTACACACAGTTATAATATAATTAAGCTTAAAAAGCAATCACACTGGGGGCGGCTAGGTGGCGCAGTGGATAAAGCACTGGTGCTGGATTCAAGAGTACCTGAGTTCAAATCCAGCCTCAGACACTTAACACTTACTAGCTGTGTGACCCTGGGCAAGTCACTTAACCCCCATTGCCCTGCAAAAAAAAAAAAAGGCAATCACACTGCTCTCCTGGCAGCTTTTTACTCTGTCTCAGTCTCCTGTTCCTCTCTTCCTCCTTCACAGCACCCTAATCACCCTAAATACATTCTTCTTTTTTATTTAAGTTTTCTTTTTCATTAACTCAGCCCACAATAAATGTGAACGTTTCAGTAGACAAAGAAGCAGCAAAAAAGGATTGGATATGAAATGGTGAACATCTATCACATACAGTTTTTGAAGTGTTTGTGAAATTTAACATACTAATAAAATCTGGCTGGTCTCTTCTCATTTGTAAATAGTATGGTAGGAAAACAGATGAGACTGATTTTAGGTAGAAAGATATAGGTGGGTGGCACAACAGTAGAGGGCTAGACTTGGAGTCAAGAAGAAGTGAGTTCCTCAGAACAATGCCTGATATATAACAGGCTCTTAAATGCTGATTGACTGATTGTCAACTATTGTAGGGGCCTAGCTTTCCCAGTCATATTGCTCTCCCTCATGCCTTCTTCGATAAATTGTCTCATCTGAGCTGCCTCCTCCTTTCTTCTCCCCCACATCCCCACATCCTTACCCTATGTTGTGACTATGGAGGAAACTCACAAACTTGCCTTTCAAGTTTCCCTCTCAAATTTGTCTTTTGATTGGTGTGAGGAATTCCTGGTTATAATAATAATAGCTAGCATTTATATAGCACTTCCGATTTATTATCTTATTTGATCCTCACAGCAACCTTGTGAGATAAGAGCTATTATTACCCTCATTTTATAGAGGAGGGAACTGAGGCAAAGAGAGGTTAAGTGACTTGCCCAGGATCACACAACTAGTAAGTGTCTGAGGTAGGATTTGACCTCAGGTCTTCCTGGCTCCAAGTCTGGAACTGTATCCACCACACCACCTAGGCACAGATAGACTCAAACTGGGCTTTTCATCATGGCTTCTTTTTTTTGTTGTTGTTGTTGTTTTTGTTTGGTTTTTTAGTGAGGCAATTGGGGTTAAGTGACTTGCCCAGGGTCACACAGCTAGTAAGTGTTAAGCGTCTGAGGCCGGATTTGAACTCAGGTACTCCTGAGTCCAGGGCTGGTGCTCTATCCACTGCGCCACCTAGCTGCCCCTCATCATGGCTTCTTAATACTGGTGTCACTCTGTAGGGGCAGGATACTACAGCACAACCTTACTCCTCCCACCCCACCACCAAATCCTCAAGCATCCAATGGAGCCAATGACCCCAGGCTTAACACACACCTTGTAAACATACTGTTATTTCCCCTTGATCTTCCCCTACACAGACTCACCATCTCTTCTCTACATTCTCAGGGCTTAGTTTTTGTCCCCATGCTTTAACCCCACGGATGAAAGCACATTCTAAGATCTTAAACAGGCCTGGGGAATAATTGGCATCTTCAGTCAGTGGAATGACCCACAGCCTCAGTCAGCCAGCCATGCCTTCTTGGCCAGCATCCTCAGTTTCTGACAGCTGTCACCCGATTTGTGTTAAGACTGAAAGCCTTTCCCAGCCCCTCCCTCCTAATCATAGAAAATGTACTCTCTAATTTTGTACAGGCTTAAATGGAGGATACCAGGAGGAGCTGGTGGACCACCGTTTGACGGAGAGAGAATGGGCCGACGAGTGGAAACATCTCGATCATGTAAGAGTCCTGGGCAGAGACGTCTTAACAGGTTGTGGTAGTGGTGGGATGATTCCCAGATAACAACCTAGCAGCTCTGTCTGGTGACACAGAGCTTCTGGACCCCTCTCTTCCTTCCTGTTTTAGTGTTATCCCCTGGTCAGTGCCATATGTGGGTACACTAAGAGGCAGAGGGTGAAGATGGAGAAGTTGGGAGTTAATGCAGTTGGTGGAATGGGCCTATTCCCTTTATCTGACTTGAGAAGACATAGTAGTTGGATGAAAGCAGAGAATTGCAAAAGTCGGGGAATAGGAGACTGAGATGGGTTCAGAAGAAAGGAGAATTTGTCTGCCCTAACAGGGTAACCTAGCAGTCATTCCCATTTTAGTGTGAAGTAGAGCAATTTTCTCCCTGGTGCCCAACCACAATGTACCGAGACCACAAAAGGTAATGGAATCATGGAGCATAAATGTTGAATAGCAACTTGGAGTAGTAGGAAAAGCATTAGACTTTGAACCAAGGGAGATCTGGGTTTGAATTCTAGCTCCAGCATTATTCCCTCTTGTGTGAACCCATTGGCAAATCATTTAGCTCTTCTAAACCCCATTTTAAGTTCCTTGTTTGTTTCTTTGGGGCGAGGGGGGCAATCCTGGTTAAGTGCCCTGCCCAGGGTCATACAGCTAATAAATGTCCGACATCCAGATTTGAACTCAGGTCCTCTTGACTCCAGGGCTGATGCTCTATCCACTGCACCACCTAGCTGCCCCTAATTCCTTTATTTGTAAAGCAAGGATAATAATAATGCCAATAGCACCTGCCTCATTGGGTTGTAAGAATAAAGTGAAATCATGGTGTGGAGCAAGTATATTATGTGCCTTGAAGAGCTGCATGGGTGTCAGCTATTATGTTTTTGTTGGAGTAGAAGCCTTTCTCAGTCCTCTGTAACCTTAGCTCCTCCCTCTGAATTAGCTTGTTTGTACATAGCATTTGCCTGTTGTCTCCTTCTTCGAACTGTTGGATCTCCCTAGCCTGAACCGCCCCGCCCCTAGGAACAATAAAAGCTTAGAATTCATTTGTTAGTGATCATCCTCTGTCCCTCTTGGTGATTCTGAACCCCACTTCCACTCCCCAGCTTCCTCATTTAAGCCCCATCCTCCTGCCTGATCCCTTATTCCCCTCCTGCTCAACCCAACTCCCCTAAATGTCCCACCCTAAAGCTTCCCCACCCCTTCCACTGTTCTCTCTGGAATGCTCGTTCCACAGGTAAGGGACTCTATGTTCATCTTCAGTCTTTTCCTTTCCCATTCCTTCCATCTTCTGGCTCTCTGGCTCTCTCCTAATGGAATGATCTCTCCGGCCTCCTCCTCCTGCACTGGCTGTGCTTTTATTCTCTGATTCGCTGGTTGAGGCGAAGGAGTTGAGATAGTCCTCAGTCCCCATTGCTGGGCTCCAGGTTTTCCCTCTATTGCCCTCACTCAGTAATCTTTCACCCTCTGAAGTTTATCCAGTCCCTATCCACCACCCAATCAAAATTCTGGCAGCTCTTGTCCACCCACCTGCAGAACATCTTTTTCTCATAAGTTCAGTGACTCACTCACAGTCTTTCTTCTCCTCAGCTCCTGGCCTCATACCAGGGCCCTTCAGCGTGCATATTGATAGTTCCACAAACATCCTAACATCACCGTTCCCCTCTTTACTCATTTCACATGACCTACTACCAATCCTCCCCAAATTATCCCCCACAAAGATGGTCTCACCCTTGATTTTGTTATCACCCACAAATGCACCAGTGCCGTGTGCATGAGTTCTGAAATTCCCTTATCTGATCATAATCTATTGTCATTCCACCTCTTCCTTGTCACCCCAAACTCTTTCCTCATCCGAATTTTTTTTTTTTTTTGCGGGGCAGTAGGGCTTAAGTGACTTGCCCAGGGTCACACAGCCAGTAAGTGTCAAGTGTCTGAGGGTGGATTTGAACTCAGACCCTCCTGAATCCAGGACCAGTGCTTTATCCACTGCACCAACTAGCTGCCCCTTTCTTGTTTTTTAAAAAAATATGGCTGATATGGAAATGTGTTTTACATAGTTTCACAGGTATAATTGATATCACAGTGCTTGTCTTCTCTGTGGGCATGGGAGGGGATAGGGGGAAAGAAGAGGATTTAGAACCCTAAATTTGAAAAGAACACTAAAAATAAATAATAAACTGAAATGTTTTGGGGCAAAAAAGATGGCCCTTCTCCTTGTTGGTGCTAACCTTTCTACATTGCACAAGTGATCCTGTTTTATCCCATCTTCTACAGCAAATTGGTGGCTCTAATCTTCACTCTCTTATCTGCTGTCTCTTTCTGTCTACTGGCTACTTCCCTACTGCCTACCAACCTGCCCATGTCTCCTCAAAAAAACCCCTCCCTTGATCCATCCATCTCTGCTGACTCTCCTCCCCTGTCTCTTCTGCCTTTTGTGGCTAACCTCCTTAAAAAGGTCATCCCGAATGGGTGTCTTCTCTTTGTCTCCTCACTCTCTGCTTAACTCTCTACCGGCCGGCTTCCTACCTCATCATTCAGCCAAAAACCACACTTTAATAAACTGCAGCGGCTCCCTATCACTTCCAGGACCAGAAGTATAAGCCTCTGTTGGACATTTAGATAATGACCTGCATACCACCCTTTTTCCCCCTCTTCTTCCACCTTCCACCCTTCCATATACTCTGCACTGACACTATCCACCGACACTGACCTCAGGACATTTTCACTGGCCACCCTCGGTGCCTGGAATGTGCTCCATCTTCACCTCCACCTCTTGTCTTCCTTCAAGCCTCAGCTAAAATTCCACCTCCTGTGGATTATTCCCAATTCGTCCTGTATCCTCTCATTCCCAGGCTCTGAATTGCATCATGGAGATGGTAGAGAAAACCCGGCGTTCCATGGCTGTCCTGCGGCGCTGCCAGGAAACCGATCGGGAGGAACTCAACTTTTGGAAGAGAAGGTGCAGCGAGAACACAGAGACCAGGAAAGCAGGGAGCGAGCTCATCTCCAGGCAGCACAGCCCAGGAAGCTCGGACTCACTCAGCAACGGTATGAAAAGTTAACCTGGTGCATAGATGTCTGTGGCTCCCACTTACAGGGCTGGGACAGTTCTTTTGTTTGCTTGTTTTGTTGCTGTCGGTTTGGGTTTTTTTTAATTTTATTTTATTTTTGCATTGAAAGGAAGCTAGTCATGGTAAATTCCTTGGGTAAATGATTTGTAAAATATTTCTCTCTTTCCTGGTTCTTAGACCTAGTGATATGCTTCAAAATATCCTTAAGTGTGTCAGTGTAGGAAATATCCTTACCCTGTTGGGAATTTGTGCTTTTTTTGAGAGCAGAGACAGAAGAATCAGCTACCAGTGACATATAGACAACTCATCTTTGGAAGGCTGCAGCCCCTCAGGGGGTCATGGAACATGGCTCTGTAGGTGGGGTTTGGGTAACATTTGAACATGAATCTTAACCAAATTCAAGTTCTTCTGTCAGATTATGATGAGAAAGCCATCAACTGAAGCTGAAAAATCTATTTCTTTTCTTAATGGATAGTGATCTAAAACTTTGTTGTTCAGTCACGCCTGCCTTTTTGTGACCCCGTTTGGACTTTTCTTGGCAAAGGTATTGGAGTGGTTTTGCCATTTCCTTCTCTGGTTCATTTTACAGATGAGGAAACTGAGGCAAACAGGGTGAAGTAACTTGCCCAGGGGTCACAGAGTAAGTGTCTGGAGGGGGATTTGAACTTAGGAAGATGAGTTCCTTGACTTCAGGCTTGGCATGCTATCCATTGCAGCACCTAGCTGCCCAGTAGTTTTACTGACATCTGCATCTCAGGGGGGTTGTTGGAAATGGAAAGGACCTTAAATCCCATGAAGTCCAATTCCTTTGTTTACAGATGAGGATGCTGAGACACAAAGAATGTAAGTGATTTAACCAGGGTCGCAGCTTGTAAATATCTGGTCTGGTATTTGAGCCTAGATCTTCCTGACTCCAGGTCCAGTATATGATCTCCCATGCACACTGCCTCTTGGTGACCTGTCTATCACCTTTACCCATTTTTATCCCCTCCTCCCATCATGGATAAGATTTTTTTAAAAAAAGTTTTCCCTCAAGAGTTTCCCACAGTTTGTTTTTTCATGTTTATTTTTTCTTGTTGTGAAACTTCTCCTGGTGACTGCCACATTCTTTTTTTCAGACAGCTGTCAGCCAAGGCTCTGTATGCAGCTGCCTCCTGGCTGGTGGCTGCGGCCATGTCCTCCTTTTTGTCATTCAGAGGGAAGAGCAGATGTATGGTTGTTGGGGGTGGTTTTGGACACACAGTTCCCACATCTGGAGGCCCAAGGGTCTAGATTACAGGCACTTGACTAAGAGAAAGAGTCAAGAGGCATTTGTTCTAGTGAACTTTGCAGCTGATTGCTTTGTGACTTGGGGTGAATTTATTTAGGAGATAAGAATGAGACTAGATGACAGACTGTTTTTATCCTTTTTTTTTTTTTTGGTGAGGCAATTGGGGTTAAGTGACTTGCCCAGTGTCACACAGCTAGTAAGTGTCAAGTGTCTGAGGCCAAATTTGAATTCAGGTCCTCCTGAATCCAGGGCTGGTGCTTTATCCACTGCACCACCTAGCTGCCCCGACAGACTGTCTTTAGATGAGAAATCCTGTGAAGATCGGTAAAGGAGGGGCCAGTGGTAAGACGAGGACCCTTTGTAAGGCTCACTTAATTTACACCACTACCATCATAATTTTAGATTGAACAATGTCAAGGAGATACCCCCCCCCCAAAAAAAATCAAATCAAGTGGCTTTCTTTCTGATTCCTAGCTGAGATTAGTTAAAGTAAGAACATGGACATTCAAATAGTATGAGAATAGTAAGTTAGATAATTTGGAAGAATGGAAAAACTAACTCTTGGTTACCTGAGATACAGAAGCAGGTGGGAAGAGGACAAAGACAAATCCGAACTCTGGAAATTTTGCTCAGGGCAGCTCTGTGTCCAGGAAGATGGTGGGGGAAGGGCAAAAGGAAGACTTTCTTGCCTGCACAGTTTTCTCTTCTCCCTTTGTTCTCCTCCTCCTCCTCATCTCTGTTCTGTCTTGTCTTGCCTTCCTCCACCTTCTCTTTCTTTTCCCCATACCTTTTACTTTATTCTTTATCATATAGTCCCCGCCCAGAACCCCAAACTCCAGACTGGTCCTATTAGTTGTATTGTTCAGCTACTTTCAGAGTTGAATGGGCTTCCAAGGAAAGTCAGAACAGATTTCCTACTCCAGGAAAATCTATAAAGAGCCTGTACCTGTGGGGATCTAGAAGTTAACAGCGGCTATAAGACAACAGAATGGCTTGGGTAACTTTCCTAATTCTGTTAGAGAAATAATTTCAATTCTTTCAAAACTTTCTGAGTGAAGGCTCAAGATTGAGATCACTGCTTTAAGAATAGCAGCAAAGGGGGGCAGCTAGGTGGTGCAGTGGATAAGGCACCGGCCCTGGATTCAGGAGGACCTGAGTTCAAAATCTGGCCTCAGACACTTGACACTTACTAGCTGTGTGAACCTGGGCAAGTCCCTTAACCTCCATTGCCCCACAAAAAAAAAAAAAAAAAGAATAGCAGCAAAGAGAAATATAAAAGGTCTCAGCCACCCACAGCAGCCTTCCCTTGAGTCCTTGGGCCCCTGGGCCTTTTACCATTTTCTACAGTATCCTTTAACATCTGTCTCCAGGTGTGAGGGCTGGCCCTGAACCTCAGGTTTGGGAAGTACCTTGGCCTAATTCTGGCAAGTGCTCAGAGACTTGCAGAAGGAAGAAAGGTCTAGAGGAGACTGACCCTGAGCAGCTGGCTTATGGGCCCTCTTAAATAGCTAAAGGTACCAGCTGCAGCTTCAAAAACTTTTGTCTCTAATGGTCATCAATCAACTGATTGCTAGACTATGTGCCAGGAACTGTACCTGGTGCTGGGAGGAGAGAGACAAAAAGTGAAAGTGCCTGTCCTTAGGGAGCTTGAATTTATCAGGAGAGACAACATAGGCACATTTAAGTACATCTAGATAGAAGGTATTTGGGGGTCATGAATGGGGGGCTAAGGAAGGGCTTCCTGCAGACAAAAGTATCCAAGTTGGAACCTTTTTTTTTTTTTTTCGGTGGGGCATTGAGGGTTAAGTGACTTGCCTAGGGTCACACAGCTAGTAAAAGTCAAGTGTCTGAGGTCAGATTTTAATTCAGGTCCTCCTGAATACAGGGCCGGTGCTTTATCCACTGTGCCACCTAGCTGCCCTGAGTTGTATCTTGCAAGAAGGAGAGAGATCCCGTGAGGGGAGAATGAGGAGGGAGTGTACTCCTGGCATAGTACGGGATGTGTCACCTGTGAGGAATAGAGAGGAGAGTGGCCTCCCATGATTCTAGTGGCAGAACCCAGAGAAGTCAGGGTGGGAATGGAATTCCCCGATCCCAGACCATAAAGCTTCATGGCCCTTCATTGCCTCTTTTTGCTATCATAGCACCACACTTCCTATCTGTCTCTTATTGTTCTTTCTCTAGATGCCTCCCCTCTATGCCTCTCTGGACTACTCTCTTCCTCAGAGCTTTCTAGCCCTTTGACTCCATCCTAAGGTCATAGGTCTACAGCTGGAAGGCACCTCATTTTACAAATGAGGGAAACTGAGGCTCAGGGAGTTTAAGGGACTTGCCTGAGGTCACACAAAAATCACCAGAAATAGAATTTGAACCCAGAGCCTCTGACCCCAAAGCCAGAGTTCTTTCCACTATATCTTGCAGAACAGCAGACCTCAAGGGTATGCCTAAAGGTGTTCAGTTAACACTCGGTTTCTAGCTTCTTGTCTGACATTAATGAGAAACCAGAACCACACAGTTTTGCAAGAATTCCAGAAATAATCCCTTAGTTCCTTCTTGTTTTGGATAACTTTGGTCCTATCTCAGAAACAAAGCCTTGCAGACTTATTTAAAAGGATGAGCCAGTTCAATTTGATTCACCAAACACTTACTAAGTGCCTACAACATGCACAGCACAGCTGTTCCCCCCCACCTTGTTTAAACATACATTACAGCCCGATTCTAACCACACACAAAATGACCTGACCTCTCATCAGCTTTAATTACACACATTCTGTGCTTTGGGAGCGAGTTCTGCCATCGCTTAGAAAAGCCTCCAGTGGGGTTAGTTGTTATTACTTCTCTCTTCCAGTCATAAAAGTGACTGCCCATGGTCACATAGCTAGGAAATAATCAGATTTTGATCTGTATCCATATAGTTCTGATTCCATGTACAGTCTTCTTTCTACTATACTATTATACTGCCTTGATATAAATTTGTTTTCTTATCACTTAACCAATTCTTTTATCCATTTATAAAGCTTTATTAATTTAGATTTATAGTATTAGCCTATTTCTTAAAATGTGAACTGAATCTCTAGGTGTTTGGAGTTTCTCCCTTTCCATCTGCCTCTCTCTCTAATTTTATCTCTCTTCCTCTCCCTCTCCCTCTATCTTTTCCTTTCTCTCCTCTTACTCTCCCTGTCTTCTCCCCCATCTTTCTTCTTTCTCTCATTCTTTTTCTTCTCTTTGTCCTCCCACTTCAGATGAAAGATGTACAGATGAAAGATGAGACTGAGCCTCAGTGCATGGGAGTTGGGGGTGGTGGAATTTTGGTCCCCTCTGACACCACCCTATTTCCCTCTCTCTCCGCAGATTCCCAGCGTGAGTTCAGTACTAGGTCAGGAACAGGCTATGTCACTGAAGAGATCTGGAAGAAAGCTGGTAAGTGTGTGCGAGTTTGCCTGTGGGTTTTATAAATTCCCTGCCACTGGAGTGATTCGGCCTGGAAGAAAGCATTTGACCTGGGCTGTGAATGTAGACCAATCTTGGTCGTGGTCTAAATCAGTCAGGTCAGCATCTCCCCTGCCGGAATCATATACAGTTGTGGGCCTGACTCCCAACCTGGCTGGCCTTGGGAGCCAAGCATCTGGCCCAGAGGCCCTTTGTGCAATCTGAAACTCACAAGGATAGATTGGTCTGCTGTCCCGTGGGCTTTTTTCTGTATTCCTTCTTCCAAGTTTTTGGTTGGCCAGTCACAGATCTGGAAGGGCTCTTGAGATCACCTGGTCTAAGCCCCTCATTTTATAGATAGAAAAACATACCCAGAGAAAGGAAGGAACTTGCCCCAAGGTCATTCATCAAGCCAGCAACAGTTGGATGGGAGTCAGGGTTCTCCCCACTGTACCAGATGCTGCCTCTTCTTTTTCGTTAATTTGTCTTCTATCCATGCTTTCTGCTTTGCCTTGTTACTTACCACTGATCCCTGGCAATCATTTCCTAACAGGATCCCTCTCACCCCTACCCAGCCACAGCCTCCTGGTGTTCAGTCCCTATGGCTATGTAGGCTACAAAGAAGTCTCCTTTACCCACTCCTTCTAACAGACGTCAGTTTCTCAGGCCCCCACAGCTTTCCATCTTCAGTGGGCCACATCACTACCTGGACTTCAGTATTCTAGTCATCTGCTGCCTCAGTCACTGCACCCCGCCATAACCCCAAACATATCCTTCCTTAACCCTGAAAACCGAGTCTTCATTTTCTTCATTTTCACTTGTTCTTATAGCTCTAATATATTCTAAAAACTTCTTCACAAAGCTTCTCTCTTGACCTCCTATTTCTCCCCATTTCAGTCATCCTGGTTAATCCTGCTAAAATAAAATAACCCTTTTATCATATTACTGCCATGCTCAAGAACAGGGAATGGCTCCCTACTAACCTCCTCTCTAGACAAGATCACAGTCTCTTAAATTCTCACTCATACATACATACACAAAACCTACTCATTCTTGCCTTTCTGGCTTTGTTCATATTTAGCTCTTCTCTGCCTAGAAAGTTCTCTCTCTGAACCCTACCCCATCACATTCATTCACCCAACAAACATTCATTAAGCACCTCCTATGTATACAGTCTTGTGTTCCATGCCCAGGGATATACAAAGTTTAGATAAAACTATGTCCATATTTGGGAGGAGCTCATAGCCTAGTCAGGAGATAAGAGAAACAGAGAAAGATAACTATAACATACAATATTATTTGCTCAATGCTTTAGAGGTATACAAAGTTCCATATGGAATCTTTGGAGGAAGATTATTCTTTTTTTTTTTTTTTTTAGTGAGGCAATTGGGGTTAAGTGACTTGCCCAGGGTCACACAGCTAGTTAAGTATTAAGTGTCTGAGGCCGGATTTGAACTCAGGTACTCCTGACTCCAGGGCCGGTGCTCTATCCATTGCACCATCTAGCTGCCCCAGGAAAATTATTCTTAACCAGGAGAATTAGGGAGGTCTTCCTGGAGGAGGTAGCTTTACCAGATGGGTGGGAATTCAACAGGGGAAGAAGAGGAAGGGGATGATTCTAAATGTAGCAGCCACAACAGAGGCACAGAGATTGGAGGCGCAGTGGATAAAGCACCAGCCCTGTATTCAGGAGGACCTGAGTTCAAATTGGCCTCAGACACTTGACACTAGCTATGTGATCTTGGGCAAGTCACTTAACCCTCATTGCCCTGCCCCCCCACCAAAGTACTCTAGCCCACAGGTAGAATGCACAGCAGGGGATAACATGAGAGAAGGAAAGAAAGCTAGGGTGGGACAGGCCTTGGAAGCCAGGCAGCAGAGTTTGAATGTTACTCAATAGCCAGTAGGGAAGCACTGAAGATTTTGGATCAGAGAAGTGACATGGCCAGACCTAAACATACAAAGGTTTATTCTGGTAGTGTGGCCTGCTGCTGCAATGTTCTGGAAAGGCCTGTACTAGGAAGATGGCAGTGGAAACAGAGACTGCCACATCCTGCCTACGTTGTTTGAAATCTAAATTGTGGGTTCTAATCTGCCCCCCACCCAGTCTTGGGGGGGAAGCTGACTAAAATCACTGATAAATTCAGCAAGAGTTTAGGCTTTTAAAGATTTATTAAAATATATATTATAGGGGCAGCTAGGTGGCACAGTGGATAGAGCACTGGCCCTGGAGTCAGGAGGACCTGAGTTCAAATCCGGCCTCAGACACTTAACACTTACTAGCTGTGTGACTCTGGGCAAGTCACTTAACCCCCATTGCCTCACTTTAAAATATATATATATATAAAATAAGTTAGTGAAGAGAGAGAGAGATTGAGAACAGATTCCTTATAGTATGGAAATCCTAGCTTAGATCTAATTCGGTATAGCCAGAGAGAAAGAAATCAATTTCCTTTCCTAGCAGCCCGTGTGAAATCTCTTACCACCAAACCGATGTCCTGAACAATAAGGGGGACTCCTGTTCTCCTCTAGCCACTCACCAAAAAGAAAAGTTCTTCCTCATTCCTCTCTCCCTCCCCCAAATGGGAGGTCCTTCAAGCTGATTGGTTGAGAGTGGTCTCTTGCTGCTGTCAGTATTACACCAACTCATCACTCAGGGCCAGATAGGTGTGGTCCCCATCCAATCATCCTTAAGTAGGTACTTAGTCAGTTTTTCATTCTCACCCAATTCAAACAATACTAAATCAATCAGGTGGGACCCCTGCCAAGGGGTTTGCCAAGTTCCATTATTTTATCACATGCTCATTGTTCAAGGTCTGGTTTAACTCAGCTGTTCCAGCCTTCTCTGTCCTCTGAAATTGTCTCCTGCTTAGCACTGTGCACTTTTTCACAGTTTCTCCAGTTCTAACCTCTCTGAGGCCAGGGAGGGAAGAGGATCCTGCTTTGCATTCCTTCCATATCCCTTAGAGTAAATACATTATGGGTTGACTAATAGACATTCATAGCATCACAGACTGTTGAAGCTAGAAGAGACTTTAGACATTGTCCTGTCCATCCCCTTCATTTTACAGGGGCATATACAGGTGAGCCCAGGCAGGCTTTGAACTCAGGTCTTCTTGACTCCAAGTTAAGACCTCAGTCCACTAGACGACCTGCTTAGGTCCTGCCCTAGCTCATCACTGAGGCTTTCTGCCTGGCATCTCTGCTCCCCTGTTGTCATGTAAGCCTCTTCTTCTCCACATCCTTTACATCTGAGCTGTTGTGTGCTTTCCTTCAGAGTGCCTCCCAATACATACTATCAATCAGTCAACATTTATTAAGCATTCAGTATGTGCCAGGCACTTGGCTAACCTTTGGCAGCCCAGAGCTGGCTTCTTCCAGGCCCTGTGTTTGCATGAATATCTTAGTCTTGGATACAACTATATCTGATTCTCCCCACAGCATATTTGTCTTTCTTTTCTTTTTCTTTTTTTTTTGTTTTTTGGTGAGGCAATTGGGGTTAAGTGACTTGCCCCAGGGTCACACAGCCAGTAAGTGTTAAGTGTCTGAGGTCAGATTTGAACTCAGGTCCTCCTGACTCCAGGGCCGGTGCTCTATCCACTGCACCATCTAGCTGCCCCGCATATTTGTCTTTCTCATCTTAAGGGACAGGAGCCACAGCTAATCCCACAGGGCCCAGGAGAAGGGTGTATGCTCCTAAGGCTCCAGGAAGGGCTTACAGTGGTTTCTGGGAAGATAATTGAGGCTAATAGAAAGCAGGAGTTTCCCTCAGTTAGAGAAAGCCCAATGAGCACAGTGTGTGAATAAAAGATGCACATAAGCCGGGGCTTATATGCCAGGCTTAGAGATGGCCACCATGGAGGATGTGGCTCCTCTCTAGATCTTGTTCATGTTCACGTTTATGCATCACAGTCAAATCTCCGTTGTCTGGGTCAGAGTAACTACTGGTTTAAGTAAAGATGTCAAAACTCTGTATGCGGGACATTCCCCAGGAGAGGTAATTAAGAAACACTTAACAAAATAAGTAAAAATAGAATAGAACTTAGTGTTAATAGGTGGTTTTCTAAGTCAATATGTGCAGCAAGGATCCTTATGTATGATTTAGTGACCCGGTTTCTATTTGAATTTGACAGTTTGACACCACTGGGCTAAACTATGCACATGAATTTTCCCTGGATCTTGTTCCCTGTGCAGTTTGGGTCCCCCCTCCCCTCTCTGTCCTCAGAAAGCTTACACTCTTTTTTTTTTTTGAGCTTACACTTTTTTAAAAAATAAAAGTATTTTATTATTTTCCAGTTACATGTAGAGATAGTTTTCAACATTTGTTTATATAAGATTTCCAATTTCAAATTTTTCTCCCTCCCCCCCTCCCCTAGACAGTAGGTAATCTAATATAGGTTTTATGTGTGTGTGTGTGTGTGTGTGTGTGTGTGTGTTTATGTGTGTATAACATTAAACATTTCTGCATTAGTCATGTTATAAGAGAAGAATCAGAGCAAAAAGGAAAAACCTTAAAAAAGAAAAACAACAGCACCAAAACCAAAAGAAATAGTATGGTCCAATCAGCATCCATATTCCACAGTTCCTTTTTTTTTTTCTGGATTTGGAGAGCCTTTTCCATTGTTAAGGGGCTAAAACTCTAGCTAGTCTGTCTAAAATCTAATGAGTGGTCACCAATAAATTATAAGCTTTAGCAAGAGTTAGACTTTTAAGCATTTATTAAGGAGAATAAGAATTTGGTAAAGAGAGAGAGAAAGGCCTAGATGCCTCTATCTATTAAAAGGAGAGAGCATTCTTAGCTCCACTCTCCACCAGAGTCCTCAGGAAAGAGAGCGAGTCAGAGCTCCAGGCTCCCCCTTCTTCCTCCCACAAGCAAATGTCACTTTCTGACGCCAAAGAAAAGACGCATGGTCTTGCCCTCAGAGACCTTCACCTCATGGCGGATCTTTTCTACAGTAAGTCTCCAGCAGGTGGCGTCATTCCAATCATTACACCCTCATGAGTTCTTTGGAACTTTCTTGTACCGTTGGATTGGTGAAAAGAATCTAGTCTATCACAGTTGATCAATACATAATGTTGATGATACTGTGTATAATGTTCTTCTAGTTCTGCTCATCTCACTCATCATCAGTTCGTGCAAGTCCTTCCAGGTTTCTCTGAACTCCTCCTGCTCATTGTTTCTTACATGAGCTTATGCTTTTTAACACATCTGTAGGAAGAGTAAAACTGAGTGGCGCCAAGTAGGATAAAATTCTAGAGAAGCAGAAATGGTCAAGAAAAGCTAGAGAAGGAGGAGTACCTAATTGTGGTCTTGAACAATGGATAGAATTGTGGGAACAGCCTGTATCACTCACCCTCATCCCACACGACCACCAGGGAGTAGAGTTTGGAACAAAAACCTTACTTCTTCTACTTAGCCCATAGAAAGTCCTCAGTGAGGGGCAGCTAGGTGGCACAGTGGATAAAGCACCGGCCCTGGATTCAGGAGGACCTGAGTTCAAATCTGGCCTCAGACACTTGACACTTACTAGCTGTATGACCCTGGGCAAGTCACTTAACCCCCATTGCCCCGCCAAAAAAAAAAGAAAAGAAGAAGAAGAAAGTTCTCAGTGAGCCAGCAAGCTTAGAGAGGCATAGGCCTCCTCAGGCAGAGTGTGTTATTTCCGACAGAGGTCATGCCAGTCCTTCCCAGCTTACAGCTGGAGACCAGCATGGTCAAGGAAACTGAGGCTTTCTAGCTTCTCCTCAATATCTCCATTAGATGTGACTTCCCCATTTTCCTGTAAGTGAATAATGCAGGGAATGAGTATTTATTAATCGTCCTGCGTGCCAGGCACTGTACTGAGCACTTTGCAAATATTCCATTCTCTGAAGGACTAGGGTGATGTGTCTTCATGTTGGAATGTAAGCATAAAATGCAGGTATAGCATCTGTCAGAAGTGGGACCATCCATGTACAGTTTAAAATGATGAGATCTGGGGGCAGCTAGGTGGCACAGTGGATAAAGCACTGGCCCTGGATTCTGGGGGACCTGAGTTCAAATCCCACCTCACACACTTGACACTTTCCAGCTGTGTGACCCTGGGCAAGTCACTTAACCCTCATTGCCCCACAAAAATAAATAAACAAACAAATAAATAAATAAATGAAGGGAGGAGGCTAGTGGCTATAATATCAAGGTCATGTGATTATTTAAATAAATAAATAAAATGAAATGATGGGCTCCCCAAGTCCCTTTGCTCATGCTCCCTCTTAGCAAGCAGTGGGGCTGTTGGTCATGCCTTTGTGGAGTTCTCTGGCCAGTTAACGATCCCATCGTGTTCCCCTAGAAGAAGCCGTGAACGAGGTGAAGCGGCAGGCCATGTCGGAAGTGCAGAAGGCGGTGGCAGAGGCTGAGCAGAAGGCCTTTGAGATGATTGCCTCAGAGAGAGCCCGGATGGAGCAGACCATCGCAGATGCCAAGCGCCAGGCCACTGAAGATGCATTCCTGGTTATAAATGAGCAGGAAGAGTCCACTGAGGTAAGAGTTTTCTGGGCTAGCAGGCAGGGCATGAGATGCCCCTTGTTTTAAGCCTGGGTATGGTTGTTAATGTTTCATCTTTTTTTCTCACCCAAAATTTTAAAAGAAAAAAAATAGTGAATAGAATTTTTGGCTTAAATTTGTGATATTCAGGGGAACTAACAACATTAAAATATTTCTCCTTGGCAGAGTAGAAAGCAGGTAAACTGCAGGTGTATACAGGTGTATCCATTTAGAGAAGCCAGGCTGTTTGCAAGTAAGAGATGGCACAGAGCAGCAGTATGGTATAGTGGGCAGAGAATTGTCCTCGAGCAGGGAAGACCTAGGGTTTCTGTCCTGCCTGGCACGTGCTGGCTTGGTGACCCTGGGCTAATCACTTAACACGCTGGTGCTCTGGGCAGCTCCCTAAGACTATAGTTGCTAAGCAGTTGCTGGCTGACCTGTATTGGTTCAGGGAGATTCCTCATCCAAGAGGTCGCTAATACTGGTGAAATGTCAGTGAAGTCCCTGCATGGGGAATCCCTTCTCCATCTTCACATCAGCAGATGAAACATGCAGTTTGGTCAACAAGCATGCATTTTTGTTAATAGTTCTTTACCACCATGTGAAGTGCTTTGAATCTTTGAGTACACAGGAGACCTTTTGGTCTTCACCCTCCTTGGGATATGTGTATGTCCAGTAGGGGCACCCCTTGGTCACTGTCCATTTCCTTTCACCCAGCATTCACTAAGTGGCTAGGCATGCAAAGATGGTGGTGATGGACACACCTTACATTAATAGAGCACTTTAAGGTTTAGAAAATATGCTGGTAGAGTGTATTAATTAAATGGGAGATGGATCAAGGTGTGTCATTGTAAGTGAACAAATGGGTGGAAAATTTCATTAAGCACTACCATGTGCCAAGCACTGTGCCAAAGTTGAGGAGATGAATCTCTGAATTCATTCTCATCTGAGAATGAATGAGTGAAAAAGATATTAAACACTATTATGTGCCAAGAAGTGTGGGAAAGAAATAGAACAAGGAAGACAGTCCCTGGTCCCAATGTGCTTCCCTCTAATGCGGAAAGACAACTCATGAAAATCCCTAGAGGAACCTTGTGTTCATAGAAGGGACAGGTCCCAAGCAGAGCTGGTCTTGACAGAGTAGCCTTCAGCCCTTCCCCAGGCGCCTGACAAGACCTGGAATGCCCTAATGGTAATATCAGAGACAAGCCTAATGGACTGAGCTGGTATAATGAATGAATGTAACTAGATATTCTGTATCAAGGTGGGATTTTCCCAGCAGAGGTACCAGGCCCAACGCTGAGGTAGAACCAGAGGCCCACTCCCACCCCACCAGAGTACAGAGAAATCAAGGCCTCCCAGTGCTGGGCAGGCCCCCAGACACACTCACCCATTCTCAGTAGGGACAGTCCACTATCGATCATCATGTGTAGGGGGCAGCTAGGTTGCACAGTGGATAGAGCACCAGCCCTGGATTCAGGAGGACCTGAGTTCAAATTCAGCCTCACACACTTGACACTTACTAGCTGTGTGACCCTGGGCAAGTCACTTAACCCTCATTGCCCTGCCCAAAAAAACAAAACAAAACAAAACAACCAAAGAAACAAAATCATCCAGTTCTCCAAAGTAAATCAGCAAATCTGAGACTCCTCTCCCTTCACCCCTGACCAACAGAGAGAGCTTCCTGGACCGCCACTCATTCTTCAGGATGTCCTCTCTGTTAGCCCTCATGCCTTGTCAGCCACAGGGAGTGGGGAGGGATAGATAGGACCTCAAGCCCTCCCCCCCACCCCCTTCCATGGCTATCTGAAAAAGTATAGAGGGAGGAGGCTCACTTGACAACACCAGGTAGCCTTTCTGTGTGTAGAAAGCTACTCTAGATTGGAATGGTTTTGTTGGGTTTGGGTTGGTTGGTTGTTTGTTTTTATGGCTTTTTTTAGTGAATAGTAGAAAGTACATTGAATTCTTAGGAGGCCTGGGTTCTGATCACAGCTCTTTTCCTTTATTCTCTGGGTAACTTTAGAGAAGTCACACTTCAACTCACTGGGCCTCAGTTTTCTCATCTGCAAAGTGAAGGGGGTAGGATTAGATAATCCCTAAGGTCCTGTCCGACCATAACATCCATGTTCCTAGATGTTTATAATGTGGAAAGTGTTGGTTTTTACTTTTTTTAAAATTTATTTAAAGCTTGGGGCAACTAGGTGACCCAGCCCTGGATTCAGCAGGACCTGAGTTCAAATCCAGCCTCAGAAACTTGACACTTAGTAGCTATGTGACCCTGGGCAAGTCACTTAACCCTAATTGCCCTGCAAAAAAATTTTTTAAAAAATAAAAAAAAAAAGCTAAAATTAATTGGCATAGTTAGTTAATGTAATGCTGGACTTGGAGTCAGGCACACCTGAATTCAAATCCTCCCTCAGGTACTTATTAAATGTATGGTGTTAGGCAAGTCACTTAGCCTCTCTGAGTCTCAGTTTCCTCATCTGTAAAATGAGAATAAATAATAATAATAATAATATCATCTTCCTCACAGGGTTGTTGCAAGGATCAAATGCAAAATATTTTGCAAACCTTAAACCCCTATATAAATACTAGCTTTGTTGTTGTTGTTGTTGTTATTATTATTATTGATGATGATGGTGATTTTCAGAATAAGAATAATGATAATGATGATTGCCAGTGGTTTCAAACCTGTGCCCCATTCTCAGGCCTCCTCACCGCTGGATGGAGGAGCTGTGATCCTGCTGACTTGAGTATTTCCTCACAGGCCCAAAGCCTTTCCTTTAGAATCCAAATTAATTTGAGACCACTTGGGATACTGGCTGGCCAGAGGATAAAGCATGGGGTGGCCTTCCTCTCCTTGGCCTCCCAGGAGTTAAACCCAGCCAGTTTTAATAGCCTTTCGTTGCCCAGGCCGTATCATCTGGCAGCGCCAAGCCCTGCCCCGTTGATGGTGCCTGCTATGCTTTGGGACTTTCCCAAGCATTCCTCACGTCTTGCCCAGGGAGCTGTCTCCTGCTCCTGGGCTCATGTACCCACAAGCAGGTCTGCCAACCCTGAGAGGAAATAGCTTCTTCCCTCCCTTAGCAAGCTTCTGTTGCTACCATCCCACTGGAGCCCTGCATTTGGCCCCCAGGTCCACCAGCTTGATGTGCTCTTCTCAGGGTGAGGAGGGGCACAGGAAGCTGGGGAGGGGGATTCAGTCACCGAGTTCCCAGCTTCACCTGCTTCATTAGCTTTGAGGCTCAGCTTAGAACATGGGTGACAGTCACAGCACTCAGAGAAATCGTATTGTGGATCCCAGTGTTCCCTGGGTATGGGGCCAAGAGAGAAACAAACCCTGTACCTCTTTGCTGGCTGTGAAGAGGTTTTTCCTCTTTGAGCACAGGGTCTAGACCAATCAGGGAGCTCCTGCTCCAGAAGCCTTCTTCCAGAGACAAAGACTGGCAGTTTGTATATATCTTAGAGTCTTAGGGAAGGTAACTGAGTCTCTAGGAGAGGAAGTGACTTGCCCAGGGTCACACAGTGAGGATATGTGTGAGAGGCAGGACTAGAACCCCACCAGGTCTCCTTGAATCCAAGGCCAATTTTTTTATCCACTAGACCACACTGTTTACACATGATGCTTCTGACACTCCTTTAATTAGAGTGAGCCCTAAGGAGAGTCTGCCCTGTCCCATTATTCTCACACCTGCTTGCAAAGTGACTAGTGTCACTTTGATTCTTCCCCAAACCCAGGATCCATGGCTTCCACTTCCTGAGGTAGGAAGGTGCTGTTATGTTGACCCCCTCCCTTTCCATGCTCTGCTGATCCCTGTGGGGTTGTGTGGGGCTTCCCACAGAGTCCCACAGCTTATGGGGGCTCCTGGGTGCAAAGACAGGTATGCTTAGTTGGTCACAGTGTCTGTCTGATAAACAAGAGATGCTGGGTTCCCATCCCAGCTGTGCCTCAGTTCCTCTTGAGAGGACGAGCATCTTTTCCAGTGCTTAGCACGATGCCTGTCCCCCAGGACGCTCTTCATAAACGGTCCTTGACTGTGTACTGTGGGAGTGGGGCAGCCAGAAAGGCACCTGGAAGAGCCGCAAAGTTAATCTGATATCCTTTTCTCAAGAAGAGCGAGCCGCCTTCTTTGTCTACCGTTCAGCTTTGGGAAAGACCGGATTCCTTTGGTGTGCCTGCCTTGACTCATGGAAATGGGTTTGTGTCTTTCAGAGCTGTTGGAACTGTGGTCGCAAAGCCAGTGAGACATGCAGTGGCTGCAACATTGCTCGGTACTGCGGCTCCTTCTGCCAGCACAAGGACTGGGAGCGGCACCACCGCATCTGTGGCCAGGGGCCCCACAGTCAGAGCAAACCGCTTCTCCCACCCAGCGGCCGAGTCTCCGTCACCAAAGCTATCGATGGAGGGCTGAGCCCGGCCCTGGACAAGACCTCAGCGACCACCTCCCGGTCCTCAACCCCTGCCTCGGTCACGGCCATAGACACCAACGGACTCTGAGCGGGGCTGGCTGGTCACGGGCTCCCTTGTGGTAGCATGAGAAGGCAGCGGTTTCAGTTGATACACGCACCTGTCAAACTATTGGCACACAGCATCTCATCAGAGCAGGCAGCAGGGGACAGAGACAGCTGCTCTCGTTGTCTTTCATACCCCCTAGGTCACAAGAGGACCAGCAGCTCCCCCAGGGGTGATTGATGGCTTCTCCAAAATCTTGCTGGCCAAACGTGGCTTTACCAAGGCTTCACGTGTTTTCCTCCCATGCAGGGCAGTCGAGCCGCCGTGCATGGAGGTGGTGACCGTCGCATCGCTTTCTTCATTTCAGATTGCTAGCTCAAGCAGTCCCTAGCTCTGGCTTCCCCTTTCTTCCCCTCGCTCTTGAGGGTCTATGTTCCAAGCTTTAGATGGTTTAGGCCCCTTCTCTGTCTTGCCTGGCCCACGAGCTCCCCAGGGTGCTGCCTCCTAAATCAGTCACAGAACAACAGTTCGGGTCCGGAAGGAGCTTCAAAGGCCCGCTACCCCAGCCTGTATCCAAACAGGAAGCTCCTCTACAGTATCCCTGACCAGCCTTTGCTTTAAAGACATCTGGTGATGGGAACCCGCTATGTGCTGCCAGTCTAGAGCATGGTGTTCTCATCCTCATGTCTAGTCCCTGGTGGGCACCAAGGAGCCTAGTTTGAGCACCTGGGGAGGATGTGACCCCAGGAGCTACTTAACCCATTGAGCCACATTGTCAGGCTGGAGTCCCGAAATCCCAGGCCTGACAGGACCTTCCTTCCACAAGGAGAAAAGCCACCCCAGCCCCTTGCACTCTCACCTTCTCTCAGAGCCTAGTATAGGGTCAGCCCAGACCTAGAAGGAGAGGAGGAGCTGAATGTTTCACTAAATGCATTAGTTATGATTTCTATGAATGGACGTATTAATCATCCCTGCTCAGTTTGGGCCAGACCTTCCCTCTCACTGGCTGCCGAGGTACAGATTGGGACCACGAGGAGGATGTGTCCTGATTGTTCTTTGATTTGTTTTGGGCTATGCAGAGAACATCTTATCCACCGCATGGAAGAGAATCCCTTTTTATATTTCTATAGAAACAGCGGTTTTTTTTTTAAGAGTGAGCACAAAAGAGAAAGCGGGAGAGAGAAATTGAATTTCTCATCAGCCTCTTCTCTCCAAGCATGTTGGCCAAAACTATGATGATCAAGTTTAGAAACTGCAGACCCTGATGTCCGGAGCTCTATGGACTGGAATAATAACTGTGTCCCAGGTCATCCTGATGCAGGTCCCCGAGTTTCTTCCTGATGTGCCTGTGAGTCCAAGTATGGTATCACCTCATGCAGGATGTGAAACAAAGCAGGCTGGGATTAATGCAGCCCGACACAGGGTAGCTATGGGACCTGCCCAGTCCGTCACGTGAGGCCCACGGCTTGGGCTTTTTGGGGTTTTGGTTTGGTGGTGGTGGTGGTGGTGGTGGTGCTTTGGTTTTGGATTTCTAAAGGAAGCATGTGCCACATCCAGAAAGATTTCTCCACCTTCTGTGCTTTCAGATACTTAAACATCCATCATCCGCCTTGTTAACCATCCACAGGCTACATGGTGCTTTTAGCAAATACTCAATCCAGTCCAGTGAGCATTTATTTACCAGTTGTCTCCTACATTCTAGGGCCTAGGACTACACAGACAAAAAGCGGAGCAGGGCGGGGAGAGAATGGTACTGACTCTCGAGAGGTTTGCATCCTACTATTTAAAAGCACTCTCCCTCACACTGCTGCCCTGTTTTTATGCAAGAAATGAAATCTCATTTCCTCTGAGCTCTTCCAGCCCTGAGAGAGTTTTGAGGAAAATCTCATGGAAAATGGAGAGAAGCTCATTGTTAATAACCAGCCTGCCATGCATGGCTGCCTAGCTGGAGTGGGGGCAAAGGGGGAGCGCTGCTCCCTGCATAAATGGCCTTGGTCCTATAAGACTCACCATTTACAAAGCCCTGACCCTTCTTTCTTAGGGTGGGCGTGGTGGAACTTACACCAACACATTCTCCTTGACATGCAGGGGGCCCCACCTTGGGATGTGTGAGCAGCATTGCAAGTTCAATACAGGAACACATAGTGAGTAACCTAAGAGAATACACCATGTACATCTTGTCTGCCGAGTGGGATTAGGCTGGCTAACACAAGCTGTGGGCAGCATCCAGTAGATGAGAAGGGTCTCCTACCCAAAAGACAAAGAAGGATCCAGAGATTTACTCCTATCACAGTGAATATCCCAGGCCTGAACCAACATCTCCATAGAGCAAAGACAAGGGATACTTAAACCCCAAAGAGGAATTGATGAGAGAGGAGAGAGAAAAAAATTTCACACTGGGAGCATCCTTTAATCAGGTATACATCACATTAAGGAAGCCCAGCAGTGATTAATCCAGATTTAGAAAACAAAATAACCATTTACTTTCTGAAGGGAGTTGCAGTAGATTAACACTAGCCTATTCAAAGGGCAAATTATATTGGGCAAAACAAGGTACACTTAGAGAAAGGATAGTAATGCAAAAGGCAAATTGTGGAGTAATGAGATCACTTCCACTCTCAATCTCTATATTTTGTAGTGACCCCCAGGCCTGCTGGGTCAGTAGTTAGAGCTCATTCCTGCCTACAAGAGGGCGGGCAATGACATTTGTACTTCCTAGTGCATACACAGCCTCATCTGGACTTCAGCCAAGCCATCACAGTATTCATGTGGACACAGTGGAGAGGCAGGGGTTAGGTAACAATAGCAAAGTTAAGTGGGCTCAGAGCTGGTTGAACAGTTGGACCCAAGGAACAAGAATTGATGGATCTTGTCAAGTGGAAAGGGAAGGGTCTCTAATGGCCACAAGGCACAGTCTGCATCAACATTTTTATCAGTGGATTTGATAAAGGCCTTGTTAACCCAATGTGATGCCCCCAAAAGCTGGGAGTGGGGAGAAAAAAAGTCCAATACAGAAATTTTCAATAGGTTTCAAAAGATAGGCTAATAGTTGAAAATTAACAGGGACCAGCGAAAAATCTTGGCTATTTAGGTTCAGAAAATCCATTACGTAAATACCGAATTGGGGATGTCTAGATCAATAGCTCCCCAGGTTACAAAGCTTTAGGATGAACCAGCAGTGTGTCATGACTGGTTAAAGAGGCTAACAATCTTGGGCTTCAGTACCCGGAATGAGGGCAAGGTCAACCCTGCTGTCCTCCATCCTAATCAGACCCCCTTGGAATTATCGTTCCTGTTTGGGGGCTATATTGACAGATTAGAGTATGGCAAGAACTGAGCAACTCAGATAATGAGGAGACATGAAATCATGTTTTATGGAAAGTACTGGCACTGTTTAGCCTGGGGAAAGAAAATTTGGGGTGGGAGTAGGAAGTGGTACATGATTGATGTCCTCTTATAGCCGAGGGAAAGGAATTAGATGACGTCAGCTTGGCTATAGAGGCGTGAATGAGGAGGGATGGGTGGGAGTTACAGGGAGAACGTTTGAGGTCAATAAAAGAAAGGATGAGAAGCTGTCCAAGAATGGAACAAGTTGCCTTGTTTTGGATAGTGAGCTTCCAGTCGCTGGAAGTATTCAAGTAGGCTAGATGACCATCAGTCAGGGACACTGTAGGAGAGGTTCCTGTGCCAGGTAGGGGAATGACCCTTAAGGTCTCTCTCTTCTAACTCTGATTCAGTGAAAACAAAGACTTTTCCCCTAATGCCCATTTCCAAAGATGACACTGATCTGGTGGAAGGAGTCAGGGAGGTTGACCAGGTGCTAACGTGTTCCCTGTCGATGGTGCTCTAGTTGCTCCAGGAGGCCATTGCTACACCCACATCCGCCCCGTGTGCCCTGTTGCATTGCAATGTAATTCTCAAACCAAATACGTGTGCTTGTGTGTGTCTGTCCATCTGTCTCTCTTTGGGTGAAAACCCATCACAGCTGTGGGAAATGTGGAAAGGGTGAGGCAGCAACAGAGAAACAGCAAAAGGTGTTGTCAAAGAGGGTGCCTTTGGTCTCCTAGGGCCCCAGCAAAGGCAGGAATTGTCAACACGCTGGCATTCCAGGTTTCTGGGGAGGCAACAAAAGCGGTTCCTTGTCTTAGGTGTGACAAGAATGTAAAGTAAGGGGCGCACTAACAGCCCCCCGTGGAGGTTTTTAAAAGAGGGTGATCGGGATAAAACCACAGGACTGAGGAGAGAACAGTGGATCGTTTTCTAATCTTTGCCATTTAACCTGAATAGCAAATTTTTTTTTGTCATTACTTAATTCCGTGCATAACTTATTTAATGTCTTGTATAAAGGAACCAAAATTGTTAAATATGTATTTAGTTTGTTCTACTTTAAGTAGTCAATAAAAGGTTATATTCCTTTTCTGGCTCTGAGCTAGTCTGTGAAGGGAGGGGAGAAGCTCATTGGCACCAGTGATCCACCCCTCACCTCCCCCAAAGCCGTCCTACTCCAGGCTGGCCTGAGGAGAACTCTGGAAAGTGAAAGCAGTGTGTCATGCTCCAGAGGGAGATGCTAAGGACACAGATGCCAGGCTCTGGCACAAGGCAGAGGCAAAAACAGCCCCCTTACAGAAACCTCTCCCAGAAGCAGGGCAGCATTTTTTCTCTTGGGTGACTCTTGTGCCACACGTAACAGTCTGGCACGAATCTAGAGCCAGGACTGGATTCAAATCCCTCTTCTGACACTTAATAGCTGTGTGACCATGGACTGTTGACTTAACCTCTCTTTGGGCCTAAGTTTTCTTATCTATAAAATGGGGATAACCAATGCTATCAGCAGTACCTTCCTCTTAGGGTTGTTGTGAGGTTCAAATGAGATTGTATATGCCAAGTGCTCTGTAAACTTTAAAGCACCACATAAATGCATCAGTTGTTGTCACTGTGTGCAGAACACTGTAGTAGGCACTCACTGATGCTTACAATCAATTGGAGGGGAGGGGATGCAGATCATAATACACTGTCCCTGAAGTCTTGGTGCAGGCTTAAGATATTAAAACTTAAAACCAGAGACTTTTGGGGCACTATATTCAGTGATACATGATGATCTATCACTGACAGAAAGTTGCAAAGCAGTGGTTCAGGAGAGGTCCCAAGGGGAGGGATGTATCTGGGGCATCAGGAAAGTCCCTTTGGTGTGGGTGGCCATTGAGTTCATCTTTAAAGAAAGGGCAGGAATCTGACAGGCCAAGAGGGAACAGTGTGAATAAGCCACTGAGGTAGGAGGGCTGGACTGGGCAGGGAGTAACCCAGTGTGTCTGAAGTGGGGAGTAATAGGAAATTAGGCCAGAAGGGTATCGTGCTGCCAGGTTATGAAGGGCTTTGGATGCCAAGCTGAGGAGTCTGAATTTTAACTCTGTGGGCAATGGGTAGGCACATGGTTTTAGAGCAAAGACGTTCGCTTAAGGAGTGCAGACATCTTGCTGGGTTGGTCCTTGGCCAGCATGAAGGCAGAAATAGACAACATCTGGATACCTTCTCTTCCTCCCCCCTGTCCCCCACCCCATCATCCTCCCCTCCCCTTGAATCAGGCCTTTTTCTGTCTGTAGGGTTGAAGTTGACAGGTAGATGTACAGATGGCGTGACTTTGTGGGAGCCAGCAGGGGTGCTGAGGTCTGCGTTTCCAAGGTCTCTCTCTATGACCCAAGGACCACACAGGTTATGTAGCAGAGGTGAGAATCCAGGTAAAAGGCTGGAGGTTAGGGGCAGCTAGGTGGCGCAGTGGATAGAGCACGGGCCCTGGAGTCAGGAGTACCTGAGTTCAAATATGGCCTCAGACACTTGACACTTACTAGCTGTGTGACCCTGGGCAAGTCACTTAACCCCAATTGCCTCACTAAAAAAAAAAATAAAAAAAAAAAAGGCTGGAGGTTTTTATAGACCAGATTTCCTGTATCTGGAGGATATGCTGCAGAAATTAACCCTTTCCCCAGCACCTTCCACATAGGAGGGAGGAAAACGGGGCTTGTCCTTTGGGCCTCTCAGCCCAGTTTTGTGCTTCGGATCCTTAAGAGGATTTGGGTGGGAGGATAAAGGGGTCCAGTTGGGAGCTGCTGCTGTGTACTCTGCCCTGCCAAGCACAGTCCCTGAAGTCTCCATCCCTCCTCCCACCCCCATCCCGTGGCTCCTATTCTGTTCTATGAGGAGAAAGGATCTAAACCCGGGAAGTATAGGGCAGGCCAAGGACGCATGGAGTGAGGGGGCTATATCATGGGGTGCAGCAGAACGTTCAGGCAGACCAGAGGAGGGAAAGAGATCCCATTTGGGGTTGGAGAAAAGGGGAAAACAAGCCTCTTGGGCCTTTAATAGCCTTTGGAGGGTTGGCACCACAGGAGTTAATCTGAATCCTTGAACCTGTTCAAGGAAGTCAGGAGAAATCCATTGGAGACTTTAGCAGCCCCAAGGATAAGGAAGAATGTGCAGGAGTCTTTGGGGACTTGTAGGAACAAGGGGTCCTCATTTCCTTGGAGCCCAGTGGGCCAGGGCCAGGTTGGAGCACCCCCTGGTGGTCATGGGCCCTCACTACAGCTAGGAGGGCTCTTGGAGATCATACAATCAGTTCAGAACCAGAACGGATTTTATACAGCCTGAGCTCAAGGTCCTTCACGTAGAGGTCATCTCGTCTCTCCCCTCTGATCTATCCTCAACAGGCCTCCCAAAACACTGTGCAGTGGACTCACCACAAGAAGCTGGACTAGATGACCTCAAAGGTTCCTTTCATGTGAGCTTCTAAAAGCACAAATCTAACCATTGCACTTACCTGCCCAAAGCCGCCCCCACAGGTCTCTCTTGCCTCTGGGATAAAATACAAGCTAATTCCCAGTAAAGGGTTCAAGCCCTGTCCCATGGGGCTCCAGCCTTCCTTTCCAGGACGATTGGGTATTTCTCTCACACGGAGGCAGTCAAGCTGCCTTTCTGTAGTTCTTGGAATCCTCACCTCTGCCTCTCAAAATCCCCTAGCTTCCTTCAAAAATCCAATTCTAATGACACCACCTCCAGGACCGATCGGCCACCAGGCCCCCAAAATTACTTTTTTACCAGTCATATATTTTGTGGGATTAAATGAGATGATTTGCACAGCTTGAAATGTTACATAAATATTAGCTATTTTTGTAGACTTATCTGAGTTTTTATGTCGTTTCTCACACCCCCTGCCCCAGTGGAATGGAATGGACAGTGGAATTGGACAGTGTCTAACATAAAGTGAGAAATTAGTAAATGCTTGCTGAATAAATCTAACCCCATTTTATAGATGATTAAGCTGAGGCCCAGAGAGTTAAAGTGACTTGCTCAAGGTCATACAAGTAACAAGGGCCAAGTCCAGGATCCCACCCCCGGTTCTTGGTCTCCAAATACAGCCCCTTTTTCTCTGCCCCTTACTGCTCAGGGAGTTCAGCCCCGTCATTGCCTATATGCTCCCACAACGCGGTCGGGGTGGCAGGACAGGGACTAGAACCCAGGCTTAGCAGCTTTGTTCAGCTTTCTGCTTGAGCAAGATCTTTAGTCACCATTATGGACTTGGTACCTTTTTTTTTTTTTTTAACTTGCTCTCCTTTCCACACCCTCTTCTGGATGCTGAGACTCCTGCCAGCCCAGCTGGAAGACAGAGGACTCATTCCTGTTAAGAACAGACTCCTGGGGGCAGCTAGGTGGAGCAGTGGATAAAACACTGGCCCTGGATTCAGGAGGACCTGAGTTCAAATCCAGCCTCAGACACTTGACACTTACTAGCTGTGTGACCCTGGGCAAGTCCCTTAATCCCCATTGCCTTACCAAAAACAAAAACAAAAACAAAAACAAACCTGACTCCTTAACCTTGATTGAGACCATTTCAGAAGGGATCCAGTCCCTTGCCTCCCCAGCTGCCCCAGTCCATTTACCCTCTAAGAGGAAAGCATCTGTGGGCACATGGTCATTCTGTGGAGAGGCACTGAAGATACTGCCCATATGTTGTGCAGAGAAGGGGTCCTCTTCCTCCTGCCCAGATGCGAGGATACATGTAAAGGCAGGCCGTGGAAGTTGCCTCTGAGCCTTGCCTCTCCCAGGCACTTGCTCACAAAGTTCCGGGTTGTGCTGGAGAAGGGACCTGCGTGGGGTGTGCCCCCGGGGTCCCAAGATTCTAAAGCAGCCCTTCCCCTATGCCTCCCAGCTGCCAGATGGTTTTGGGACCCCCACTGTGAGTGAGATCCAGGTCAGGCTGGGGTGAGGGGTAAGGCAGTGCCTCGATTATGAAGCCTGGAAGAAGAAAACTGAAGAGATGATAGGAAGTGAGACAGGAACCTTTATTGCAGGTGAAGTGGGAGCCAGCTTACAAGGTCATCACTGGCCACCGCCTACTCCATGACTCAAGTTCTCAGTGTTACTGCTACTCATGCAGTTACTTTTATCCTAAAGATAGCTGCATGTGGGTGGTACATGGACATGCAAAGTATATGCAAATTACATGCAAATTACAAATCCTACCCTCCCTGTAGGAGATGGGGCAGAGCCCATGCTCATCCCTTCCCTCTGCCACCACATATACACACACATACATAGACTACACAGCAAGGCAGTTCCAATTGCAACCTGAGGGCAAAAGCCAGGCCTGTAGCCCGACCTCCCTGGCATACCAGCCCCATGGCCTGGTATGAGATGACCCAGGCCCCACCAAGGTCTTCAGTCACCCTTCTGAGCCCTGGGCAAAGCTACGGAGAGTCAGTCTACCTTAGTAAAGGAAGCATCAAGTAGTCATAGGAATCTTAGAAATCATCAAATCCAACCTTCCCCCCCCCATTTTACAAATTGGGAAACTAAGGCCCATAGAGGAGAAATAACCAACCCAAGGTAACATGGCCAAGTCTGGAACCCAAAACACCTACCTCCTATCCCTGAGCTGTCCTCTGCATCATGCTGCCACTGAGAAAAAAACCCACCCCCCCATATAGGCAGTTGCCTATGCAGTATGGAAACCCAGCACCATCAGCAGCCTGGGACCCGGGACAGATGGGATTGTTGTTCTGGGTGGCTTGAAGGAAGGCTTCCAAAAGGCAGCCCCATGGGCTGGGAGACCTCTGTGTCCCAGACAGTGGGCTCCTCCCTCGCCAGCTCCATCAAGCCCACACAGAGACAAGTCTCTAATCTTGGCAGAGTCCTGCGGGGCTCCTGGGTATAAGGGGCAACATTGGGCTGAAGCAACCTTCATCCTAAGAGTGGGGCTTGGCCCAGGGTTCAGTTGTTGTTCATGATCCACCATGAGGCTGGGAAAGGAAAGTTGGGGTCAGATCCCCTCTTCCTGGGGCTTCTTGCTGAGCTCCCACTTGGTGACAAGCTGAAGCACCGGGGGTGGGGGCAGAATTTGGGGTTAGGGTCAGACTAAGCAGCATTCTGGGAGAAGGGAGTCCCCACCCAGAGAAACAAGCCAACAGGATCCTGAGCTCAGAACCTTCAGGTTATCTCTGACCCTTCCCTCCCTCAACCTCAGCACCTCATTCTTAAGGTCTTTTGATTGTAAGTAAATCTCTCCCAAGTTCTTTCCCACCCTATCCACTCCTCGGGTCCCTCACCATATCTCTCCTGTACTGCTGTTAACAGCCCTGCCTCCACTCTCTTCACTCATCAGTGTCATACATGCCCTTGCTCCATCACCTCGATCAAACCCTTAAGGTAAGAAGAGCCTAGGCCAGGAGTCAGAGGATAGGGGGCCTAGTGCCCTAACTCCCCATGACCTTGAACACTTCCTTCCCCTCTCTAAGCTCACTTTCCCTATAGTAACACAGGGGAAGGAGGCATTCGATGATCTCTCAGCCCTGTCTGGCTCTGTTTCTATAAGAAATACCAAACTCGGGGTGGTGGTGGGGGGTGTAGCTAGGTAGCGCAGTAGATAAAGCACCAGCCCTGGATTCGGGAGGACCTGAGTTAAAATCGGGCCTCAGACACTTGACACTTACTAGCTGTGTGACCTTGGGCAAGTCACTTAACCCTCATTGCCCCAGAAAAAAACAAACAAAAAAAGAAATACCAAACTCCTAATGCTGGCATTCAAGGCCCTCCACAGTCTGATCGCCACCCTCCCCCTCCCCTGTGTTCCCTTCCATCTAGTCTATGTACTGGACATATTGGGGGTAATATGCAAAGGTCTGGGATATGGGCTTGGCGGGGTAGGGAGTGGGCTCACCTGGAAAGAGCATGGTAGTCAGGATCTCCGGGGTCTGCAGGTGGTCAATGAGAACTCTCTGGAAGGCCTTGGAACAGCTTGTCTGTGAGTGGCTGTGGAGCATTGAGGGGTGTGCAGGCAGAGCAGTGCTGGGTGGTTTTATCCACTCCTCCCAGCCCCCAAGCTGTTCACCCATTCCCCCCAAAGATGAATCATGGGGATCATATATCTAGAGTCAGAAGGAACGTCAAAGGACATCTAGTCCATTTTACAGATAGAAAACACTGAGGTCCAAGGAGGTTAAGTGACTTCTCCAAAGTCACATAGAAAGTATGCAGTTGTATTAGATTCTAGGGCCTTGGAGTCCAGAGCCAATGTTCTTTATATTGTGCCTTACTGCCTCCCCGAGGGCATGGAGAAGGTCCCCTTCACCTTCCTACAGCCCCCAAGGAACACTCACCTCTTCCAGGAAGCCTCATCCTTCCAAAACTCAAACAGAATGAAAGTGGCTTCGTCCAGCACCTTCTGTGCTGACACACTGGAAGGGATCAAACCATTCTTGCAGAGGCAGACAAACACCGGGACCCAGAAGAGTTCTATCCCCTGGTCAGCTCTCAGCAGGGTTCAGGGCCCCACCACCAGCAGCACCAGAGCCAATGGACAGCTACCTTCCCAGCTCCAAACTTCCCTAATAAACCCCTTGCTTCATCTCCCTCTGGCCTTGGGAGGTTCCTGAGTCTGAAGGACTCCATCCTGTGGCCCTAATCTCGGACTTCCCAGACCACACCTGTTTACCCTCATCTACTGGAACAGGCCCGAGCTCAGGGGGACTCACTGTAGGCAGCTGCTCTGGGCACTTGTAAAATCTGTATAGCAGCAGAGAGCACGTTGAAAATCCTGCAAGGCTTCATTAGTCACTGAGATCTGCCTCTGCGCCACCAGGATGTGCTGTGGAGAGAGGACAAGACACACTCCAGACAAGTGAGTCACTACTAAAGGAAGGAAGGACTGTTTGGCCAGGCCCGGGGCATGGAAGATAGGGGGCATCTGACTGTTTCTGGGAGAGAAGAGCTTTGAGACAGTCCAGGCCTGTGTCTGAAAGAATGCACCGGTCAGGGAGTCTGAGAACAAGACTGAAAGCAAAACCAGTAAGTGAGGCAAGGGGAATACTGAGGAGGGGGTAATGCAGAGTAGGAACAACAGCTAGAAGATGTTCCAACTATGGGGTGCAGTTATGCCAGGAGAAGGGGGTGCCCTGTCCCCCAAAGAATCTATCCCACATCTTCACAGGGGTTAAGTAGGGGGCACTCCCTAGGAGAAGAGTGCCAGGACAACAGAACATTAGCAGGGGGGAGTGGCCCAGACTGGATAAGACAAAAGAATCTCCCAGTGAAGATTTATAGAGGATCTCAAAGTACAAGGTATAGTCTGGACCACCATGGGGAAAAAGTATGCCCCCCGCTTCTTACTCCATTTTAGTGCCCTGAGACAAAGCACTAATTGTCCCACCCTAGTTATAACTCTTAAGGGAGCCAAGCCATCCAACCTTAGTCAGGAATGAGGCAGGAGAGAGCAAGCTTATTAAAGAATGCAATAAGTGTGGGGCAGTGGCAAAGAGCCCTGGACATGGGGCTCAAAAGAACTAGATTTGAGTTCTGGCTCTGCCATTAAGCCCATAATAACAACCATAGTTAACATTTATGTAGTGCTTACTATGTGCCAGGTACTGTGCTAACTAAGCACTTTACAAATATTATCTCATTTGATCCTCACAACAACCTTGGAATTATCCCAATTTATGGTTATGGAAACTGAAGCAAACACAGGTGAAGTGACTTGCCCAGGGTCACACAGCTATTAATTTCTGAGGCTGGATTTGAACTCAGGTCTTCCTGACTCCAGGCCCAGTGCTCTAATCACTGTTCTTATTTTATGGATTACAGAATGATGGCTTGGACTTTGGGTCCAGGAGGGCCATGGAGAAGCAGAGGCTTGGAAAAAAACACAGCCCTGATCTTATTAGGGGCAGCCTGAAATGAGGGAGGGTGCCCAGTGTAGGAGAGACCCCTGAGAAAGAAGCCCTGGGGCAGAAGGTTAGCAGTTGATTGAAATAGGGGCAAAGAAGGGAATTCTAGTGTGGAAACTCCCTCTACTCATGCACATCAGCATCTCATTTCAACTTTTCCAGGGCTGCTGAAGTCCTGAGAGGTCATGGGTCAGATAAGGTCATCCTCACTTGAAGGCTCCCACTTTATCCCCCCACTCCGCCTTGTCTCTCCCTGGGCACATAACAGTCTCTGTTGTTCTCACTCCAGAACTGAATACCTCAGTCTGAAATGATTTAGAGCTGAAAGGAACCCTAGAGACCATCCATTCATAGGGGTCCTAGAACATAAAATCCTATATCTACAGCTAAGTATGTAAGAAGCCACCTAGCCCTACCCCCTCATTGGACAGATGGGGAAACTGAGACCAGAGGAGAAGGATTGGTCACAGCTCACATAGTGTAGAACCTGTCACACTGCTTGGCATGTTGGGGAGGTAGGAGGAGAGGGAGAGATGAAGAAAAATTTGGAACTCAAAATCTTGTAAAAAATGAATGTTATGGGGCAGCTAGGTCGCAGTGGATAGAGCACTAGCCCTGGAGTCAGGAGGACCTGAGTTCAAATCCAGCCTCAGACACTTGACACTAGCTGTGTGACCCTGGGCAAGTCACTTAACCCCAATTGCCTCACCAAAAAAAAAAAAATGAATGTTGAAATTGTCTTTACATGTAATTGGAGAAAATAAAACACTATTTATATTAAAAATAAAAATAAAGGGGGCAGCTAGGTGGTGCAGTGGATAGAGCACCGGCCCTAGAGTCAGGAGTACCTGAGTTCAAATATGGCCTCAGACACTTAACACTTACTAGCTGTGTGACCCTGGGCAAGTCACTTAACCCCCAATTGCCTCACTAAAAAATAAATAAATAAATAAATAAAATTTAAAAGTTCACATAGCTAGGACATGAACCCTCATTCTCTGACTCCCTGCAGTGCCCCACGATGCCTCAGACTCCCTCAGAAGGGGCCTGTGCTTACATATTGTGGCTTTCTGCTCCTCAAATGCCTTTCATTTATTTATTATTTTTTTTTTTGCAGGGCAATAGGGGTTAAGTGATTTGCTCAGGGTCACACAGCTAATAAGTGTCAAGTGTCTGAGGCCAGATTTGAACTCAGGTCCTCCTGACTCCAGGGCCAGTGCTGTATCCACTGCACCACCTAGCTGCCCTCAAAGCCTTTTTATATCAATTATTTCATTAGATCCTGATGATAGCCTTGGGAGGTAGATACTGAAAGAATGATCATGTATTTTATATGCATTTTGCATATGGCACACAGCTGGGGATTAATAAAGGCTTGATTAATTGAATGAATGGGGAATCACTCGCCCAGGATGCATCAGAAAGTTAGTGGCAGGGGCAGCTAGATGGCGCAGTGGATAAAGCACCGGCCCTGGAGTCAGGAGTACCTGAGTTCAAATCCGGCCTCAGACACTTAACACTTACTAGCTGTGTGACCCTGGGCAAGTCACTTAACCCCAATTGCCTCACTAAAAAAAAACCAAAAACCAAATACAGAAAGTTAGTGGCAGAGGGATGACTCCTGATTCACAGCCCTGTACCCTGAGGTACCCTGTACCTTGGTGAAGAGGACATTCTTGGTCGTGAATAAGTTGGACAGGAGGTCCCTTCTGATCCTGTGAGTCAAGCAGTGGGAATCCTGAGATGGAGTCTCAAGATTTAGATTGGGGGATGGGGCTAAGTAGGCGCATGATGGATGACCTGGTTGAACACCAAGCTGTGCCTAAGAACTGCCCACCTATCTATGCCTTTGCACCAGGGGCCTCCGGAAGCATGGATAGCCTCAGCCTCTCTACCCCCACCCCCCAGATACTCCATCCTGGGACTTGCGAACAGCTCTGTGAGGTACTCACCGAGTTTGCTTTGCAAACTATTGCTTCCTTTAAGGGCTCCAGCCGCAGGGTCTGCTAAAGAGAGAGGTGATGAAAAGCAGAGTTGAGGTTGGAAGAGGTGTAGGGATGAAAAGACAGAGCAGGTGGGTATCTGAAGGAACTGGGGGTGTTTAATCTGGAAAAGAGAAGACTCAGGGCTGGGGTGGGGGCGAAGATGCGTGATAGCTACACACAAGTATAGGAAGAGCTTAAGGATTAGAATTATTCTTGACCCCGAATGACAGAATGAGGAGCTATGGGGGATGGGAGGGTGGAGAAGTTGGGGAAGCTACCAAGAGCCACAATTCAAGGCAACATAAGGGGGAAAAATTTTAATGGATCTCTCCAAAAAGGAAAGATACTGCCTCAGAAAGCAAGTGAATTCTCCTTCACTTGAGGCCTTCAAGGAGATGCGGGATGACTATCCATTTGTAGGGTCCTGTTTAGAAGGGATTCCTGCCCATGTCCAGCTAAGCCTGGGGGCCATCTGATGCCAGGTTCTCTGGCTTTGGGATGGTGGGCAGACCTCTCTGGGATACCTGCCTGGCCTCCTGTCAGCTTCCTGAGTAGGCTCATGCCGAGCTTTCTCAGCTGCCCCTGGAATGCAGGGAGAGAGGGGGCAAGGATGCCTTTGACTGCCTGAGCACAGCCAATCCCTGGGACATGTACCTTACACTCCAGCTGGTCTATGAGCTGCTGTAAGCGATTCACTTGCACCGTCCACTGACTGTCAGACTCCACACCTGGCCCTGAGTGTGCCAAGGAGACGGAAGTGGGGCTTTAAAGCCCTGGGCCCCTCCCCCAACCAGGTAACCTTACCCCCGCCCCCTGCTCCTTCTTCCCAGCCAGCCCCCTTCCCCCTCAGGCTGCAGGACCCGGGAGATTGAAGAGACCTGCACCCTCTGGCTTAGGACAAGACCTGAGATACTTTACAGGAGATAGAAGAGGCCTGAGAAAGAAACCTCAGCAGTGTGTGCCCAGGAGGCTCAGCTCAACAGCTGTGAGGCCCACCCACCTGTGTTCAGAATTCCACAATCTGGGGTGTTCGGAGACAGGCAGATGCTCCTCATGGCGCGGCGCCCAGACCTCCTGCCAGCCCGAGGCCGGACTGACTCCTCTGCTTTCTGCATGGGCACATCCATCCTGCAGGGAATAGGCTTGAGACCTGGATGTCTGAGACCACATCTCCCATGGTCCCAGAGGACAACAGCTGCCAATGCAAGGTAGTCCCCAGAGCCTCCCACCCCAACCTCCCTGAATCCAGAGCTTTCCAGGGACATCTCTCATCTTCCCACTGGAGTGAGCCACATCTTTCTCAGAGCATTTCTCTGCCCCACTCTAATCATAAAATCCTAAGATTTAAAACCATTGAAGACCTTAGAGATCAGCCACTTCAACCCCCTTCATTTTAGGTGGTTTGTTTGTTTGGGTTTTTTTAGAGGCAATCAGGGTTAAATGACTTGCTTAGAAAGTGTTTGAGGCTGGATTTGAACTCAGGTCCTCCTGACTCCAGAGCTGGTGCTTATCTAGCTATCCACTTCATTTTAGAGATAAGGAAACTGGGGCACAAAGAGCTTAAGAGATCTGCTGGGGGGGGGGGCGGCGGCGCGGCTAGGTGGCGCAGTGGATAGAGCACCAGCCCTGGAGTTATCTGAGTTCAAATCCGGCCTCAGACACTTAACACTTACTAGCTGTGTGACCCTGGGCAAGTCACTTAAACCCAATTGCCTCACTAAAAAAAAAAAAAAAATTTTAATTTTTTAAAAAGAGATCTGCCTGGGGTCAGACAAGTAGTGAAGCTGGCATCCGAAACCAAGTCTTCTGTCTACAGACACAGGGGCTCTTTCTACTGGCTCAGCTGCCTCTACCTTTTCTCCTTTGTCTCTGCTGCCCTCCTGGACTCCCCACTATTCCCAGCACTGCCCAGTCCCCATTTCCATACTGGGCCCACATCTCATACTTACCGGGCCCCACCCATCTGACCCTCAAGTGTGTCTGAGGCTCCTTCCAAGGAGCCCTGCAGGGCCTGCAGCTGATCCACTGTCTCTCGGAGGAGGAACCGCATTACAAACTGGTCCACTTTGGATGCGTGGTCATACTCCTGGGGTGAGGGCGTGGAGAGGGGAGCATGGAGTCACCAGGACCACCCCCAGGCCTGACCCCCCCCCCAAAACCTAGCTAACCACATGGACAAGTGCTCGCGCGCACGCGCACAAACACACACACACTCCAGCCATCAGGGTTGTTTCCTGCCTCAGGACTGAAATAATAAAAATAACTCACATTTCTATAGTATTTTAAGGTTCACAAAGCTAAATTAGTACAATTATTACTATCCCCATTTTCCAGAGGCCCAGAGAGAAGGGAGTCTTCAAGTCTTGGCTCTTATAGTAGCCATGTGACATGGAGACATGACTTAACCCCTCTAAAAAGGGTTGTTGAGAGGAATGCAATTTGAACACCGTTAAGGGAGACACCATCTATATAGGAGCTATCATTAGGATAGGCTATTAAAAACCATCTAGGGGACAGCTAGGTGGCACAGTGGATAAAGCACTGGCCCTGGATTTAGGAGGACCTGAGTTCAAATTTGACCTCAGACACTTACACTTACTAGCTGTGTGACCCTGGGCAAGTCACTTAACCCTCATTGCCCTGCAAAAAAATTTAAAAAGGGGAAGCTAGGTGACACAGTGGATAAAGCACTGGCCCTGGATTCAGGAGTACCTGAGTTCAAATCCGGCCTCAGACACTTGACACTTACTAGCTGTGTGACCCTGGGCAAGTCACTTAACCCCCATTGCCCCACAAAAACCAAAACCAAAACCAAATTAAAAAAAAAACATCTAGTCTAATCTCCTCTTTTTACAGATGAAGAAACTGAGGCCCAGAGAGAGAGGACCTTGACCAATGTCATCCAACTAATTCCAGATCCAGGAGCTACATAATTCCAAGTTTCCTGCCTCCAATGTCAGTGCTCTTCCCATTAAATCCCTCTGTCTCCCTAGTGAGCTTCAATCTGTGGGTTTCTGTGTGCCACCCAGCCAGCCCAGGCATCCCTGTACCAGCAGGATTAGCTCAAACATCTCAGGCTTAGCTCTCTCCATCAGAGAGTCTGGGGAAGACTCAGGTATGGGGTGGAACAGAGGAGGCCTGGGCCTCTCACAGCTGGAGGATGGCCACACACAGCTGGCGCTGGGCAGAAGGGCCCATTTAAGCCCGCAGGGACCACCAGCCTCCCCCGGGGTTGTCCTGCTGAGCAGTGAGACAGAAAAGCAGCAGAAGTAGCACTGTAAAAAGGTCAGAGCTGCTGAGGGCAGCGGGATGCCCCGGAAGGCCCCAGAAATGCAGCAGAAGAGAATGGAGATCCTGCCATACCCCACCCCCAGGCAAAGGAGATACTAGAAGATGGGTGGGAGGGCCAGGGAGGGTAGGGAAGGGAGGCAAAGCTATGGTTGAGAAAATCTGCAGGGGAAGAGAAGGCAGATTGCATCAGAGCCTCAGATTCTGGGCTTTCCCCTGTAATGCCAGAGGGGCATATCTAGTCCCCAGATGCTCCAGGGAAAGGACTTCTACCCCTACCTCCAACCTCTAAGCCTTTGCAATATACTCGTTGTCTCTCCTTTGTCTTCCTTATGCCCTGGTTCCCTCCTGGGCTCTGTTTCCTCCTCCACCATGGCCTGGAACCTCTCTAGAACCTTCCAATCCCCTCCCCTGGCCCCACAGGCTCTGAAACCTCCTCTCCCCATTCATGGCTGGAAAAACATTACTTCCTTGCCTTCTCTCTGGCCACAGCTGCAGCATACAGGCCCATCTCTCCCCATGGAGGTGTACACTTCTACACATACACATACACTCCAAATGCAGCTAATCTCACCCTGCACATGTTCACACACAATTTCCCACACACTTATACATGTGTACAAACACACCAATCTCTGCACCCTGCACATGTTCACACTTATATAATTTTCCCACACACTTACACATGTGCAAACACACCAATCTCTCCACCCACAATGCTTACAGACTCACCACACTCCAAACACATATAACATCTCCATATACACAAACACCCTAAATCCACAAGCCAATCTCTCATACACAAACACTCACCAGGTGTACATACCCCAAACAAACAATGCATCCTTATATATGTATACATATACCCATACCCTGACATCATACTATATCTCATCTCTCCTTTTTACTGCCAAACTCCTAGGGAAAAAAGAATCATTTACATTTGTTACATCCACTTCCTTCCCTCTCACTTCCCAACCGCTTACAATCTAGTTTTCTGCCCCACTGAAACTGCTCTCTCCAAAGTTACCCAGCAATCTCTTAATTGCTAAATCTAAAGGTCTTTTTTCAGTTCTCATCCTTCTCGACATCTCTCTGCAGCATTTGACTCTGTGGACAAAATAATACCTCCCACTTCTAGATAATTTCTCTTAGCTAAGCCGTCATGACACTACTGTCTTTTAGTTCTCTTCTTACCTGTCTGACTTCTGTCTCCTTTGCTGGCTCATCATCTCCCATGCATTAAAAAGAGATGTCCCCTAGGGCTCTGTCCAGAGCCTCTTCAGTTCTCTCTATATACTCTCTCTCTCAGTGACCTCATCCGTTCCCATGGGCCCAATTATCACCTCTCCCTAGATGACACCCAGATCTCTATATTCAGCTCTATATTATTATAGATCTCTATATTCTCTCTCATAAACTCCAATCCTATATCACCAACTGACTACTGAAAATGTCCTCCTGGATGGCAAGTTGGCATCTGAAGTCTCAACATGTTCAGAACGGCACCCATTAATTTGTCCCCTAAGTTTACCCCTCTTCCAAACTTGCCTATTTGTATTGAAGTCACCATCATCCTTCTAGTCCCTGAGGTCTGTAACCTCAGGGCCATCCTCAACTTATCCTTCTCCCTCAACCACTATATATAATCAATTATCAAGTCTACCTCCACAAACTATCTCAAATCTGTCCCCTTTTCTCCACAGGACCTTGTATCAGACCTTGTGTGATATACTACCTCTTGTGTGAACTATTTCGAAGGCCCCCAAAATGATTTCTCTTTTTCTAGTCTCTCTTCTCTCTGATCAGTCATTTGAACATTTACCAAAATGATCTTCATAAAAGTAGATCAGAGAGGGTGGCAGAATAGTAGGAAGTAGAGACAAGCTCCACCTAACACACCTCCCCCACAAAGATCTAGAAAATGCACCAGACTGAGTCTTGAATTAATAACAATATTAATCAAATGCACCAAATGGTATAACATCTAAATATTTGAAGGAAAAGTAAATGAATTATGAGAAGAAATGGAGAGTAAAACTATAATAGTGGGGCACCTCAATTTATGCCTCTCAGACCTAGATAAATCTAATCAAAAAAAGAAGTGAAAGACCTGAAAAGAATTTTGGAAAAGTTAGATATGATAGAACTTGAAATTTCTGAATAGGCATATCAAAGAATATGCATATTTCATAGCTGTGCATCACATCTTTACAAAAATTGGCCATGTAGGAGGGCATAAAAACCTGACAAATTAAAAAAAATCTTAATTACATTTTTACAGATCACAATGCAATAAACATTATTTTCAACAGAGACATTGAAGAATTAATTAAAATTAGAGACTAAATAGCAATCCCAAGAATTGGTGAGCCAAAGAACCAATCATAAAACAATCATTTCATTAAAGATAATAATAACAATGAGACAACTTATCAAAACTTGGGGGAATGTAGTCAAAGGAGTCCTTAGCAGAAATTTTATATCTCTAAATACTTTCATCAAAAACAGAAAGCAAATCAATAAAATGGGCATGCCACTAAATAAACTAAAAAACCCAACTAAATACCAAAATATAATTTCTATAAATCAAAGAAGAACTGAACAAAATTGAAAGCAACTCAATGAACTAATAAGCAAAATTAGGAGCCAGTTTTTAAAAAATCAATAAAATAGATAAACCATTAGCTAACTTGATTTTTAAAAAGATGAAACCCAAATTATCAGTATCAAAAATTTAAAAGGTAAATTCACAACCAATATGAATTTAGAAGAAGAAATAAAAGAAAGTATTAGAAACTATTTAATCCAATTATATGCCCATAAAATTGCCAACATAAATGAAATTATTAATATTTACAAAAAATATAAAATGCTCAGATAAATAGGACAAGAAATAGAAGACTTAAACTAACCCAATCTGAAACAAAAAATTTAATGAGCCATAATCAAACTCCCAAAGAAAAAAATACAAGATCAGATAATTAACAAGCAAATTTGATCATACACTTAGAGAACAATTCATTTCAATATTATATAAACTGTCAAAAGAAGATTGGAAAAGAAGGAATCCTGCCAAATTCCTTCTATGACATAAATATGATCATTTGATTATAAGTTCCTTGAGGACTGGGGCTGTCTTTTTGCCTTTTTTTTTTTGTGCATCCCTAGCACTTAGCACAGTATCCAGCACATGATTCCTTTGCATAGTGTCTGACATTTAATGTTTATCAATTGATACCTAAACCAGGGAGAGTTTAAACAGAGAAAGAAAACTAAAGACTAATGTCCCTAATGAATATTGATGCAAAATTTTAAAATAAAATCTTAGCGAGGAGAAAACAGCAACATATCACAAAGATGATACACTATGACCAGGCTGGATTTATAACAGTAATATTGGCTGGATCAATACTAGGAAAACTATAAACATAATGCATTAATTATCAAAGCAATTTGATATTGATTAAGAAACTGAGAGTTTGGTTGGTAGAACAGATTAGGTACATGATTAATAAAACCAAAAAGTTTGGTAGCCTGGTATTTGATAAAACCCAAAGTTCCTGGGTAGTACAATAAAAACTCACTATTTGATAAAAAAGAATTGGGAAAAATGAAAAGCAGCCTAGAGAAAACTAGGTGTAGATCAATATCTCAGAGCATATACCAAAAGAAGCTACAAATAAGTACATGACTTAGACATGAAGAGTGACATATTAAACAAGAGGAGCAAAGAAGAAATTATCTGTCAGATATATGGAGATGGGAAGAGTTCATGACCAAATGAAGAAAGAGAAGATAAAATGGACAATTTTGATTACATAAAATTTTTTAAATGTCACACAAACAAAATGAATGCAGCAAAAATTAGAAGAGAAGCAAGTTGATGGGAAAAGATCTTTGCAACAAGTTTCTCTGATAAAATTCTCATTTCTAACATATATGGGGAACTTCAAATTAATCATAATAAAAGTCACTCCCCAATTAATAAGAAGTCAAAGGATATGAACAGGTAGTTTTCAGGGGGAATCTAAATTATCAATAGCTATGTGAAAAAGTGTTCTCTATCGCTATTAATTAGAAAAATGCAAATTAAAATAACTCTGAGATTCTACCTCATACCCATCATATTTGAAAAGTTGGCCAAGAAGGATAATGGCAGGCACATTATGGAGCTATAGCTAGAAAGAGCTATTAAACTGTAAATACCCTTTGACACAGCAATACCACTACTAGGTCTGTATCCCAAAGATATTTTTTTAAATGGAGGGGAGGAATTTAGACAAAAATATTTATAGCAGCTCTTTTTGTCATGCCAAAGAATTGGAAATTGAGGGGATATCCATTAACTGGGAAATGGCTGAACAAATTGTACTATATGATTGTGATGGCATACCATTGCACTACATGAAATGGCAAGCAGGATGTTTTCAGAAAAACCTGGAAAGACTTATATGAACTGATGCATAGTAAAGTGAGCAGAACCAGGAGAACATTATACACAGTAACAGCAATATTGTAAAGATGATCAACTGTGAAAGACTTAGCTCTTCTCAATAATACAATGATCCAAGACAGTTCCAAAGGACTCATGAAACAAAATGTTATCCACATACAGAGAGAGAACTGATGAACTTTGAATGCAGATTGAAGCATATTTTTATCACTAACTTTATTTTCCTTGGTTTTTCTTTTTTTTGTCTGTGTTTTCTTTCACAACATGACTAATATGGAAATATGTTTTGCTTGACTACATATGTATAACCTATATCAAATTGCTTGCCTTCTCAATGAGGGGATAGGGAGAGAGGGAAAGAATTTGGAACTCAAAAATTGTTTACATGTAATTGGGGAAAAAAGAAAATACATTTTAAAAAATAGACTAGGGGCAGCTAGGTGGCACAGTGGATAGAGCACCAGCCCTGGAGTCAGGAGTACCTGAGTTCAAATCCGGCCTCAGACACTTAACACTTACTAGCTGTGTGACCCTGGGCAAGTCACTTAACCCCAATTGCCTCACCCAAAAAAAAAAAAATAGACTAAAAGCCAGAAAGAAGCTTAGAGATCATCAAACCTATCGTTTTACAGAAGGAGGAATAGAAAATTGGGGAAGGATTTGCCAAAGATTATATAGCTATGAGCTTTTCTGAATCTCTCCTCAGACAGAGCAAAGGAAGAAAAGATCTTTGTGGGAGAAAAGACAAGAGGGAGGGGAACTCTAGATGGTGCTGATGAAGTCATGCCTAGTGAGGTCACAATATCCCCTGCCCAAGTTGTTGGAGGGGGAATACAGAGGATAGCCCAGAGGGCAAGGCAAGCCTCAGGATGGGTCCTGGACCATAACGTGAGTATATAGGGAGCCAAAGACACGGCTGCTGCCCACGATGGGTAACTACAACTCTCGAAAGAAAACCAAGGCTCCCAAGCAGGGAAGGAAGGAGAAACCGCCAGAAATGGAGAAGGCCAAGAAGAAGAAGAAGCCCTTCTTTGGCCGATTGAAGAAAAAGTCAAGTGTGAGTGTCTGGGAGAGACCCAGCCCACTGACCCCCTGGGGGAGGCTAAAGGACACCCCTGGCTCTTGGTTCCTGGCTCCTTTCCAAGCCTGGCCTGAAGATGGAAACTTTGTGCTCTGAACCCCTAGCTCATAGCCAGGGAAGTGGACCATGGGCCCAGAGTCTGCCCCCATGGACTGGTCCCTTAGCCTCCCATCCCAGGGCTGGTGCATTCCTCTCTGCCCAGGGATAAAGAGGAGAGAAATCTTAGGAACTCACCAGAAACCAGCCACATGAAGCCCCAGGGCCTTTTCGGATCCAGCCCTCAGTATTTTTCCCTCTGCAAAATAGGAATAGGACCCAGCCTCTGCTGGAGCCAAGGAAGTTTCACCAGCTTTACTCTTCCTCCTCCACAGCCCAAGATTGTGCTGCTCCTGCCCTTGGACAAGAGGAACCAACTGGCAGAGACCAGCATTCCCCCTGGATCCTGGGCTGGGAGGCCCGAGGATGAGGCTGGGACAACAGCAACACCAGCAGCTTCCTCACTGAGAGGTGCCGGTGATGGGATGGATCGCCAGGAGGGCTCTCGGGCTCATGAGATGAAGAAGATTTTGGTATTCCTGCTTCTACTGGATGCCCGCCTACAGGATGAGTGGTGGGGAGTGGATGGTAGTACCAAGAGTGCCCAGGCCTGGCAGCACCTTTACAGCCGTCTGCTGGCTGAGAATGAGACTGAGGGTGAGATTGAGGACCAGCCACGTCCACAGAGGCGCTGGCACTGGACCCGCTACCAGTGCTGAGCCTGAGCAGGGCAGGCAGGACAATAAAGACCATGGAGCATTCAAGTGGCTGGCAAAGGCTGATTTATCACTGGGCTGGCTCTAGGGCACTTGGGGGAAACCCCCTAGTATGGGGCCCTTGGCAATAAAAGCATGGAAATGGGATGGGACAAGGGGCAACTGCCACTCATTTCCCTCCCTTCTCCCTACCCCCAGAGTTAAGTCAAGAGCTTGGAAATCATAGGATTACAGATGGAAAGCTTAACACTATCTATTCCAACCCTTTAATTTTACAGATCTGGAAACCAGTCCAGAAAGGTCTTGGCTTGCCCAAGATCACACAGGTGGTAAGGAACTGAGCCAAGATTTGAACCCAGGTCTCCTGACCCCCAATTCAGCTCTTTTCCACCATTTCCTCTTTCATACAAGTACCTTAGAGACTTATCTAGTCCAACCCTTTCATTTCACAAATGAGAAAACTTGAGGCCCAAAGAGAAGAAAAGAATATTCCATTGCCTAGGAGTTAGTGGCAAAACTGGGATGCAAGTCAAGACTCCTGACACCCAAGGCTCACACTTAATGCTAGTCAGGAGAATTGCTGAGGAATTAGGGCCACTAGGTGGCCTGCCTGGAGCCAGGAAGGCTCATCTTGAGTTCAAATCCAACCTCGGACACTACTACCTGTGTGACCCTGGGCTAGTCACTTAACCCTGTTTGCCTCAGTTTCCTCAGGCAGGGTTCTCAGATATTCTCATGGCTACAACTCTCCTTCCACAGAGATAATTCCCAAATCTACATCTCCAGCCCTGAATGATCTCCCAAGCTCCAAGTCTACATCTCCAACTCCCTGCAGTTCATCTCCACCTAAATGTCTCATATACATCTCAGACTAAATATTAACAAGACCACAATTCTTATTGTTCCCTAAAAAACCCTCCCCTTCCTGACAACTTTATTTCTGTTGTTAGCACCAGCATTCTCCCAGTCATCCAGGCTAGAAACCTTGGAGTCATCATTAGCTCTTCCCTATCCAGTCAATTGGAGCAGCTAGGTGGCATCATAAGTGCACAGAGAGGGTCTGAAGTAAGACTCATCTTCCTGAGTTCAAATCTGACCTCAGACACTTACTAGCTGTGTGACCCCGGGCAAGTCACTTAGCCCTGTTTGCCTCAGTTACCTCAACTGTAAAATAAGCTAGAGAAGGAAATGGGAAACTGCTCCAGTATCTCTGCCAAGAAAACCCCAAATGGGGTCACGAGTCAGATGTGACTGAAACAACTGAATGACAAACAACAAATCTGGTCAATCACCAGTTCCTATCAGCTCTGCATTGACAATATCTTATGTATCAGTTCTTTCCTTTTCCACTCTGACCACATAGTTCAGGCCCTCTCTTTTCTTGCTTGTACTATGGAAACAGCCTCCCCACCAATCTCCTCGCTGAGCTCAGTCTAATCCCTCCAATTCATCCTTCACATGCTGCCAAAATAACCCTCCTTGTACACATGTCTGGTCATTTCACTTCCCTGGTCAAAAGCCTTCCTTCAGTGGTTCCCTATTGCCTCAGTGACAAATACAAATTCATTATAATCTAATGTCTGAGGCCCTACACAATTCGGCTCCAACCTAGCTTTCCAATCTTGTTTTGATCCTCTGCTTTTCCAGACCGGTCTCCTCAAACAAGGCTTCTACTTTCTCATCCTTCTGCCTGGGAGGTTACCTCTGGCCCTAGTTGTCTAAGTCCTATCCATCCTCCAAAGCTCATCTTAAATCTCGTGTCTTCCATTAAGCTTTAACTGACCACTGCAGCCCAAAGTCCTCTGTCCTGTTCCTGTCATTGGGCATGGCCCAGCCCACCCTTATCTCCAGGCATCATTTCACATTTACCTCCTGTCTCCGCTACTGGAATTCCCCTGCATCCCACCAATGAGACCACCATCAGGACCAAAAGAGGAAGCAGTTGAAGGTCTAGCTCTCTGGGGTGCATCTGAAAAAGCCATACAGCCTCTCTGTGTGGAGGGAGGGAGGGAGGGCCAGACAGCGAGGGATGAGCAGAAGGGGAATATGGGACTGGGGGACAGCAGTCTATAAAGATGGCAGAGAGGGCTGGATTCTGATGGGCCTAGCCTAGCCCTTGAGGTCATAATCCCTTAAGCTGTTGCCATTCCCTCCCTCTTTCCCTCAACCCATTCTCTGGCTGAGGCACCTCACTTCGAGGGACCTTGACTAGAAGGAGAGAAGGTAAGAATAAAGGTAAGAAGCAAGGGAATGTTGGAGGATCCTGAGCCTTGGACAGGTTCTAACCCTGACCATATAAGTATAGACAGAACTACACCATAAGGGCAGCTAGGTGGCACAGTGGATAGAATTCCGGGCCTAGAGTCAGGGAGTTTCATCTTCCTGAGTTCAAATCTGGCTTCAGATGCTTACTAGCTGTGTGACCCTGAGCAAGTCACTTAACCCTGTTTGCCTCAGTTTCCTCATCTGTAAAATGAGCTGGAGAAGGAAATGGCAAACCGCTCCAGTCTCTCTGCCAAGAAAACCCAGAATGGGGTCATGAAGAATTGGACACAACTTAAACAACTGACCAATAATAGCATAAGGCAGTGAGAGTGAGGACCAGGGACTGCTCGGGCCCTAGGGACCAAATAGCAAGGCACAAAATAGCTCAGGGGGTCATCGGTTCCTTGGTTGGTTCGCAGAAGAGAAGGGCCGATGTGATCAACCCCCAGCAACTGTCTCCCATGCAGGGAGAAGGTATTGTTGCCTCTTAAGTCACTGGTGACTTAATCACCACATCATAAGGTCATGAATTTAGAACTAGCAAGGCCCTGGTCCAACCCCTACAGTTTATGGAGGAGGAAACTGGGGTTAAGTGACTTGCCCTAAGCGATCCAGACCATGTCAGATGTGGCATTAAGAAACCCGGACTTCTGGTTCATGAGCTAGTCCTCCTTCTTCCACCCAATGTCTCATTCTCTCAGTCTCCACTTTCCCGATCTTCTCTGCAGTTTTTGACATTGTCAGCCCCTCACCCATCACCTATGCTCTCCTCCCTTGGCTTTGGCAGGCACCACAATCTCCTGATTCTCTTCCTCATCTAACTCCATTTCCTCCTCAGTTTTCCTGGATGGCTTTTATTCTCCTAAATGACCCTTTATCATGGAGTCAAACACCCATGTTTCCCAAGAATGGATGCAGAGTTATCATGGGATTTAGAGCCACAAGGGACTTCAGTGATCTTCAGGTCTAACCCCAGCCCTTTAGAGATGAGGAGCCAGAGGGCTAGAGAAAAAGCGACTTGCCCAGGATCATGGAGGCACCTACAACATGGCAATGAAGTGAGTCGTAACACTCTGACTCCAAATCCCCTGCTCCTTCCTTTACGCCATCCTCAGACTTCTCTACCCTCTCTTGTCAGTCTCATGCCCTCCATAAACAAGCAGTTTTTGGTGGGCTTCCTGGGTACCAGGCACTCTGCTGGGAGCTAGCAACAGAAGGACAAAAGTAAAACACTTCATGCCCTCGAGGATTCCATTCGAGATCCCTTCCTAATTTATATTTTCAATCCCAACAGTTTTTTTTCCAAACTCCAGGTCTGCAACTCTGGGTCACTGTTTAGTTGTGTCTGACTCTTTGCGACCCCATGCACATCAATGTTGGCCATGGAGTTTTCTTGGCAAAGGTACCGGAGTGGTTTGCCATTTCCTTCTCCAGCTCATTTTACAAAGGAGGAAACTGAGGCAAACAGGGTTAAGCAACCTGTCCAGGGTCACACAGCTAGTACATGTCTGACTCTAGGCCTGGCACTTTATCAGTTTGTGCCATCCAGCTGCCCCTGCGCATAGTAGCAGCTGCTTAATAAATACTGTCATTGTAACTCTACAGGAAGCAGGTGCGGAGGGGCCAGAGCCTCCTTTAGAAGGGGTGGAGTCCCAGCGGGCAGCCATTCTGAGCAGCAGAGGGAGCAGACGTTTCACCAGAGGGTGTTTCTCCAGAGCAGGGCGGCCCCACCTGTGGCCATGGGCAGGATAGCCGTGGTCATCGACAATGGCAGTGGCTTCACCAAGGTGGGTTTTGCTGGGGAGGAAAAGCCCCGATTTATCCTGAAGACAGCCAGCTGCTTGCATGACTGTACCACTGCGATGCGGGGCATGCCTTGCAGCCTGGATGCCTTGGGCACATCACCGAGCGGAAGCCGCCCCTTGAAGCACGGGATTGTAGTAGACTGGGAAGCCATGGAGAGTTTGTGGCGCCACCTCTTTGCTTGTGGCCTGAAGATCAGCCCTAAAAACTGGCCTGTCCTCATGAGTGACTCGCCCACCAGCCCACCCAAGCATCGGGAGAAGGTGGCTGAACTGATGTTCGAGACTTTCTCAGTGCCAGCCTTCCACATAGCCAGCACAGGCCTGCTGGCTCTGTGCTCCGGGGGGAGCCTCAGTGGGTTGTCGGTAGAAGCTGGGGCAGATGTGTGCCATGCCACACCTATCTACGCCGGCCACACCTGGCACAAGGCCACGTTCCGGCTTGATATAGCTGGGGCAGCCCTCTCTAAATACTTCCATGGACTGCTGCTGGAGGCCTGTCCTGAACTGAGGCTACAAGCCCTACCACGGCGCATGGTCACCAAGCTGAAGAAGCAATGCTGCTATGTATCCTTAGATTACGAGGCAGCCTTGCGCGCCTCCACACTCCGGCTCCCCTCAGCATGCTTCTGCACAGCCGACGGCTGCCCAGTGACCCTGACCGATGAGCGCTTCCGCTGCCCCGAGCCCTTGTTCCAGCCCAGCATGCTAGGCCACAGCTCTCCAGGCCTATCCAGCCTGGCTTTCCAGGCCCTGCAGGCAGTTCCAGAAACGATCCGGCCCAAGCTAGCGGCCAATGTGCTGGTGGCAGGGGGTTCCACGCTCTTTCCTGGCTTCCCACAGAGGCTGAGGCTGGAGCTGAAGGCCCTGTGCCAGAAGCAGCAACAGTGGCCGGCAGTGACCTCAGGGACAGTGTTACATCCACATTTGGTGGCCAAACCGGAGCGGGGCCTGGCAGCTTGGGTGGGAGGCTCTATGGCCGGCTCACTCCACTCCTTCCATCGTCTATGGGTAACACGTGCCATGTATGAGGAGCGAGGTGCAGGCTGTGTGCATGCGGTATTTGATTGAATAAAAGGGAGTGTCAAATGGGGCTATATCTAAACCTGATGCTTAGAATGCCACCAAAGACCACAGAGGACCCTGGAAATGGAGCCACTTTTCTTACTTGGAGAGCAGATAGCTGTCTAGGGGTATGACCTTTGATCCTGGGCAAGGTAACTCCTTGACTACAGGTGGTAACCACAGAGCCAAGGAAGGTAGCCCAGAGCTTACCTTGTGACCATCTGGGGCAAGGCCTTGCTGGGATATTCCTTCCTAAGCAGGCTCTCTGGGAGAAGAGCAGGATCTGTGTGGTTGTAAGGATGCATGATTGCAGGTAACTCAGCTATGAGTGCATACATCTGTGGGAGCCGAAGCGCTGGTGAGTGGACATATCTGTGGGTGTCTGTATGTGAATGTGGGCTGATAGATACATGTAAATAAATGTGCCTGAGTGTGAGCAGAGTTCACAAGGAGTGGAAGCAAAGTCAGTCAAACTGAATCATGTCATGAAACCTGGGGAAACACTGGTAAGGTGAAGAATCACTGCCCTGTTGGATTATTTTGTTTTTTGGTTTTGGTTTGGTTTTTAAAAATTGGGTTCTCTTAAAATGAGACACTAAGAAAACAGGCCCAGGCAGGACAGGGAGAAGGTAGTCTGGCCAGATCCAGCCCCACCAGGCTTCCTTCTTCCTTTTCTCTCTGCTTAGAGAATCTCTGAGCTGTCTCATCAGGTTCTGGGCTCATGGGCCCAACCCAGACACTGCCTCCTCTCCCGTCTCCCTTCTCTCCTCTTGCCTCCCTTAGTTTTCCCAGTAGTGTGTACGGGCACGCACTGTGAGATTTTCAAGAGGATTTTCTTCAAGCTAATGCAAGGAAAATCTCAGGGTTATGGGTTTACAACTGGAAGAGACCTCAACAGTCATGCAAACCAACCCCTCATTTTAAAGATGAGGAAACTGAGGCCTAGACAGGTAAAGTAACTTGCCCAGGGTCACCCTAGCTAGTAAGGACAGAGTCAGGATTCAAATCCAGGTCTTCTGAATCTAGATCCATCGTCCTTTCCACAATGCAACTCTGCCAATCAGTCAAATAAGGCAAACTCAAACCCCAGCACTGTTGGTCACAGAGTGGCCCCTGGACCTCCCCAGCTACGCATCACCATTTATTTGCAGGCATGGACCCTGAAAGTCTGCCCCAACTCGCTTCCAACGATGGGCCTAATTCCACAGTCCTCCCCACAAGCTCTGAGGGTCAGGGCCTCCTGTCATGTGTTTGTCTTGACAAGCTTCCTTCTACCCAGACCAAGTCCTAGTTCCTGTCCCCAACCAGGAAAACGGCTCACAGGTTACACTTCCCATGTCTACCTCAGTGACACAGTCAGACTTAACACATGGTAACACATTCTTACTCATACACACCCAGGTAACACCCAATAACACCCACATAGAGTTTCTACTCCCAACAGACAGTGGGAAGGGGTGAGGGATGAGCAGAATCCATGTGTGTGTGCACATGTTTGCATGGATTTGTTCATCTAGGTATGTGCATATATGGGTGTGTAAGAACAGAGAATGTGTTGGCACAGAAGACCCTCTGTCCTGTGCTTAGCTTATCCCTCAGATCTGGCTGCTTCTCCCAACTCCCCCACCTCCCCTGCCCTCCAGCCCTGGAGACACAGGGAGCAGAGCACTCAGGAGGTCTTTAAACCCAAGTTCCCACTCACCAGCTTGGTGGCGTCCATGGCAGCAAGCACCGCGCTGTTCAGGGCCTCCAGGGCAGCCAGCACTGGTCTGTATGCACCCAGGTGCTCTGAGAAATAGTCTAGGGTTGGGGTGGAGAGAAATAAAGGAAAAGATGACTGAGCATGCTCACTATCGTGTGTCAGCCCACCTGGGGCCCCAGACACTCAGGTCTGTCAGGTTCCTCCCTGACCAGGTCATCTACCTGGCTCACCTCCCCAAGGTCCCCATCTGTCTGGTCAGTGGTTCAATAGTCTCAGGGCCTGGAAACAAGGAGACCAGAGGGGAGGCTGATAAGAAGGCCTAGACAGGGTGGGGTAAGGACAAACAGGGAGGTATCAGAGTAGCCCTTGTAAGGACAAGGTGCAGAGAGCTGGGGGAAAGATGGATTGGAAAGGATAAGACAGGGAGGGCTGGGGTCACTTTCTTCCTGCGCCACAGCTGGGACTTGGGGCCCAACAATGTCCTGCCTAGCTCTATTCAGTGGTGGGGAAAGGGAAGAACCTTCTTCTCTGATTAAGAAATTCAGAACCAGAGAGGCCTGGGCTGTGGATTTCCTTTGTCCAACTGACCCTGCCAAGCCAATACTCTCCTTCCCAATTCCCCTAACAGGGAAGAGGAAGGGCAAGACCTGGACTACTCATGACTCTCCATTTCTCTCTCTCACTCTCTCTCTCTCTCTTTGGGGCAAAGAGGGTCAAGTGACTTGCCCAGGGTCACACAGCTAGTAAGTGTCAAGTGTTTGAGGCTGGATTTGAACTCAGGTGCTCCTGAATCCAAGGCTGGCGCTTTATGTACTGCACCACCTAGCTGCCCCCTCTCCTTCATCTCTTAACAAATAGCACCACACCTTAAAGAGTTATAATAACCCCCCCACCCCTGAATTGTTTATCTCCCCATCCCCATCAGCTAATAAGCGCTCTCCCCTTCAACTCAGGGTTCCCTAAATCCCAGAGCAGGGATATTTCTTAGGAGCCAGACTTCAAGGCCACTGTGGGCTTTGGACTGCTGGAGTGACAGGGCAGTCCTTCTGTACCACCACCCCAGACATAGAATACATAGGCACCCATACAAATATATGAATATATATGAAGGCAGAGCCAGACCCATCAGAGATCTGGCACTGACTTACCGCAAAGCTTCTCGGTCTCCAGATTGCTGCAGGGAAAAGAGAAATCAGGGCTTGTTAGACAGTGTTTGACATCCAAGCAGTGGCTGCTACAGAAATAGCATTGGGGAACCTGCTGATTAGGGGTTTTGCAGTTCCAGAGCCCCCGGCAAGGACCCTCCTCCTCTGCCTTTCCTAATGGGCCAGAAGGAGGTGCCAATCTGTGGCCATTAGCTCTGGTCCCTCCTGGACTGGCCTGGTACCTCACAGGAATGGGAGGTCAGCACTCACTGGGAATAGGCTTTGGAGACCAGAGGGGAAGGGGCTGACTGAGAGCCAGCTTTCAGGGGCATGTGTGCCCAGTCTTATGCACATATGTTCCCGTGTTTGTGTGTATGTGCGCATAGTGGCAGAGCATCTTGGGAAACTCTTTTTATGCCACTCCTGGGTGTTGACTCTATTTCAGGCTCACGGTGCCATTCCAGTCCAACCCCTTTCATTCCAGTCCATGCTCTCTCCTCATCATCCCCTAACTCTCTAAGGATGCTCCCATCAAGCACCATTCATTGCCTTTCCCAAATCTCCCAGGCCCCCTACATCCTCTCAAGCTCCCATCCCTACCCAGACTAGGTTCCCCTGAGGTCCTGTCCCTACCCAGAGACCTCAAAGCCCCTTAGAAGCCAGAGGCCATATCATCTTTTCCTGGAGAGGGGAAAAGAGAGGGGGAAGCCCTCATTTCCTCCACCCCACCCTAATATGTGACCTGCTTGGTATGAGAGTAATAAGCTTGTTCGGAAAGGGCGCTCTGGGCCCATCCCAAAGCCAGACCCCACCTCCTCTGGGGTTGGGATAGGTACAGCAGCCAGAAGCTCTCCTAGACGAGGGGTCCCAGCCCAAAACCTGAAAAGAGCTTGAGTGGACCCAGGACTGTCTAAGGTCAGTCTGATGAGCCCAGATGTCTCTAATGTGGGGCCTGTCCTGTCAGGGATGCTTCTGTCCTTCTTCACCATCAGTAGGATGGGGATTGAGCACAAGCCCCAGTTAGCCCCCTCCTCCACCACCTTGGGCCAGGCCTGGTTGGTGCTACTGGAAAGTGGAGGGGTGCAGAGGAGGAAGCCTGGTTCATCTCCAGGCTATTTTGAGACCCTAGCTTGGATTCATCCCAGCAGGCAGGAGCTGAGCTGCTCAGAGCGTGTCTGGAGGAGGTCCGGGGGAGGAGGGTAGACCAATAACTCAACCTGGCCTTGAAACCTAGAGGTAACCCCAGCCTAACTAACCCTGTGCCTTACACCGAGCCTCAGCCCCAGTTGAACGGCCTGTATCCCCTCATCCCTAGAGCCCCTTGGCTTTGGGAGATACCTCCTCTTCCAGGACTGTGAGGGCGGGACCCCCCTGGGACTCCTCACTCAGCTCAGCTCAGCTCTCAGCTCACGATCAGCTCCTGCCAGCTGCCCCTCGTTATTCTCAAATGCTCATTAACCATAATTAGCACTGAGCTGGTAACGAAGGGTGTGAGTCACCATTCTCTTTCAGGGAGCATCTGCTTAGCAGAGCAGGAGGGACGGAGGAACATTAGGACTGGTGACTCGATGACCCATGGCCCCACTCCAACTGGGGCCCACCCCAGCCCTGGTCCCATTCCCTGTCCCATTCTTCACCCCGGTCATCTCCTCTACCTCAAAAGCCAGGGTCTAGAACCAAGGTGGAAGCCCAGAAATTGCTGAGAACAACTTCTTCCCTCGGACAATGAAGAAGTTAGAGGCGCCTACCTAGCAGATGCTCCACAACTCTGTGACAGGGTACAGCCTATAAAGATTAATGCTAGATGTTTTAGGGCGGCAGCATAGTCTGAGAGAGAGAAAACTGGTTCAAGTATCCAGTTCTTCTGCTAACTTGCTGTGTGATCTTGGACAAATCAGTTCCCCATTCTGGTCCTCAGTTTTCTCCTTTGTAGCATAGAACTGTAGAATGTCAGGGCTAGGCAGCTAGGTGGCGCAGTGGATAGAGCACTGACCCTGGATTCAGGAGGACCTGAGTTCAAATCCGGCCTCAGACACTCGACACTTAACTAGTTGTGTGACCTTGGGCAAGTCACTTAACCCCCATTGCCTCACCAAAAAAAAAAAAAAAAAAGAATGTCAGGGCTAGAAGAGAGCTTTCACTCCCTTATTGTACATATGAGGAAACTGAGGCCCAGGAAGTAAAAGGATTTGCTCACTCCCCTTCCCCCTACACTGTACCCAGGACATAACCTCCCTCCTTCCCCACCTTCAACCATCATTTTCTCAGAGCCCGCATCCTGACAAACACTTACTCTGAGTAATGCCGGTCAATGCTGTTGAACAGCTCTCGGAGTTCCCCAGAACTGAGAATCCCATCTGCAAAATAATTCTGGAATTCCTCAAAGGACAGCTTCCCATCATCTACGGGAACAGGGGAAAAGAGAAGTCAGAAAACAAGCTCAGAATCCAAGCCTCAGCCCCAACCCCAACAGAGGACAGAGAAGTGGGAGACACAGGAATAGTAGTAGGATATGGGGACAGGCTCATCAGGTCCTGTTTCAGAGTGCCCACAGTAACCCACTCTTTCCAACAGACTGGCAGGGAGCGGGGAGATGGCGCTCTTCCTGTCCAGCCAACATCATGACATTCTTCAGCCACCGTTGGCCTATAGGGAGACAGAGGAAGCCCTGCCCTGCATGGTCAAAGGGAGTCTGGGAGTTGTGGAAGGTAGGCTAGTTCGTTGTTTGTGGGTTGGGGAATGGATCTGAGCCGGGACCAGGAGCCTAGGGACTGAGGGGAGGGTGTGGAAGCAATGAGAAATGGGCTACCTTGGACAGGGATAGATAGACAGGAATATGTCAGAGTTTATCAGGAGGCATTCACCAAGGTTCTTTAGGGTTGGGAAGGGGAAAGGAGGGGAGGGTCTGCAGGGCATTGGAGCAGGTCAACCAGGCTTTCCCAAGCTTCCCAATCACTTTCCAAATTCATCTCTTCCTGACTGGCCTTCCAGCCCTAGTCTCTGTACAGCCTCCCTACCCCCAAGGCACTGAGAGACAGAGGTCTTCCTGGCCTCCCCAATCCCCTTTCACTGGGGCTATGCTCACCATTCTTATCTGCTCGACGGAAAACCTGAAAGGAAACATCAGAAAGAATATGTACAAACTCTGTGGCCTCCCCGGGCCTAGCAATAGGACACCTCCCAAACAATGAGCAGTCAATGCATGAGACTTCCTCCCTCAGGGAACCCCCCCAGGCAGAAAAATGGCTCTTAACCTAGGCTTAAGTCCTTACATCTAACACTGTACAGGGAGCATCCCTTGACCACTGTGCCCTATGCCCTTGGGTCCAATAACCCTGCCTTTTGGTTTTATCTTCCCAGCCAATAGGTTACTCAGAATTCAGAAAGAAGATCAATGAATGGAGACCTATGGTCTCTGGATTCAAATTCCAGCTTCAAGTAGGGATTTACTACCTGTGTGACCTTGGACAGAGGGAGACCCCACTTAATCTCTTGGCATCAGTTTCCAAATCTGTAAAATGAGGGGCTTGGACTGAATGGATCTGAAAGCCCCTTTAAAGCTATGATCCTTCCCCTGAATTAATAGAGCTCTCTTGTCCCTGAATAAGTAGCACCACATCCCACTCCCCCTCAACTGTCTCCCCATCCCCCATCAGCTAACCACTCCTATCTGCCGACTCCTGAACTCCTGTCCAAAGGCCTATCACACCTCTACAGAAGAAAGACCACTCTGTCACCAGACCTCTCCCCTCCCCCACAGCAATGACCCAGACGTGTCCTCTTCTCCATAATGACCCATGCCTGTACTAAGGACACCGGATTTAGGCAGCCTCTCATCCTTAAGTGGAGGGGACTTCAGATTCAAGGGGGCTACTGGCACTTTGCTGGGCTCCCCCAGGACCACTGCTAAGGAGAGGGAGTACCTCCACAGAGGGGCCTTGAAAGGGGCAAAATCTGGCCCCACTCTTATTCCTGTTACAGACCCTCGGGAAACTAGAACATTGGAGAATGATTCCAAGTCACATGGGTGCATACAGAACACATCTCTCCCCCACCCCACTCCCAGCCTCAGTCTCCTGATGCTATTTGTAGCAAGGGACCTCCTGCTGGTGCCCTTTCTTCCTCCCTGGCCTGTCCTCAGCCCCCTGCTGAGCACCCAGCATGAGCTTCCCTTCAGACTGGAGACTGGGAAGAGTTCTGCACTTTCTTGCCCTCTGCTTCTCCATCAAAATCTCTATTGCCCTTTCTCCCTGGAAACTCTGGACCAACCCAGAGAGGAGAGGGAACAACTCTTAGAAGGGAAGGAACAAAAAGCAGAGTGTGTAGGGGGCAGAGGTCAGAGGGTGCATGGGGGGCAAATAGTGCCCTCCACCCAAAGCAGCAGGATGTCGAGCACTGCCCCAGCCAGAGCACAGCAGGGAAAGAACAGCCAAGAGCTCTCTACCAAGCCGAAACAGGAGGAAGTGAGTGAGGGGACTTGAGGATGTTATCCTTTCCTGCCCCACTACACACACACACACACACACACACACACACACACACACACACACACATCCTTCCCTGCAGATGCTTCAATCTCTTCAGCTGTACATGGTTGCTGCTTTAAGGAGAGGAGGGACAGGAACACCAGGATGTTGATGTACAGGTGGAACCTGAGGGTGGTCTACACAGACCCCTGGGTTAGGCCTCTGTGACTGGCTCTCTCCTGCTATGGGGCTCCTGCCCCAGACCCCACTCCCCTCACCTCTTGGCAACCTGGGTTACTGGCTCAGGCAGTGACTCCCCTCAGTGCCACAAAGATCCATTAAAGGTTTCTACTGCTCCAGGTGAAGATGCTAGGGGACAGGATTGGGAAGACCAATCACCTCCACAGAAATAAATGTTCAGAGAGGTTTAGCCACTGGCTCAGGGTCACACAGCAGCCCTCTCTTCCAATATGGAAACCAGAGCTACTTTCCTGCTTGGAGGAGAAAGTGGGGGAGAGAATCATACCCCCCCCCTCCTGGGAAGGGTCAGTGCAGTCTGCATCACAGATGCTGACTCATGGGAAGAGAGGAAATTGACCCAGTGGTCACAGCCTTTTAAAGCTAGAGTAGGGGTTAGGGAAGGAATTAGGGGAGGGGTATTTGGGGAAGGATCAAAGCACTTTACCAGTGGAGAGTGGGTCTTCCTTTCCTAGGAGTCGAGATAGTAGCAAGATCAGAGGAAGAAGTGACTAGGTGGTGATGACAAGGGTAAAGAAGGAGGAAAAGGAAGGTTCCTGTACTGGGCTCATGCCAACCACAAGCTCCTCACAATGTACAGGTGGGCACAGTGGGCAAGCAGCAGGGGTGGGGGAGGGGCACAGGACACCAAAAAGACAGGATATACGGGAAGAGAGCACCCTAAGATAGACTGAGCCACCACAGCATCCACCAAAGCAAAACGCAGGGACGGGAGCGCCAAGCTCCCAGAGCCCCAAGCTCCCAGAGCCCCCTCCGTCCAAATTCACTGGACACCAGGCATGGGACAATGGCGCCAGGGGCCAAGCTGTGGGCACTTCTGCACCCACCTCCCTCTCCTGGAGCTCACCCACATCTAGGACCGATCACATCTTCAGCGGTTTGAGCAGCTCTCTGCCCAGGGGTCTAGTTGGAGGCTGATAGCGGGGGAGGCTGCGGACAGCTCTGGACAGCTCCTACCTTCGGTGCCCGGCTCTTCGGCCCATCCGCGCTAACCTGGCTGAGTTCGGCCCTCAACAGCCTTTCCTCTGTTATAAGTTTCAGGCCTCTTCCCTCCCCCCCTGCCCAGTGGCTCCCACCCCCACCACCACCCCCACAGCTCCTACCCTCCCTCCCCCCAGTTCTGAGACCCTCAACCCACAGCTCTTAGCTGCTCCTCCCCTCCCCTCCCTGGGGGTCACTCACGTCCTGGAAGAGTCCGAGACCAGCGAAGGCCGCAGGAGGGACCGCAGGGGGAGCCGCAGGGGCCTCACGGGCGGCAGCCTTGGGCCGGAGAAGGCACATGGTCAGCAGCTCCGCGCACGACATCCTTAGAGATTCCCCCGAAAGGGGCGGGAGCGCGCTTGGGCCTGCAGGGCCAGGGGAGAGGGAGGAGGCAGGGGTAAAGGTAAGGGCAGGAGTGAGGGCAACGGCTAGGGCAGGGGTCTAGGAAAGGACCGGCTGGGGGCGTGGGCAGCACGGAGAAGGAGGGAGTCGGGGACAAGAGGCAGGGACAGGTGGAGGCTGAGGCGGACGCAGAGGTGAACGCTCCGCAGCAGCTCCTCGGGACCAGGGTCTGGGGCAGGAGAAAGCGGCGGCCGGGCCCGGGGGAGTCCAAGTCCGGGATAGAAGCGTCCAGGGTGTCCACTGGGCTAGAGCACAGAACACCGAGCCCTCGAAGTTGGGCCTGGAGGGGGGAGCTGGGCTCCCGCCTCTAGCCCGAATGATTGGTCAGTGGAGGTGATTGGCAACATAGAGCCCCCGCCTCCAGTCAGGAGGATTGGTCGCCGGCTGTGATTAGCAGCTCGGGCCCCGCCCCCACCTCAGAGCCCAGATTTAGGGAGCAAAGGGAAAACCTTCGGGACTGCAATCCCGGGTTTAGGCCCATTTACCTTGCCTGGAAACTAAGGCGCAGACAGACAGTTCGGGATCCCTGTGAGGACTGGTCAGAGAAAGGGGATGTTCTCTGAGAGAACTCACGAGCTTCCGTCCCGTCTGGCCGAGCCACCCCTACCCTCTTTTCTTGATTGAGATCTAGGAGACGAGTTCGAGTCCCAGCTCTGGGGGTGGGCAGTAGAGGGAGAGAGGGAAGAGCGGAAGAGGTTGGGCTAAAATGATCTCTAAACGTCTTCCAAACTCCACAGAGGGGGAGGGGAGGGAACATTTTCTGGTGTCTGAGGAATCACCTTCAGGAAGATAAGGTGGGAGGAGGAAGATGGCTAAACAGCAGACGGTCTGAAAAAGATCTGGGATTTTTTTTTTTGGTTGAGGTAATTGGGGTTAAGTGACTTGCCCAGGATCACACAGCTAGTAAGTGTCAAGTGTCTGGGGCCGGATTTGAACTCAGGTCCTCCTGAATCCAGGGCTGGTGCTCTATCCACTGGGCCACCTAGCTGCCCCTGGGATTTTTAATAGACTACAAGCTCAGTACAAATCAACTGTTATATGGCCCTAAAGAAAATCAAGTTTCAAAGGGTATTTTCAAATTTTCAAGACATAGGAATAAGAAAGTGATGCCCCACCTCCCCTTTCCATCTGCCCTGGTTATACTGCAAGAGGGATTAGACTTGTTCTGTTTGGTCTTAGGTAAGAACTAGGAGCAAGAAGTGGATGTTTCAAAGGGCCCAATTTAGGCTTGACGTCAAGAAAAACTTCCTAACTTTCTAATCTTGTTGTTGTTCAGTCTTTCAGTCACGTCTGACTCTTCATGACCCCATTTAAGGTTTTAGCAAAGATAGTGGGGTGGTTTGCCATTTCCTTCAGCTCATTTTACAGATGAGGAAATCAAGGCAAACATAGTTAAGTGACTTGCCCAGGATCACACAGCTAGTGTCTGACCATTAGACCTATCCCAGAATGAAATGGGCTGCCTCCAGAAGCAGTGGGCATTCCTTTACTGGAGATTTTCAAGCAAAGGCTAAATGACCATTTGGTCAAGTGTGATGTGGTTGGTACCCTCGTTCAGGTACAGGTTGAGCTAGATGGCCACTGAGGTCCATCCCAAATCTGAAAAAATGATTTAGACTACATTTGGAGAAACTTGTTCAGCTCTGGCCTGGACGCCAAAGCTTAGGAAGGGCACAGAGTTGGAAGGCAGCGGGGATAAGTGAAGGGCTTCAAGGCCGCACCACAGGAGAATGTGAGGATCGTCCTGGATAAAGTCACTATCTTTCAATATTTGAAATCTCAGACCTTGGAAGAGATTAAACTTGATTGGTTTGGCCGAAGGGAGAAGAACTAGGAACAATTGGGGGGTGGAGGTTGAGGCAAATTTAAGTTTGACATTAAGAAAAACTTCCTAACTAGAACTGCCCCAAAATACAACGTGCTGCTCCAAGAGTTAGGACTTTCTCTCCTCATTGGAGGGCTCCAATGAGGGCTCCAAGGTGGACCATTTGTTGGCATGTCACAAAGGGCATGTAGGCTGGCTTACTCCGGTGTAGGTTGGACTAAGTGGCCTTAGAGGTCTCTTCCAACTGAGATTCTGTGATTCTGAGTCAGCTCTGCACCTCCACCCATCTCCTCATTCACCTACCTCTCTCCCCTTCTCCTTCTCTCCTCCCTCCTCCTTCTCTCATACACAGACAGACACAGACACATAGACACCAGCCCATTCTCAGAGGTATAGAAACTCTGGGATAGACAAGAGAACAGAGGATTCAGGAACTCCCCATCCAGCCTTCTCCATCACTACGCAACAGCCAATGACTGTATCAGGAGGGATAATGGTAAAGGAAGGACACCTTTTCTGTCACTGGTGTGACTATGCTTTGAATCATTGCTCCTAACAAGAGGATGGGCAAAGGGCTGCTAGGGTGCTGTTCCTGATTTCTAAGGACACCCTGGGTTCTGTCTCACTAAAGACATAAGCGGGAAGTCCAAACCCTCCTTTCTCCCCAGAACCCAGTCCAGTTGCACTGACATCCTATCCATCCTTTAAAATCCAATTCGAAAGCTATCTCTTTCTGAAGGTCTTTCTTGATGTACCATGGCTATTTGTGTGCCTAATGCATCCACTACTTTTAAGCTCCACAAGATCTAACTAAACCTTGTACTTACCCCAGTGTAATAGGCAAAGCACTGGACACAGCAGGCATTTGAGATTTATTTATATATGTATAGTAACAGCCTCATATAATGATAGTTCAGGATTTGTAGTCTGCAATTATCCAAATTCCATCTGACACTTACTGAGGCGGGATGTGTGCCCCTGGTCAAGTCATTTAATCTCTTTGCCTCAAACTGTTCCCAAACCAAAGTAATTTTCCTTAAGTGCAGTTCTGGCCATGGATTCCCTATCCACCACCTCCTTTTTAGCTTTTAAAGCCCTGCACAACTTGACCCCAATCTTTCATTGCAGCCTCATTGGACACTGTTGTTTTTAGAGCCAGCTAAGTTGGCTTTCTCTCTGTTCTTCAACCCTACAGTCTATTTCCAGTTTCCATGCCTTTGCCTAGGCCATCCCTAAAACCTCCCTCCCTTTTCCTTTAAGGTACAACTCAAGAATCATGAAGAATCAGAAGACTGCATGAAGTCTTCCTAGGCTCCCCCTAACTGCTGGTGCCCTCCCTCCCAAACGACCTTGTCTTTAAATATATATTTGTATTTTTAAAATTTCATGTTTATGCTGTATATATATTTGCATGTCCTTGTCTCCCCCTATTAGAGTGTAAGCTCCTTGAGGACAGGAATCATTTCATTCTTCATACTTGGATTCCAAGCACCTGGCTGTTGTAGGTACTGAACAATTCCTTATCAATTGATATTACATGTGTAGTTGATTTCTTGGAAGCCTGGCCAAGCTGGGTCCCTGAAGAGCATCTTGGGGTGGCGGGGGGGGGGGGGTGTTGTCACACAAGACCCAAAGTATCCCAGAGCCAGCCAAGGCCTAGAAGTTGGTCATTCAAAAATCATACTCCCAGAGAAGCTCCCTCAGAGAAGGCAGGGGCATGGCTTGGGGGCTAAGCCCTAAAGGTGTTGGGGTGGGAGATTCTGCATGGATAGCCACTGCCCTTTCCCTAGGCCCAGAGAAGTGGCGGCTGGGCAACTATCCAGACTCCCCTCCCCACCTTGAGAAACAGAGCTTACCCAAAACAGCCCAGACACCATCAAAATTATTTATTGAAACCAAAGCACAATAAGATATTGAGTCTGAAAGGCAAATCTGTGGCCAGGGAGAGGACTGGGTCCTTTGAGCCGCTGGCCCACCCCGCCAAAGACAAAAAGCTGGCACCAAATGTGCTGCCCCTGTCCCCACAGACCCTAAATCTAAGCCTCCTCCAGTTGAATAGGGGAACTGAGAGGACACTGGAATCTGGAGGAGTGGGGAGAGGTAGGAAATCAAGGCTCTGCCCATGAAACTTCCTCCTCTTTTAGATCACCCCTCCATCATCTCCTCTTTCTTGCCCTGCCCAGGAGACCCCCACCAACAGAGAGGCCCTGGCTAAGCCAGACAAGGCCCTTTCCCCTTCCACCATCCAAATAGTCAGGCAGAACCTGAGAAAGGAAGGGAAGGGGAGAGGAATGACCGTGCCCTGAACCCCTGCAGAGGAGTCTGGTTAGGCCTTGGTGACGGGGGCTGCGTCCTCAGAGGCTGGCACACACCAGTCCAGGGCAGAGGCAGCAGAGAACTTGAGGGCAGAGACTATGCCTCTTCCTCTTTTTCCAGCCCCTCCCCCCTCAAAAAAAGCCCATCAGGCTTCAGACCAGAAGCAAAAGTACGGTCCTGAGGCTGCTTTTGGCCTGCGCTACCTTTTCTCTCAACCTCACGTGGTCGGGGTGGGGCAAGGGGGCGAGATCCCTCCATCGAACCCCAGAAGAGTCACTTCTCTGACTCTCCTACGTATAAACACCTGCCTCTTGTACTGTGTCACTGCTTCCTCCACCCCTGCCTCTAATCCTGGTGCCCAAGCTGACTTTCCCATTGTACCTGGGCCCTAATAGCCCAGGCTCCAGCCTCAGAAAGCTGACCCATCTCTTGGTACAACCCATTCCCTCCTTCCTTCTCCTTTCACTGACCTATACTACTTTACCTATAGTCTCTCTTTGCTCCTGGCCTATAACTTTCTCCCTCTTGACATTCCCAATAAATAAATAAAATCAAACCTCAATATGCTTCTACCCAGAGGACCATGGGTAAAGGGACAACCCCTTTGGGACCCACCCTAGCCCCTCTTCCTTGGCCATCTGCCCCAGAAGGCTGAGGAGCTCTTGTCCCTCTGCTTCTTCCTTTGGGCCCAAATGCACACACACGGGCCAGTGGGCCTCTGCCTGCCTTCCCAGAGATGCAAGTTCTCTAGCTCCCATTCCACCTGGGAAGTGGGGGTCGGCCACGGCCAACTTCAATAAATAAATAAGCTTGCACACGCTGCGATTTAGTAAAGCTTTGCAACAAATAACCTTTTAAGACGACAAAAGTGCTCTCTCCATGCAGCCTGGGTCCCCAAAGAGGGGCTGCAGCCTTTCATCCAGCACTGGTTGGCTGGCTGGGTTGGGGGAAGGACTCCTGGGAGGAGGACACTCAAGGCCTCACCCCCTGACCTCAGAGCACAGGCAAGGCTCTGAGAATCGGTCTAGGACTCAGGTCCTAGGAAGGACCGGCAGTGTCCAAGACCTGCAGATAGAGAAGATGAGCAAAAGTGCACTTAACGCTCCCATCACACACAAGCACCCACACCCACTGCTGGCTCCTTCCCAAGAGGGGAGAACTCCTGCTCATGGAGGAAACCAGATGAGGGGGGCGGTGGGAGAGGGGACCAGAGAAAGGGGAAATAAATTAGGTGGCTTTTGTGACAAAATCAGATCACTGGGGTAGACTCCCTGGCAGGGCAGAGATCTCCTCCTGGGAAGTCTTAGAAAGGATGAGGTGGGGGACAGGGAGGGAGATGGACCTGGGGCTGCAACAGCTTTGAGTATCTCCAAGCATGCAGGAAGTGGCCTTAGCAGGCCTAGTTAAGGGATCCCGGCCTGGCTGCCTGCATGCTTCCCTCCACATACAAGGACAGCCACCCAGCAACTAAGCCCCTCCAGGAACCTGACTCTTTCCAGATGTCCCCAGTCATCCTCCCTGCTTCCCTTGACCTGTCCTCGGGGTCTGGGGAGCTTCCTGGTGCTTTGTGTCAGAAATCCAGGGGGGTGAAGTCCCCAAAGTCACAGTCAAAGAGTTCCCTGATGCCCTCCCCTTCCTCCAGGCCAAAGTGATAGTCCTGGCCTTGAGGAGGGGAAAGGCTGATGAATTCATCTGGCAGGAAACTAGAGAAATCCTCCTTCCCCTGCTCCAGGAGGCTGTCCACAGACACTAATGGGGACAGGCGTCCATCTTCTGCCGAGGCTCTGAGGGATGCCGGGCTTGCCCGGGACAGGAGGTGTTCTGGAGACAAAGGAAGCAGGGGCCCTTATTACATGATGTCTGGGGGAAGGCAAGGCTGCCACTTTCCCCACCTCCACCCCAGCCTGACCCAGACAAGTCTGACACATACGGACCACAAAATCTCTGCCCTCCCAAGCCTTACTCAGGCTCCAAGCCCAGCATTCTCCCCACAACAGAGGGGCTAATAGAACAGCCATGGAGGCCTTCGGGCTAGATGGCAGACTGAAACTGCTTCCCCGGCAGAGACGGGACAATGAGGAAACCCACAGAGTAGAGAAGTAGGTTCTATACGCCACTTCCCCAGCACCACCTAAAGGCCCCCTCAACTCAACTCCCTGGCCCACGCACCTTGCTCGCTGGTGAGCAGGGGCAAGCTGCCTTCCTGCGTAGAGGCTGAGAGGGGGCTGGGAGGTGGTGGCGGCGCCTGGGGTGGAGGGGTGGGCTCCAGACTGAGGCCAGTCTCCTCAGGAGTTGCTTTAAAGGGACTCTTCACCGGACTGCACACGTCAGAGCTTTCCTCAGGGCACAGGAACACATCGATGGGACCTCTGCTGCTTTTCAGAGAGATCTGGAATGCCTGGAGGTAGATCAGGAGGTTGTGTCATTAGAGGCCTAGAGAACAGTCTCTTCTACCTGTGTTGGTTCCACAGAGTGGAGGGTAGCAATGAGAAGGAAGAAGCAGAGGGGCCAACCCTGAGAAACACCTTGGCCAAACGGGTATCAGAGACTGCTCTGAGCCCTCTCATATTAGCTTGTGCCCACCTTGAAGCAGAGGTTGCAGTGACTTAGTAAGAAATCCAAGATAGGCTGACCACATCTGGTCTCTGCCTGGTCTTTGGGCCCCCTCTCCTCCCTGGCCAGGGCTAGGAGGTAAGAGTTTAGGGTCTTGAAAGTGGAGATTATCTTTCACAACATGACTAATATGAATGTAGGTTTTACCTGATTGCACATATATAATCAATATCAAATTGTTTACCCTCTTAGGGAGGGGGAAGGAAAGTGAGGAAAGAAGATAATTTGGAACTCAAAATTTTATATAAAAATGAAGGTTTAAAAATTATCTTTACAAGGGGCAGCTAGGTGGTGCAGTGGATAGAGCACGGGCCCTGGAGTCAGGAGTACCTGAGTTCAAATCCGGCCTCAGACACTTAACACTTACTAGCTGTGTGACCCTGGGCAAGTCACTTAACCCCAATTGCCTCACTAAAAAAAAAAAATTTTTTTTTAATTATCTTTACATATAATTGGGAAAAATAAAAGACTATCCACTGGGGAGAAAAAGAGTAGAGATTACCCAGGGGTAGAGTAGGGAGGAGTTCTTGATGAGTCCCATCAGGTTGGGGGTGAAGGGTCAGGGTTACCTCTGCGGGGTCTGTTGCCTGCAGCTGTGTCTCAGGTGGGGCCTTAATCACCATCACCATCTGCTCTGCAGGGTCTGCTATACTTCGTAGGTCTTGGCAGGTCACATAGGCTAAGGTGCACTCGAGGGTCAAGGATCATGACACCATTGTGTCAACCACCTCCCAATGCAATGCAACATAGAAAACTCACTCCCAGGTGACTCTCCCCCCCCTCCCCAGATGGGCAAGCTAGCCTGGGCCCAAGCTTCTGCACCTCCTCAACCAAGCATAAGCCAATGGAGTAGAGATGGCCCTCAATAGAGAGTTGAGAGATGCTCTCCTTTACTCTTGGCTCACTAGCCTTGGAAAAGTCATGGTAACCCTATGAGCTTCTTTCTCCTCTGCAAAATGGGGATCCTAACTCCTGTCCTCCCTGCCTCGCCTGGAGTACTCCAAGACTCCAATAAAATACCAGATGTTTGAGTACTTAATGAGTTGCTTGAGGAAACATACGTAGGAGATCTCATTTTAGGAAAGCACCTGACAAAGTTTTCTCATAAAATTCTTGTGGACAAGATGGAAAGATAAGAGCTAGATGAGAATAGGTAGGTTGGGAACTGGCTGGCCAACCAAACATAAACCAGAGAGAGTGGGGACATGCCCAGGGCCTCTTCTGTTCAACAGTGACGTGGACGATGTACATGTCACGTATCTGAGGATAACACACTTTATGTAAGGAGAGTTAAAAGTCTGAATGACATGAGCATCCAGAAGATCTCTCAACGGGGCACAGAAATGGAATGAAGTGAATAAAATGGAATTAAATAGTAAAGTAATGATTATCGAGTCCTGCACTTGGACGACTAGCCAAGCACGGGATGGGGGAAGCACAGGAAAACATACGTTTGTGGGGGAGGAAGGCTTTGAGGACAAAAAGCACTATGGGGAAGGCCAAACAGAAGGCTTATGGGCATGGTATCCAGAAACGGGGAGGGGGGGTGTGTGTGTGTGTGTGTGTGTGTGTGTGAGAATCCTGCTATTATAGGGGCTTCCTATACTGGGGCTTCCCCCATTAGACCCCAGATAATCATGTTCAGGTCTGGGAACCATATCTAAGAAGAATTTTAACAAGCTAGAGCCCAGCTAGAAGATGGAGACGAGGAGAAAAGAATGGAGGCCAGGCTCTCAGAGGATCAGTTCAAAGAACCAGCGATTATTGAGCCTAAAAGAAATCACACTTGGAGGAAACGGGGTGGGTAGAGGTCATATAATTGTTATTGTTCCGTCGTGCCTGGCTCTTTGTGACCCCTTTTGGGGTTTTCTTGGCAAAGATACTGGATTGGTTCACCAATTTCTTCCCTGACTCATTTTGTAGATGAGGAAATTGAGGAAAACAAGGTTAAGTGACCTGCCCAGGGACATAGGGTGGGTAAGTATCTGAGGATAGATTTGAATGAGTCTTCCACTAGCCACCACACCACCTAGCTGCCCTGGTCATAGAATAACTCCCTTCAAATATCTGAAGGCAGTATCTAGTAGCCAAGACTTCCCAGAAGGCAGAACTATGACTAGTGGCTAGAGATTACCATGAAGATTGGGTTCACTGTCAGGAAGGTCTTTTACATAAGGAGAGCTATCCAGCTATGGAAGGAGCTGTCTCCTGAGTCGCTAAGGTGCTCTTCAATGCTGGGGACAGGGAAGCCGAGTCTAGAGGACTACTTGTCAGGGATACTGCCTATGGGCTTCACATCTCAGGCAGGGGCTGATGTCCATGGAGGTCCCTCCCAGGTCTGCAGTCTTTGATTCCAAGTATGAGGAATCTAAAACCACACCGCCACATCACTGTGACTCCCACAGCCTGCTCACTTCCCCACAAGGATATTGCTGATTGTCAGCGTCTTCAGTGAGCAGTTTGAGCTGAACTGTGCACATCTGGATCAAGTCATCCAGCTGCCTCTCAGCCTCCTGGAGATGATGCAAGTCTTTGGCTAGCATCTGGTGCTTGCTGGTGTTGACCGCTACAGAGTGGTTCCCCCTGGAAGCAGGACGGGGAGAAAAGGCAGATCTGTGAGAGGGGCTTCCCCTTGCTCCCTTCTCTTTACTTTGGTCCTAGGTTTGAAGTGGGAGCGGTGCAAGGGCAGAAGGGAGGACCGTCTTGGGGTTTCTTATGCTCATGGGACTGTCTCAGTTCTCCCAGCACCTCCCAGGGTCCAACAACCAGCTGTCCACCTGTGCCCCCAATGTGGGTTTCTTAAGGTCACTGAGATAAGCAGATGGAGAGGGAGGAGTGGCAGCAAGGCTGGACGTGCCTCAACCACCCTTCCCCCCTCCCCCCACCCCAAATTACAGTCCTTTCTTAGCATCTAGAAGGGAGAGAAAGGTGCCAAGATCCTTCCTTACTTCCCCCAGGTAGCCAGGCCCAGGCGGGGTGTAAGGGCCTGGCCACAACCGCTCCTTCTGCCTGCCAAGGGGACCCTCATCAAGTACCCCAAGACACAAAGCCCCTTTGCTCTGCCATTCTTCTGTCCAGCTAGCTGCCTTACCCTTTCTCTTACATGAAGGGCTGCCCACCTGCCCCCTTCTCTGGCTTCCCCATTGTTCTTATTAGATGCTGTAGCAGGAAACCCTGGTCTGGGCATCTAGTCACTAAACCCTAGTCCGTGTCCTGTCGGGGACTCAGCATGTGACCTGAGGCAAGACCCTTTCCCTTTCTAGACTTGTTTCCTATCCATAAAATGATGGAGTTAAGACTTTGATCTCTAAGGTCCCTTCGCACTTTGAATTTGTCCCGCCCCCCCCCCAACTATATCCCCACAGCCAACAGCCCTCTCTTCCAGTGTTGTCTTACTTACCATCACCATAATGAGAGCTAACATTTATACTGCACTTCCTATGTGTCAGGCACTGTGCTAAGCACTTGACAAATGTTTCATTTGGTCCTCACAACTCTGAGAGGTAGGTGTCATTGTGATCCCTACTTTACAATCGAGGAAACTAAGTCAAAGTGACTTGCCCTGAGCCAAACAGCTAGTTAATTGTCTGAGGACAGATTTGAACTCAGGTCTTCCTGACTCTAGGTCAGGTGTTCCATCTATGCCAAGGGCATAGCTCCCCAAGCATCCCCGGCTACCTCTCGCCTCAGTCAGGGCAGGAGCTAGAAACTATACCAGGAAAAGCAGCCCTAGGTCTTCCTACCCCCTATCCTTCTCAAATCAATTTGTGTTTGGTTCGTGGTCTGGGCAAAGCAGCGGGGCTCAGACAAAGCTGTGCTGGCGGTGGAGGGAAGGCAGGAGACCAGCTGCGACCTTGGTACCTACAGCCACTGGATGTGGTTCTTGGACTTCTTGGTGATGAGCTGGATGCCTTCCAGCACATTGGTGATGTCATAGATGCGACGTTTCTGCACCTTCAGTACCTCAGCTGCCCAGTTCAGGTCCACTACGCCATCTGTAGACTGGTTCAGCAACTCCAGGAAGCGTTTGGTGGTCAGGTTCAGTGAGGTCTCATAGCGAGACTTCTCCCCTGGGGACTTCACACCTGTTGGCAGTGAGTGAGGACACAGGCTCAGTGCCCATTCTCCCAGGATGCCCCACCCTCGGGTAACAGCAGGTATGATCTCCTGGGTCTGCAGACTGGAAAGCTGCCAAGACCAGGCTCCCAAAGGCAGGAAAGGACTCTGTCCCACATCAAGGGCTCATTCACATTCTCTTTCTCTGTTCACAGATGCCATAGGGCGTAGCCCAGGCAGGAAAGCCCCCTGTGTTGACACACCCTAACCCAGCTCCGCCACCAACCACAGAACTTCCTCCCTGGGCTGGGCAACCCAGCCCAGCCCAGCCCAGCCCAGCCCAGCCCAGCCCATTCCCCCAACAAGGCCCTGTCTGCCTTCCCTAGGGCCCAGATCCTTAGGCCAGGAAACTGGTGCCAGCCTCCCTTAACTGCCCCTTGCTCGGGCCTCTGCCTGGCTCTCCTGATCCAATGCCCAGTCTACATAAGGGTGAGGGGGTGGGAGAAAAAGAGCCAAGTTTTCAAGACTCTCGCCCTCTGTCTAGCTTTGGCTCCTCGGAGTCTTAGAGTCCACGAGGGAAGGGAAATCAGAGCTTAGGAGAGAGGCCCTGGTACTAAGGGATTCTTTCCACCCCAAACAGCACCCATTCATGGGGAAGTGAGAGAAGAAACAGGAGGCCCTGTTTGGCTGGAATTCAGTATGGGGACACTGGCTTCCCAGTGTCCTGAGCAGCCTAACTAGGGGGCCAGAAAGGGGGGAGCTGAGCCGGAGAGTCTGCTTGGGTAAGGAAGGCTCATACCTTTGCCAGGGGGTCTGGGCCTGGCCCGGGCTGGCTGGCTGCCTTCAGCTATGTACTGATGGTCTGTTTCCAAGTCCAGTTTCCTTTTCACCTGCAGCACAGGGGAGAGGAAAAGAGAGGCCTCATGAGGGACCCAGAGAGGCCCAGGAAAGGGGGCTAGAAACCTGTTCTGTCTTAAGGGCTGGTGATGAGACACCCCCATCCTTAGAAACAAGTCAGTTTCCCCCGGTTGACATTGGGACTAAAAAAGCCAGCCCATCTCTCCTTTAATGGATAATCAATGAAGGATTCTCCCCCTGCTCCCAGAGGAGTTCTCAAGGATCTAGGCGATGTATTAGAGTCCAGGACACATCCCAAGAACAAAGTGGACCAGGACTGGGCAGAACAGCAGGACCCCAATCTATCTCAGGCCCAGTCAAACCAGCCTGGGGTAACCAGGAATCCCTGGAAAAGAGGGAGGGACACAAGATGCAGCCTGAGCCCCATCTCCACTTTCTTCACCTGCCCAACTCCCCAGCCCCCAGATATGAAGATGGTTCTGGGACACAAGGTAGAGAGGGGGCTAGGGAATGACCATGGAGAGCTACCAATCAACATGTGTTTAGTAAGTGGCACAGCTGGGGGAAAGGGAGGAAAAACAGAAACAGTCTGCTCTCAAGAAGCTCACATTCTATGGGGAAAGATGTCTTAGCCATAGAAAGAATGGGAGATGGGACACAGGGATGTAGGGGTCCCTTGAAGGGGGAGAAGCTGCCAGGAAGGTTTTGGAGGCCTGTATTCCAAAAAAAAAAAAGGTTTTTATTTGCAAGGAGGACGACAGTCCTGAGGGAAGGGCTTTTTGACCTTAGGTAAGTCACTTGCCTTTTCTGGGCCTGTTTTCTCATCTGTAAAATGAAGGCCCTTCAAGCTCTGAGAGTCTATGAATCTTGGCAATGTGGTACAACAGAATCAAAGGTCCTGAGTTCAAACCCCAGCTCTGTTCTTTACTATGTGACCATGGGTAAGTCACTTTGTTCCTCTCTCATCTTTAATTTTACTAATCTGTAGGACATCCTGCCCTAAATCTGATTTCATTAGGGAGTTCTAGCCAACAAGGTTGGGACCAGCGTTCCCTGACTCTGGGCACCCGTGGAGACTGAGTTCCCACTTTGGCACTTGCTCAGACAATGAAAGACATTTCCTCTGGACGTTTCTCCTGCTCTACAAAAGCCGTGACAGGAGGGGACCTTGAAGGAATTCTAGGATCATATCTTCAGAGCTAGAAGGGACCTTAGAGGTCAATCAGTCTTCCTCCCTCATTTCATAGGGGAGGCGGAAGATAAGTGGCACAGTGGATAGCCTGTTAAATTTGGGAGTCAGATATGAGTTCAAATCCTGCCTCAGACACTTCCTACCTGGGCATGCCACTTTACCCCTCTTGGCCTCAGTTTCCTGATCTATAAAATGGAGGTGATGTTGTCACAGGGATGTTGTCAGGATAAAATGAGAAAACATGTATAGCGCTTTGTAAACCTTAAAATGCTCTATAAACACTCTATTAATATTACTATTATTACTACTACTACAGATCCACAGGTCAAGTGACTTTCCCAGGGTCACACAGAACACCTCTCTTGTTTACTGAATGCTCACTCTGCTTGAGAAGCAGATATCTCTCTTTCTCAGGGAGGTTTTCGTGACTCCCCCGAGCTTCACAGCCCCCTCCTCCTTCAAGCTCCTGAAGTCCTCACATGTCTGAGTATTTCGTTCCACACAGCTCGGTCTTTCTCTCTCTCTCTCTTTTTTTTGCAGGGCAATGAGGGTTAAGTGACTTGCCCAGGGTCACACAGCTAGTTAAGTGCCAAGTATCTGAGGCTGGATTTGAACTCAGGTCCTCCTGAATCCAAGGCCAGGGCTTTATCCACTGCGCCACCTAGCTGCCCTGGTCTTACTCTTATTGTTCTAGCACAGGGCAGGGGATAGCCTAGATTCACAGATCTAGATGGAAAGGGACCTTAGAGGTCACTTAACCCAACCCTCTTGTTTCATTTGACAAATGAGAAAACTATGGCACAGAAAGCTGAATTGGCCAATTCAAACCCAGGACCTCTGACCCCAGAGTCAGTTTTCTTTTTTATTACTATACCAAGATGGAGAGTCAGATCGGGGTTCTAGTCATACCTCTGCTACTAATTCACAGTCACATAAACTCTTAGCTTCAGTTTCCTCTTCTGTAAAAGAGATAAGAAGGGGGGGGCAGCTAGGTGGCGCAGTGGATAGAGCACCAGCCCTGGAGTCAGGAGGACCTGAGTTCAATTCCAGCCTCAGACACTTAACACTTACTAGCTGTGTGACCCTGGGCAAATCACTTAAGCCCAATTGCCTCACTAAAAAAAACAAACAAACAAACAAAAAAAAGAGATAAGAATCCTTACCCTGTCTCCCCCAAAAGGGTGCTTCAAGGCTCACCTAATATAACAAAAGCCTCAAGTGACAGGCATTGGATGGGAAGTAAGAAGCCTAGGATATGCAACTCGGGAGCATGTTCTCAGAAGGCTAAAGGATCATTTTAGTGACTGAGGCTCCTAGAAGGAGAAGCAAGAAGCCCCATTAAATGGCAGTGATGGCCATTGATGCCTGAAGTATTAATTAATTAAAGCAATTAATGCCATTAAAAGCCAGATGACCTCCTATAGTAGAAACACTCGAGAGAGCCCTTAGAAAGCCTGGCAGGCCAAGTGCCTCCCTCCTCAGAGCCAAGACAAGGAGGGACACCGCACTAAGAACTGAGCTACCCCGACTTCGCAGGGCATTCTGTATTGGGTGTTATAGCTACTCCCAGGCCCAAGGCCTGGCTTGGATAGGCCCAAGTGGGGATCTGCCTTGGAGCATGGGACCCTGCCCTGAGCCACACTGTCTTTATCTGTGAAATGGGAATATTCCTAAGGCCCAAGCCACCCCTACCTCAAAGGGCATTAAGATGGCAGAACTAGGAATGGCGGCAGACAAGCAGATTTCAGCTCAATATTAGAAAGAAATTCCTTAAAAAATCGTAAGTCCTACATCGGAACAGTCTGTCCCCATTCCAAGCCTTATTACCTCATGCCTCCTAACTGGTTTTCTCCTCTCCAACCCTGTCTACAGAGACTTGCTTCTGGTCATGTCACTCACACCTCTCCTCATAAATCTTCATGGTCTTCCCAGTCCCTCCTTGAGAACAGTCCAAACTTCTTAGAGCAACATTAGAAGGCTGCCTATTGGGGCAGCTAGGTGGCACAGTGGATAAAGCACCGGCCCTGGATTCAGGAGGACCTGAGTTCAAATCCGGCCTCAGACATTTGACACTTACTAGCTGTGTGACCCTGGGGAAGTCACTTAACCCCCATTGCCCCACAAAACAAAACAAAAACAAAAACAAAAACAAAAAAAAGAAGGCTGCCTATTCTAGCTCTAAACTGAGTGTCCAGCCTTAGCTCCCCACATTCCCCTCCACACTCTTCAATCCAACCAGACAGGATGACTTATGGCCCAAGTTTCTTCTCTTGGGCTCTTTTTTGTCACCATATCTTGCTATGTCACCCCTGGAAGTCCTTCTGTTCTCCCTCCCACTTTGCTTGTCAACCTCCTTTCCAGAACCACCCCCAAGGACCCCCAGCCCTCAAGGCTCTCTCTGCTTCTGGCACTCAAAGTCTAGGTCCTTTTTAGGCCTAGATAGACAAGCCAGACCAACCCCCGAGAGACGCCAGTAGTAGTCATGATGATCACTCACATCTATATGGTACTTTTAGATTTATTAATCACTTTACTTACATTATTTCATTCTGGACATGGAATCAAGAAGACTTGAATTGGAATCCTGTCTCTGACACTTACTAGCTCTGTACCCAAAGAGCAACTCATCTTTCTTAGCCTCAGTTCCCTCATCTGTAAAATGGGGGCAATATTGAAATGATAAATGTTATCTTCGCAAAAGAGATAGAATTTTTATTGTTAAATGATGGTTGATGATGATGATTATGACACTAAATCATAAGACCAAACAAACAAGGAAAGAGGGTGGTGGGATTCTGTGGTCTGCAATGGCAGGAGAGGGCCAGGCATCATGGAGGGTGTGGAAGAGAGCTATGACCAAGGAGCCAATGCCTGCACATGCTCCCAGGGCTGACATTCCCCTCCCACAGACACAGAACAGGTTTTCCCTCCACGCTGCAGTGATGGGAGGAGGCAGGGTAGGGCAGGGCATGAGAGAATCTGTACAGCTACACCAGGATGGCACCGATTCACCCGCCAACCTGGGATCCAAAATAAAATACTATTAAGCATGGGTGGTGGGCCTGTCCCCCTGAACACCCATAATCTTCTGTTTCAGCCTCCCCCCATCCCAGCAGCTACTTCTCTCTATGCGTTGTCCCCCACACTCCACCCCTCCCCCTCCACACCAAGGCAACCTAGTAGGCTCTTTAGCCTCTGGGCTCTAAGGCTCCCGAGGCTGGGTACCTAGAAAATGGCACAGGGCAATTTAGCTATGGCAGAATTCATCACTAAGGCCCTAAAAGCAGCAAGAGCAGAGGAAAAGGGGAGGGCAAGAAGGCATCAACACTGAGCTCCAACTACTAGGGCTATTCCACTCTCTTTCCCCCAGCCCCCTTTACCATCCTAGCCTCAGTCTTAGTCTGGAGGCAGGGAGATGGCCTCAAACAATTGAGGCAGCTCCCCACACAAAGGCTAAGCACTGCCACCATGCAGCTGTAAACACTGGGAGGCCTACCTTCTCCCCACTCTCCCTGTACTAGGGCCCCCCAGTCAGAGGGGAGGAAGAAAAGGAGTACAGTCAGAGTACATATAGAGAGAAGGCAGGAGGCCCCTGTTTGACAGGTAAGGAACTGGGGTTCATACAGAGGAAGTGGCTCGAAGGATGTCACCTAGACAAGCAGAAGAAGTAGATTAGAACCCAGTTCCTAACCACATATCTAGGACTCTCTCCTCTATTCTCTGATGCCTCTCTGCCACTCCCCACCACTGTCTGTTCCGTGGGAATGCACGTCACCACCACCACCCCACCTTTCCCAGTTCCCAGGCAGGAGAAGCTATGAAACCTATAGGGCAGGGACTCAGCTGGGCCCAAGTTGGGTCAGCAGTTCATTTGTGGGATCTCCTTTCCCTGACCTACCCAGAAGATCACCCTTAGCAGGGCACCTTATCACAGCCCACAGTGCGGGTCTGCCAGCTTATTTCAAGACCTTCCATGACCTCTACCCAAACAACCAACCACTGCAGCTTCCTCCCCTATCAACCCCCCCCAACACACACACACCAGCCAATCTGAATCACTGGCCACATGCTGAGGAAGGGGCTAGATTTCAGGAAGTTTCCTCAACAGGACTGGTGCACCTGCTATAATTCCCTTTTCTCAATACTCCCCAGGGCCAAGACTTTAATATTTCAGACAGATTCTGTTTGGGGTTCTCCTTCTTCCTGACTACACAATTCAGTAGCCTCATCAATACCCCAGATGTCCTTGGGGAAGCCCCTTGGAAAGGCCCTGGGGCTCTGACTTGACCACAAAATATGTCCTGGAATCTAGGCCAAACCCAGTCTATACAGTCCAATGTCTCAGGTACTGAGGCCACCCCCTCCTAACCCCCCTTTTCCCACAGCAGTCCTTGTTTAGGCAAGACCAGGGGTCCCAGTGCTGTTAGGCCCAGGTACTAAGACCAAACCTTAGCACAGGATCCAGAGCTTTCTTTGGTCTCAACCCAAGGGAAACCAACCAGGTTCTACAGGTTCTGAGAGAAAAGGGGGGAGGGGGGTGGAAGGGGGAGGGACAGCCAAGGTGCAGAGGGAGATGGAATATTTGCTATAAGCAGCTCAACTGCTCCCTCCTGCCTCATTCAGCCCTTCCCCCAGCCCCCCAGTCACCATACCACAGAGGCCAAGGACCAGCTCAGTCACCCGTTCCCTTCCCCTCCCCCAGGGGGCCTAGGGGAGCCGAACAAGTTCACTGAGCATTTAGACACTATGGTAACAAGCCCCTTGAAAATATGAAGGCAGGTGGAGAGGGCCAACAGATGGAGGGGGCGGTGGGAGGGAGGAGATCAGCTGCCACTCTAGGCTGTACCCTCATTCCCTGATGGGGGAGAGGCAGAACCCATTCCCGCCTTGCAGAGGCCTCACACAAACAGCCCACTTCAATTCTGGCCCATTTCTGGGGCAATGGGAGCAGCAGGGAAAGGTATGGTTGCCTTTCAAGTACCCAGAAGCACCCAGCAGACTACAGGGGCGCTAAGTGGCCTGCTACAAGCATGGGACCCCACAGCATCCTTTCTCCTCCTACACACACACACACACACACACACACACACACACACACACACACACGCCCTTGCTGCGATCCTGACCTACAGCGTGCATCCACTGCTGGTGACACAAACCCACCACCTCCTTTTACTGCCACCAGTGATGTGGTTAACAAAACAGGACTTTGAACAGACTTAAACAGCGACACCCAGGGTCCAACCTTAATCTCAGCTCTACCCCAGGCCAGCCGGGGCCAGGTCTCTCCACTGAGCAGGGGAAGCTGGGAGTGCCCAAAGAAGGCCAGAGCTCACCGTCTGGTGGGAGTAGAAAGGCTATTCGGCCAACTCCCACCGCCGCCCCCCTCCCCTCCAGACTCGGCCCCGAAGCTCCAGGCCCCGGCCTCTGAGAGGGCAAAGGTACAGCGAGTCCCCGGCGCCGTGCGGCTGCCGCTGCTCAGCTCCACCCCGGAGGCAGGCGCACTGCAAGGGGGCTCCCTCTGGCGCAAACCCATCCATCTGGTGCAGCAGATTAGACCCCCCCCCTTCCCCTCCCCCCGCCCGCAGAGCCGCCCTCCTGGGCGTGGGATCGGCCCTGGAGAGCTGCCCGGAGCCCCTGGCGCTCGGGTCCGACCCTGGAGATGCATGCTCACAGAGATGCCCCGGGCCGAGGCCCGCCCATGGTGCTGGGAGGGCGGGGAGTGGAGTAGTTACCGGAGGCCGGCCCAGGGCAGGCCTGGGTCCGCTGGCTCCCGGCCGGGGCGCCTGGGGCGTTGCGAACAGCAGCAACTCGGCCTCTCGGGGCCCCTCGGCGGTGACGGGGACGGCGGCGGCGCTGAGCGGGCCTTCGTCCTGGGTGGAGATGATGACGATCTGCTGCTCCAGCAGCTGCAGCCCCCCAGCCCCCAGCAGGGCCTCCAGCTCCGCCACGCACGTGCCGCCACCGCCGCCGCTGCCGTCCAGGGCCATGGCGGCTCCGCTGGCTCACTCGCTCCCCCGGGCGCCGGCTCACATCCCAGGGACAGGGACTGGCCGGCGGGGCCGGGAGGGCCGGGGCGGGGCGCGGCCCGAGGCTGGGCGGGCTTCCGCGGTTGCGGCTCTGGGCCCTATCCCCTGCCGGGGGTCTGGGAACTGGAGCCCGCTCCGGATCCCAGATCCATAGTCCCCGGCTCGGCTCGGCGGGGAGAGGGCTCAGGGCCCCGGACCGGGGCCGGGGCGCGAGCTGCGGGAGGCTCCGAGAGGGCCCTGGCCCATGCGCGGTCCTGGACTCCGGGGTTCAGCAGTAGTCTGATCCGCACAGGCGGATGGAGCCGGGGCGGGAGACTGGAGGACAGAGCAGAGGCCGCTACTGGGGCAGGGACTGGGAGCTTGTTTTGGTCTCTCCAGCTGATCCCCGCAAAGTCCCGGACACTTTTACGCGCCAAATCCTTTTTGCCGCGAAAGGAGCACGAGCCGGGTAGCGGCACTCCCATTGGCTGGCAATTCCGAGATTGATACAGAGAAGCGCCGGCGCCGAGCCCTGCCATTGGTTACGGCGAGCCGGCCCCGGCCTGCGTGTCCAAGGGGGGCGGTCAGCACGTCACCCACAACCAATCACCGCCAGGAAAATGCGCAGGCTTTGTCCGGGAGGCGCGCCACTGGGAAGGAGCGGACTCTGAAACTCTGGTCCTGCCCCAATTCTGCCCTGCCCGACCCCGCCCCGCGGGAGCCAGCTGGTGCTGGCACCCTCTCATAAGACCCCCCCCTTAGTCCAGAGATCGCCTACACATCTCCTTTAGTTCCGAGAAGCCTACCTCTGCGACGTACATTTCCTAGATCCCCACCCCGCCACCCCAACCCTTCCCATTTCAATTCCACAAGGGTTACAAAGTGTCTCCTCAGTTGAGCAAGCATTTATTAAGCGCTTCCTGTATGCCAGGCAGGGGCAGCTAGGTGGTGCAATGGTTGGATCGCGGGGCCTTGGAGTCGAGAAGATCAGAGTTGAAATACTACTAAGTAGCTGTGTGACCCTGGCAAGTCACTTAACCCCCTTCTGTTGTTCATTCATTTCAGTAGCGACCACATGGGCTTTTCTCGGCAAATCCTGAAGTGGTTTGCCATGTCCTACTCCGACTCATTTTACAGACGAGGAAATGAGGCAAACAGCTAGTAAGTGTCTGAAGCCGGATTTAAACTGGAAGATGAATCTTCCTGACTTAGGACCGGCACTCCAATGCACCACCCAGCTGCCGCATTTAACCCCATTTGCCTCAGTTCCCCATCTGTAAAAGGGAGACACACTGGAGAAGGAAATGGCAAACTATTGCAGTATCTTTACCAAGAAAACTTGTTCATGGGGGCACAGTAGAGTCACACACAACTAACCAATAGCAAACCGTGCCAGGTACTGGACTAGGGCTGGGAATACAAGGAAAGACAGAAACAGTACCTGCCCTCAATTAATATACATTCTAATGAAGAAGACAACATGCAAAGAACTACAGATACAAGATATATACCCTGCAAACATGGGAAAGGTTCTTGGAGGAAGTGAGAGATAGATAGAAAGACCAAGAAAGAGCCTTGTCTTAAGAAAAGGCCAGGGATGGCAGGAGGCTGAAGGGAAGAGGGAACCTATTCAGGGAGGGGGGGGGGGGGGACAGCCAGGGAAAATACATGGAATGCAGAGATTCATATGAATTCTGTAGAAATATCTCTCCTAGGCCTTTCAGTTCAGAGATACTGACAACTAAACCCAAAGACATCACCACCCTCCCCTGGCTTGTCAGCTAAGAGAGACCCTCCTATTCCCCAAACCTAGGGCCTCAGTCCAGAAACAGCCTCCCCCAAACACCCACAGAACCCTCAGCCCAGGGACATGCCCCCAGAAAAAGCCCAAACTTTAGGATCCAAAGACCACCTCATTCCAGAAAGCGGAATCATGGACCATCCCCAAACCCCCAAACTCCTCCCATGGATCTCTCCAATACAAAACCCTCACGGCCACATAGACACCACTACTACAGAGACCTGTCTCACAGACATTAGGTCCCTTTTAACCAGAGAGACAAATATCCCCCACCCCCACCAAGCACAACCTACCAAGTTGCCCAGACCTGCCCTCTTGGTTGGACAGTTTCCTCTTTTTAGAGGTGAAAGAGAAAGGGAAATAAACATTTATGTAGTGGAGCCTATTACAAGCCAAGCACTTTTACAAATATTATTTCATTTGATCCTCACAACAACCCTGGGAGGGAAGTGCTATTATACCCTCATTTTACATTTGAGGAAACTGAGGCCAACAGAGGTTAAGTGACTTGCCCAGGGTCACATAGCTAATAAATGTGTGAGGTTAGATTTGAACTTAGATCTTTCTGACTCCAGGCCTAGCTCTTTATCCACTTTGCTACCAAATGCCTCTGTCATTTTAGAGGTGACTTAGCAACACCTCTCCAGTTGCGGAACAGGCAATCAAGGGAGTGAAGACAGGTTTCTGAGCCCAGGGAAAAGGAAAAGCCTGAGGGGGATGGGGGTTGTGTCACGCCTAAATTTCGTAATTCACCCAGCATGGAGCTTTGTACACAGTAGATGTTTGTTGAATGAATGAATGAATGAATGAATGAATGAATGAATGAATGAATGAATGAATGAAGAAAGCGCTGGGCCAAGAACAAGGACTGTGTGGATCACTTCAATGAAGAAGCCTCCCCTAAAAATGATCTTTCCAGGAGGGAGGGAGGGAGAGAGGGAGATTAGTAAAGGGTCCCCTCCAGGGTCTCCCCCACAACTCTTCCAGGACTAACCTGGGGATGAGAGTGGTCTGGCCCTTCCAGCCTGGATTCCCCAGGAACCCACTGTTATTCAACCAGAAAATTACATTTCAGAGAGTGAGGTGGGAATCTTATGTAAATGCTTACTGGAAACAAAGAGTTAAAGGAAGTCTTTGCTCGGAGGCAACCTCATTGTCTTGGCGGGCCTTTTAATATTCATTGGAGCTATTCAAAACCTCAGGCCTCTTTCTCCGAGTGTACGGTTTCCTTTACATCTGAAAGTGTTTCTTTAATCTCAATCCGTCAGTCCAATACACATTTATTCTCTAGGAAGGATCTGATAACCTTTTTTTTTGCTGGGCAAAGAGGGTTAAGTGACTTGCCCAGAGTCACACAGTAAGTGTCAAGTGTCTGAGGCCGGATTTGAACTCAGGTCCTCCTGAATCCAGGGCCAGTGCTTTATCTACTGTGCCATCTAGCTGCCCCCCCCATACACATTTATTAAGAAACTACTGTATTGGGCAGCTAGGTGGCACAGTGGATAGAGCACCCACCCTGGAGTCAGGAAAACCTGAGTTCAAATCCGGCCTCAGACACTTAACACTTACTAGCTGTGTGACCCTGGGCAAGTCACTTAACTCCAATTGCCTCACTTAAAAAAAAAAAAAGAACCTACTGTGATAGGCCATGGGGGTACAAAAAAGGCAAAAGACTCATCCCTGCACCTAGAAGGTCACAGTCTAATAGGAAACACAAGAAAACAACTTTGTACTGCAAACAATATGGATGTAAGATAAATAGGAGATAATCAATAGAGAGAAAGGACTAGCATTAAGGGGCATGAGGAAAGTTTCCTTGTAGAAATTGAGATTTTAGCTGGGACTTCGTCCCTTCAGACTTCAGAAGGGGCACAACCCTGTACCATTTCCACTCCTTGGTTTGGTTTCTGCCCTGGTCTCCAAGTTGAACCTTCCTTCAATTCTAGGGAAGCCTATGTATGGGCTGGTCTGCCACATAAACTACTGAAGGCTTGCAGGATGGAAATAGCCCTTTCCTCTGGGCCACATGCCACGGATGTCCTGTCCCCAGCCCGAAGGAGAAGAGCAGATTGGAAAAAACACGAGCTGAAGTGGAATGCTTTGAATGAGAAGGGACCATTTTCTTTTACAGATATAAGAGAAAGAGGTCCAGAAAGTGGATGGGACTGGCCCAACGCCACCCTGTAGCTCAGTAGCAGACAGCAGCTTATATACTATCTGTGACAAAACACAATTCACTGAGAACTGACAACTCCATCTAGTTTCGTTCCCAGGCCAATCAATTACCTGGGGTGGACCCAACATTATATTATATTCTGGCTTCTGATTAATTTGTAATCCCCGCCAAATAATTCGTAAAAAATAATAAGAATTTTAAAAGCACCAAGATTCTCCTCTTCCTGAGATCTCCAAAGTTTCTTCTTGATCTTTAGCTTGTTATGAAAATAAACCTGAATGTTTTTTTCCCAAAGGCAATCTTGTTGCTCTCTCTCTTCTGGTACCCCATATAAATCCTGTCCCCAGTTCCCATCTTTGGGTACTCCTACCACTTGCTTTGGTGGTATCACAAATTGCAACTCCTCTGCCCCAATTAAAGACCTTAATTTTGTTATGTTGATTGGTGGTTTTTTTGTTTTTTTCCTTTCTGGGGCCATGAGGGTTAAGTGACTTGCCCAAGGTCACACAGCTAGTAAGTGTCAAGTGTCTGAGGCTGGCTTTGAACTCAGGTGCTCCTGAATCCAGGGCCTGCGCTTTGTCCACTGCGCCACCTAGCTGCCCCCATGTTAGTTGTTTTAATAATTTTCAGGTGGACATCTGTTAATATCCACTTGAAAGATGTAATACCCAGAAGCCTTGCTCTGAGGCTGCTGGCCTGCAGGCTGCTGATAATATTTCCTATGATGTCAATAATCATACTCATACTTGAGTTTGTGTGAACTGAACCTGGGGCTGGAGCTGCTTGTCATCACCTCACATATTCAGGCTGCCACAGCGAAAGGCACACAAGACAATACAAAAACTGCCCCCCCTTTTTTTACAGTATAGTATTAATTATTGAAAACTGGGGCCAACCCAACACAAAACCTAAAGTGAGCAAAGTTGGTCCTTGTTCCACATCTGCTCTGCCCATGTATTCAGCCCCCTCCTGGGTGGACCCGGAATCTGGATCTAGGTCCTGGTTTCCACACCAGGCTTTCTGGCCCAACTCTGTTCCAGCTTCAAGAGGGCCCTGCCTCCTCCCTACCCCAATATCTGGGTCTACCATGGGTAAGTCTAGTTAGAAGGCAGAGAACCTAGAGGAGAAAATACCCCATGCCCTGGCCCTGCCCAATATTTGGTTCCTAAATCTTGCTTTCTGGATCTTCTGGAAAAAGTGCTTTCATTTCTGGTATTAGGTTCTGGCCTCACTAATAGAATGTAAGCTTCTTGAGGGCAGGCACTATATCCATTTGGGTTTTTGTATGCCCAATACAAAAAAAATGAGCATCACACAGTGGTGCACAGTGGACAGCTATAATTGAGCTTTGACAGGACTGTCCTGGCACCAGCTACAAGCAAAGCCCATTGTTAAACTTTCAGTATATGTACACTTTAGAAATGCGATCCATGGGGCGGCTAGGTGCACCCTGTGCAATGAAGAACTTGAAAGGAAAGATGTGGTCAAGGAATTGTATGATAGGAAGAAAAGAAGAGCTGGTTATGTGGTGAGGATGACGGATGACAGTCAGATGGTATGTATTCTGTTATGGGCCTGGAGTACCTTAGAAGTTTTCTGGAGGGGCAGCTAGGTGGCGCAGTGGATAGGGCACCAGCCCTGGAGTCAGGAGTACCTGAGTTCAGATTCGGCCTCAGACACTTAACACTTACTAGCTGTGTGACCCTGGGCAAGTCACTTAACCCCAATTGCCTTACTAAAAAAAAAAAAAAAAAGTTTTCTGGGGTAAATCAGAGAACCTTCTCCTTGAGAAACTAACCAAAGGACAGACACCTAAAGAGATAAATGGCAGGGGCAGCTAAGTGGTGCAGTAGATAGAGCACTGGCCCTGGATTCAGGAGGACCTGAGTTCAAATCCGACCTCAGACACTTAACACTTACTAGCTGTGTGATCCTGAGCAAGTCGCTTAACCCCAATTGCCTCACACACCAAAAATAAATAAATAAATGAATGAATGAATGAATGAATGAATAAATAAATAAATAAATAAGTAAGTAAGTAAGTATGGGGTGGCTAGGTGGCGCAGTGGATAAAGCACCGACCCTGGATTCAGGAGTTCCTGAGTTCAGGTCTGGCCTTAGATACTTGAAACTTACTGGCTGTGTGACCCTGGGCAAGTCACTTAACACCCATTGCCCCGCAAAAAAAAAAAAAGAGAGAGATAAGTGGCACCTGATCAGGACTGAGTTAGCTCCAGGACCACCATTCTTCATTCCAGTCTCCCCCACCCCTTGGGGAGATAAGATTGGGTGTGGCTGTTACCTTTGTGGCATGAGGGGGACAGAGATGGCTTGAGAGATCTGGAGCTACCCCTCACCCAACTTCCTCCAACCACCACTGGTGGGGATGGTTCTCCTTCAATAAGGGAAATTTCCACAGTCAGATGATCACCTGATGGGACCACCATTGGTCCTCTATAAAAGTATCTGCCTGTCTCCTGCTTGAGGAGACAGGTATTTCAGACAGCTACGCCTCTGTGCCATGCCTTCTCCCCATGAGAAGTCCAAGGACTTCACTCTTGGTTTCCTTTCCCTAGCATCTAAATAAACTATTATTTTACTCTAAATGGATTTGTGTGCAAGAGGGTATAATTCTCTAAAGAAGAATTCCTAAGAACCCCTACCCCAAACCCCCATCAATTTTCCCCATAACATAATCCATCAGCATCCTTGTGATGTCAGGAGAAATTGAGGAAGGGTTCCTTCCACTCCAGCATGTGAGGTCATGAACAGGGTTTTGCCCTTCTTTTTAACTCCATTGATTAGCACATGTTGTTGTCATTTAGTCATTGTTAGTTGAGTCTGACTTTTCCTGACCCATGTTGGGATTTTCTTGGATGGATACTGGAGTGGTTTTATCATTTTCTTCTCCAGTCCATGTTACAGATAAGGAAACTGAGGCAAACAGAATGAAGTGACTTGCCCAGGGTCACACAGCTAGTAAGTATCTGAGGCCAGATTTGAGCTCAGGAAGAGGAACCTTCTTGACTCCAGGCCAGGCACTCTATCCACCTACCTGCCCTGATTAGCACATAGTAAGTGCTTAGTAAAGGCCTGCTGACTGACATATTGACTCCCTCTTTGTGGAACTTATAAGAGGGCATGGATAATAATGGCCCAAGGTGGGCAAATAAACTGTGATCTGTGTCAGTGGAAGAAACATAAAATCAGTGAGATCATGGACCCATCTGAGCATTTCTAGTACCTAGCACATGCTCATTGAATTTAAATTGACAGGGCAGCTAAGTGGCTCAGTGGATAAAGCACTGGCCCTGGATTCAGGAGGACCTGAGTTCAAGTCCAGCCTCAGACACTTGACACTTACTAGCTGTGTGACCCTGGGCAGGTCACTTAACCCTCATTGCCCTGCAAAAACAAACAAACAAAAAAAAAAAAACCAAACAAACCAGAATTTAAATTGACTTGAATCGGTCCCTTGGGCTGCTCTGGCCTTCTGTCTAATAGAAGAGGATCAGCAAACCTGGGAATTCTTGAAAGGTCAGCGGGAGAGGGAGGCAGACTGGGGCAAAAGGCTTTTTCCCCTGACATGCTTCAACTCATACATACCACCTGGGCCTCCTCTGGCCCCTGCTCTTCCAGCATGTACAGAGCAAGAACACCTGCCCTCACTGGGCACCGCAGGTCCGTCATGGCTGCCTTCTCGGCATAATGGCATCATATCTCTGCGACCTTCCTCTAGCCCTCCTGCCCACTTTTCCCATTGGGGAGTTCTTTCTGGGGCCACTGTTTGGAGGAAAGGTCCAAGTTGGCCATCTACCCTTCATTGCCCGTGTCTTTCCTTCTGACTCTGAACTCGACTAACCCAACTCCAGCCTCCCTACCCCACCTGACACAGCTCCCTTTCATGTGTTGCCTTGACCTTAGAAAGCAAGCTGCTTGTGGGCAGGGTATTCTCTTTTTTTGCTTGTATTTATATACCTAGTGTTTAACACGGTGCCTGGCACCTTGTAAGGCCTTCATAAATGCTTATTGCACGCTTGCCTATTATTTCCACCCCCTACTAAAAAAATCCTCAGCACTCATTCGGTCTGTATTAGCCGTTTTGCCCTCTCCGCCTCTTCAGGTTCTTCTCTTCCCACTATTGGGTCTGTGTCACCTTGGGAAGGCCCTATTTCTGTAATTGTTGCTGACTTACCACTTTGCTCCCCAAACGGGAGGCTTGGGGAACAAAAGGCCCTGGTGAAAAAAATCAAGTCCAGGTTTTCTCCGCACAGGAGGGCCCTGCGCTAGATGACATTCAGTCAGAGAAGAAAAGCAGATGACAAGATAACCAAGAGGCTGGGATTGGGGGTTCTTGGAGAATTCTGAGTCTCAGTTCTGCCACTTAGTAGCTGTGTGACCTCTGATAAGTCACAACATCTTTGAGCCTGTTTCCATCTTTCTATAAAGGAATAATAATCCCGGGGCAGCTAGGTGGCACAGTGGATAGAGCACCGGCCCTGGAGTCAGGAGTACCTGAGTTCAAATCCAGCCTCAGACACTTAACACTTACTAGCTGTGTGACCCTGGGCAAGTCACTTAACCCCAATTGCCTCACTAAAAAAAGGAATAATAATCCCTCCCCTGGCTTCCTCTCAAGGTTTTGTGAAAATTAAATGAAATGATGGATATGAAAGTATATGGCAGCATAGAATTGAGATCTAAAGGGGGCTCTTCATTTCACAGATCAGGACAGTGAAGAAGCCCAAGGTTAAGTGATTTCTTTGTTACCACGCAAATGTGAGCGAAATTATAAAAAAGTCAGCATTCAATCCACCTGCTTTTAAAAAATTAACTCAAAAAGAGCATGAGTTTTTTTCAAAAAAATGTAACAGTTACTAAGATATTGGTTTTATTAGGGTAGGAAGAAAGGAGAGGGTGTGTGTGTATGTATGGGAAGAGGGACCCAGAGTTGCCTTTCACACAACGAAGGGTCACTCTCCTCACTATGAGGAAAATGTGATAGAAGGCAGCCCTTCCCTCCCCAGTGCTCAGTGGGATTTCGAATATGTCTCTCAAGAGGGGAGGATCAGGTAGAATGAATAACAGAAGATTTTAGACATAGACGTTCACGTACTCATATAATATTGATATATAGCACTTTGAAGTTTGTAAAGCTTTGTTTACACGTGTAACTCAGGCTCTCTGAGTATGCCCAGGCCTGAGAAGGAGCGTGAGGCATTCTCTACAGAAAGGGTAGGAGTGGCCTTCTTTGATTGGTTACCTGCATCTTTAAAACTGTAGATTCATATACTTCAGAGGCTCCGCCCCATATGGTGAAAGTTCCTTGTGCTGCAGCTTCCCATGAGACTGAATTTGAGTATTGTACCCCTAACCTCATTACCCCTAAGCCCTTTGGGTTTTTATTGCATGATTTTTCATAGTATATAGTGATTTATAAGAACTCCTGTTAGAATAGGATTGCTTAGGGGGCAGCTAGGTGGCACAGTGGATAAAGCACCAGCCCTGGATTCAGGAGGACCTGAGTTCAAATCTGGTCTCAGACACTCAACACTTACTAGCTGTGTGATCTGGGCAAGTCATTTAACCCTCATTGCCCCACCAAAATAAAGAAAAAGAAGAATAGGATTGCTTGTACTTATGGAGTTATGGTTGTGGAAGACAGAATAAGGGATTAACTTCTATCCTCAACAAGCTGACATGCAGGAGCCCATCCAAAGGACGGTAGGGAACTCGAAAACTTAGCTGAAAAAACGAAGGCGAGCTAGTTGAAAAAATGAAGGATCTTTAGCCTAGGGAAGAGACAATTTCACTGGGCACCAGGGCAGGGAAGGGTAGTGGGTGGACGCAAGCATCACTATTTTAAAATATTTGAAGGGGAATCATGTAAAAAAGGGAGTAGTCATTCTTTGTGGAGAGAAATAATACTAAAGGATGAATGAATGAATGAATGAATGAGTCAAATTCTTACAATATGCCAAATACTGTGTTGAGAATGTAATGGAAAATTACTGTGCTGTAAAAAATGACCAATATGGGGGGGGGAGCATGATTAAAAGATTAACATGAACTGATGCAGAATGAAGTAAGCAGGGTTAAGAAAACAATATACACAATGACTAAATGACTATAATAATGTAACAATACAATCCGAAGTGAATGTTGCAAAATTACAAAGAACAAACCTGGTTCCAAAGGAGAGAAAGGAAAAGATACCGCCCCCCCCCTTCTGCAAAGGTGGGAAGTCCTGTAAGATCCATTTACCTTCAGGCTTTTTCACGTTGATTAGTTTTGCTGATTTTTTTTTGGTCTTTTTTAAAATTTAAAAACATGATATTGGATAGCTCTCTGGGAGTGGGAAAGGGATACTGGGGGAAATTATGACGATATTAAAAAAAAAACAGAAAAGGTGAGCTAATCAGTTCTCAGGAAGCTCACACTCTAATTGTAGGAAACAACTCAATTAAGAGAGTCCACCAGCAGAGTGAAAAGACCCAGAAGCATGTAGTGGTGGCATTGATGGCACTGCCTAGAGGTCTTCACTGGGGGAGAGGCAGTATAGGTGGTAAGACCCAGAGGATAGTAGTACATACTTGAACGAAAGGGCTTGGTGGCCTTTTTTTTTTTTTTTCGGGGCAATGGGGGTTAAGTGACTTGCCCAGGGTCACACAGCTAGTAAGTGTCAAGTGCCTGAGGCCGAATTTGAACTCAGGTACTCCTGAATCCAGGGCCGGTGCTTTATCCACTGCGCCACCTAGCCGCCCCCGGTGGTCTTTTAATTACTGGAGAGGTGGTAATTGATGACTCCCAGATCATCAAAGTAGTATGAGTTACCATGTCTCTCTTCCCAATCTGCTATCCTGGACAGAAATAGGGTAACCTGAGGTCAGGGCAGTGTGAAGGAAGAAGAAATGGAGTGAGGGCGAATGGAAATAGCTTTCACCTGAAGTTAAGGGAGAACTTTCTTTCTCTCTTTCTCTCTCTTTCTCTCTCTCTCTCTTTCTTTCTTTCTTTCTTTCTTTCTTTCTTTCTTTCTTTCTTTCTTTCTTTCTTTCTTTCTTTCTTTCTTTCTTTCTTTTTCTTTCTTTTTTTGCAGGGCAATGAGGGTTAAGTGACTTGCCCAGGGTCACACAGCTAGTGTCAAGTGTCTGAGGCTGGATTTGAACTCAGGTCCTCCTGAATCCAAGGCCAGTGCTCTATCCACTGTGCCACCTAGCGGCCCCAAGGGAGAACTTTCTAACAGGAAGAAATGTCCAATAATGAAATGGAGTATCTCATGAAGTAGTTAAGTTCCCTGCTATTGGAGGTAGTCTAGCAGAGGGTGGATAACTACTTATCAGAATAGTTATGATTGGAAAGGAGTGGTCATAGAGGAGACTCATCTTTGTGGTAAATGGCTGGACTGGATTATTCTTTAGGTCCCTTCCACACCTGGGATTCCATGAATATATGTGTTAAACTTCAGAGAAAGGAAAGGAAAGTCTGGCTTAGTCAAGAAAGCTTCTCTAAGGCAGTAAGATTTGAGCTAGGTCTTGAAGGATAGATGGGATTTGGTTAGGCAGCAGGGAGGGAAACTGTATGAGTAAAGGCACAAAAGTGAAAGACAGCATGGCAGGACAGGGGACAGTTGTTTGTTTGTTGTTGTTATTTTTTTAAAGGAGGCTACCTCGTGGAAGTTTGTTTAGGTTGGGGACCAGAGAGAAATAAAGTGGGAAATGGAAAATAGGGCCAGAATATAGAAGTCCTTAAATGTCAGGTAAGGGAGTTTGGCCCTGATGCTGCCAAGAAGTTACTCTCTTTCTCCACCCCACCCCCCCACCCCCAACAATGAGGGTTAAGTGACTTGCCCAGGGTCACACAGCTAGAATGTGTCAAGTGTCTGAGGCCGGATTTGAACCCAGGTACTCCTGACTCCAGGGCCGGTGCTCTATCCACTGCGCCACCTAGCTGCCCCCTAAGAAGTGATTCTCAAATTGTGATCCGGAGACCCTTGAGAGTCCCTTAGACTTTTTAAGGGGTCCAAAAAGTGAACGTTTTTCATACTAAAACTAAGGTGTCTTCATTTCTAATATGTTAAATGTTGTTAGATACAAATTTAATAATAATACTAAGGTTTTCATTTCTAATACATTAAGCATTTATAGATACAAACCAGATAAACAAAACTCTTTGGGGGAAAGGGACATGCTCCACAATAATTAATAGTGTAAAGGGACCCTGAGACCAGAACATTTGATGGCTGATGCTCCAGTAAAGAGTTTTGAGTTGGGCTGCCTGCTCCCAGACCACCAAAAGTGATCCCCAAGCATTTGAGGCCTTGCTCTTCTTCCTAATTCCACTACCAGGCACTTCCAGGCTATTTCTATCTGCTCCAAAGGACAAGATGAACAGTGGATCTAGTTTTGCAAGGGGCCAGTCCCTCAGGGTGGGCTATGAATCCCTCATACTGACAAGCTACCAGATTTCCAGGTGTTCTCTCATTAAGAACTTACACTCCATCCTGAAACCTGTGTTAGCATTCATGGAGTATGACATTGTTCAGAGAAGCTCCTGGTTACTCTGATATCTCAATGGAAGGACTGCGATGTGTCTTGCGAGTCGTAAAAGCTTTTGGAAAGCTTGTCCTCTTTGGCCACTGATCTCTCTTCTCCACAATGTGACCATCTCTTGCCCTTCCTCACCCCCCATCCCACTCTTGCCCCAGTAACAGCTTTTCGTGGCTACTTTCTCTCTTTGGGCTCATGTACCCACACCACAGACATTCCCACATCAGAATATTCTTGTAGAAATTACAAATTGGAAGTTCCAGGTCGCTGTGTAATCATGAGCACGTCATTTGAGTCTTAGAATTCAAAGTTTCCTTGAAAGTTCAACACAAAGCCACCTCCTACATGACGCTTTTTTCTCTTTTCAGCCACTTATGCCTCTTCCCCAAATTACTTTGTATTTTAGTGTATACATTTGTGTGTGGATATGTGTGGATATTTGTGGATATGCTGTCTGCCCTGGTGGAATGTAGATAAATGTTTACTATGTACCAGGCACTGTGCCAAGCACAGAGGACAAATATAAGCAAGACAATCTCAGCCTTCAAGAAGCTTGCATTCTAATGAGAAAAGACAAAACAAAGGCAAGCTGGAGGATGCTGGAACTACATTCAAGGTTTCTGTTGGCCAGAGATGGCCGGAATGTCAGTTTCTTGAGGGCAGGAATTGTCCTATTTCTGTATTTACACCCCATGCACCTAGCACAAAGTCAGTGATAGATAAATGCTTGATTGAATGTTTCCCAAGATGTTAAATAGATATGACACCTGACAACCCACCTCAAGGGGTTGGGGTGCGGAGGGAATGCATTAAAATACTGAGTGCCTGGTCTGTGCAGGGTACTGACGATAGGAATGAAGTAGGATATAAAGTTGTATGAAGCACAGTCTCAGCCAGCAAGATTCCTATGAGGTAACAAATATCTAAGCCATTATATAAGGATAATGGATTCTTAGACAATAATGAGAAAAAAAGAGTTGGAGAAACATCCGTGGTCCTGAGTGAGCATGACCAGAACCCAGACTGGGGGAGGAAAGGGGTGGAGCTGGGAGGAAAACAAGACAAAAGCATAAAGAGAAAGGGGAGGAGGTAACAGGAACACACACACACACACACACACACACACACACACACTCTGCTTAGATTAGTACAGTATGGACAGCTGCCTCAAACAGCAGCTGGAGTGGCCAGGAAAGGTCCTTTTCAACAATGGAGGCAGGATGTTCCTAACCGCCTGTTACCAGGCTTCTCTCACCCCGACTATGGACATCCATCTCTAGCCCGGGAAATTCTCCTTTAGTGCAGAAGAAAAAAAGCAAGGCCTTTGTCTTTCTGCCTTTTGTAACTAAGGCCCAGGACAAAGGATAGCAATATGGATGCAGAGGGGCTGCCCTTTGGGAAGGATCTTATGAAGAAGTCAAGATTCACCAACTGCTGGTGGTCCAGGACAGGGCTAATTTCAGGCAAGTCTTTTCTGTGTAGCTATACCTTACACCAACTGACCCCCGGACCCCTTAGTGGAAATTCACTTGCCTTATGTGCTCCTGAGGAAGGTGACTACCAACACAGTATAAAATCATTAGATCATTAGGCATTTATTTCCCCTTCCCAAAGATCATACATTTCTGTTTTTCAAATCTTTTTTAAAAAATTAACATTCACAAATGAAAAAGAAATAGTTCAACATTAGAAAACACTATGTTTGCTACCCATTGTACATATTAATGGCACCTCCACCAGTTAGACAGTATGTTGACACCCTCACCGAGATCCAGTACCAGTTCTGCTCTGTTCATCCTAAATTGGGCCTCTCAAAAGTCAGATCCTTGATCAAAGGCTCAGGAGGTAACTGTGTCTCATTCCAGGAAGCATTTCAATATCTGTCTCAATTCTCTTCCTATTTACTTAGAGGATTATAATTGAAAACTAGAGAAAGAAGGGACCACAATGGTTATCTGGGTGGCAGAGTGGAGACAGTGCTGTGCCTGGTGTCAGGAAGACCTGAGCTAAAATTTGACCTCAGACACTTACTAGTTGTGTGACCCTGGGCAAGTCACTTAACCTGTTTGTCTCAATTTCCTCATCTGTAAAATGAGCTGCAGAAGGAAATGGCAAACCACTCCAGTATCTCTACCAAGAAAACCCCAAATGAGGCCCTGGGAGAGTCAGATATGACCAAACTACAACAAAGGCTATCTAATCCATAGAGGATTCCCTCTCTGACGGCTGTGACAAGTGGTCATCTCCAGCCTCTGCTTGAAGACCCCTAGTGATTAGGAACTCCTTATATTATAAAGCAAATTTTCTACTTTTATACAGCTCTAATAGCTAAGAAGTTTTTCCTAATATGGAGGCAAAACTTGCCTCTTTAACATTTTACCCATTTCTCTTTGTTCTGCCTTGTGACAAAAAAAAACTGAATCCCTCTTTTATTCAGGTGAAGGCAGTACCCTCTCCCTCACGTCTCTTCTTTAAGCTAAATATCCCATCCCTCTATGGAATGGCTTCAAATTTCTTCTTCTTCTTCTCCTTCTTCTCCTCCTCCTCCTCCTCCTTCTTCTTCATCATCATCATCATCATCACCACCCTCCTCTACAGGGCAGAGAAAAAACTCCCCCAAAGGAGGTACAGGATTCTGAGCTTTTCTTCTAAATGTCAAACATATGTGAAATATGGAAAAAGAGCCCTGGCCTGGGAGACCTGTATTATAATCCTAACTACGACATGGGATTGTTCTGTGACCTTGGGCAAGCAAGTCACTTAACCTCTCCAGCCTAGTTTCTCAGACAACATAAAACAAGGGCGTTGGACTAGATCTCCATGTGGTACAGTGGAGAGAATGCTCCATTTGGAGTTAGGAAAGACCTGGGTTTGAATCCTAACTAGTTCTGTGACCACAGACAAGTCTCTTCCCTTTCTCTGGGCCTCTCTGGCAAAATGAGGGTAAGAGTGCTCATAGCACCTACCTCACAGGATTAAGGGTCCAATGGGATAGGGAATATATGGAAGAACTTGGTGAACATTTAAAGAGCTAGAGAAATGACAGCTCTTATTTTGAATAAATAAGCTTTCCGATGAGACGCAACTTCCTTTTTCTTTATTACTTAGAGTATCAGGATGATGAAAAAATACTTTTCTAAGAGAGGAAGGAGAATATGCACACCAAGGAGCAAATCTGCATTACTCAACAGCCAGATTTCTTCCCCGAAGCACAGAGAGGAAACCACCCACTATGCAGCAAGAAGCAACCTTCTGAATGAGGGAAAAAAGCTGCATCAAGGAGGAAATAGCTGAGCTAGGAAGCTGTATAAACAATGTGTTTCAAGGCTCACCTTGATTTTCTTTTACTTTTTTGGAAAGAAAAAAAATGTTTCTATTGGGATCCAAGGAAGTAAAATTTTTGAAGGAAAAAAAATCCACACTGCCTCGCCAATTCAATTTTTTCAGTGGGGTTTGGGAGAGAAGAGGGAGAAGGGGAGGAGTTTCCAAAGGAGGAAGAAATAAGCTCTACATAAATGACAAACAGGACACGAAGATGTAGAAAACCCCACAGATAGGGCAGTGAGCTCTAACAGGCAGATTATTTCTAGGCCACTTCTTCATTACACACAGCCATTGTTCAGGCCTCTCCCAGGCCTGTAGGATTTGCTGAGTGCCCTAAACTAGCCCCAGAAGCTGGTCTGGTGGAAGGATGAGAACATATTCCCATGACTCCCCTGGGAGCACATAACAATGATCTACCCACAGACAGCTGGGAAACTCAGAGCCTTTAAAGAGCCTGACGAATGGCTGGCCCTGGCCTGATGAACAGAGCTTGCTGTGGGGCTGTTAAACAAGGACAGGAGGCACACATGCAGACGCTCCTGGGGAGAAACAAGGCCAGAGCCTGTTCCCTGGAGCTGGGGCAGAAGAGAGGGTCAGGAAGGTTGGGAAGGAAACAAGCCAGGCCCTGCTGACACAGGCCAGACCTCTCAGCAGCAGGGATGGCCTCTTCTCACAGCAAGTACCAGCAACAAGTGTGGGGAGGAAGGCTAGACTTAGAGGTGGAAGAGGCCTGAATGCTATTTATTTATTTAGCCCAAACCCTTCATTTTAGAGACAAGGGAACTAAGGAGCAAAGGGGGAAATGACTTGCCCAAGGTCACCCAAGTAGTGTTGGGATTAGATCTAGTGCCTGTGACTCTAAATCCAGTCCTCTTTCCCCCCTAGACTACTATGCCTGAGAGCTGGAGTAGACACCCACACTACTCACACTGCCTGGCCAGCAAGTATGGCTTCATTTTTACCTCCACTTCAACCACTTCTGAGAACCCCCTAAATGGTTTGCAAATGTCACACAGGACTATGGGATCGTATTTTCCGAAGCCATACTTTGAATATATATTTTGAACAAGGTTTGTGGGTTGTTGTTTTTTTTTAAAGAAGCCTTGTTAAAAGTACATTTTTGGGGCAGCTAGGTGGCGCAGTGGATAGAGCACTGGCTCTGAATTTAGGAGGATCTGAGTTCAAATTCAGCCTCAGACACTTGACACTTACTAGCTGTGTGACCCTGGACAAGTCACTTAACCCTCATTGCCCTGCCCCCCCCCAAAGTACATTTTCTTTTCATTGAAATTAAGACTGTGTCATAAAATGGTTCCCACAGATCCATAGCTCTTTTTTTTTTTTTTAAGTGAGGCAGTTGGGTTAAGTGACTTGCCCAAGGTCACACAGTTAAGTGTCTGAGGCCGGATTTGAACTCAGGTACTCCTGACTCCAGGGTCAGTGCTCTATCCACTGTGCCAACTAGCTGCCTCCTTATAACTGTAACGATTGGAATGACGCCACCTGCTGGAGACTTACTGTATAAGAGTTCCGCCCATGAAGGGAAGGTCTTTGAGGGCAAGACCAGGAGTCTTTTCTTTGGCGTCAGGAAGTGACCGGGAGAGTGGGAGGAGGAAGGAAGAGACTGGCACTGGGTCTCAGGTTCTTTCCTTTGGACTCTGGTGGAGAGCGGAGCTAGAAATGCACTCTCCCTTTAATAGATAGGAATCTAGGCCTTTCTCTCTCTCTTTACCAAATTCTTATTCTCTTTAATAAATGCTTAAAAGTCTAACTCTTGCTAAAGCTTATAATTTATTGGCAACCACTCATTGGATATTTTAGACAGACTAGCTAGAATTTTAGCCCTTAACATAACTCTCCTTTTCATTCAGACCCCAGTCTACACTGGTTACCTCTTACTTAATCCACCTGGGCAGGAAGAACAGCCATTCACTGGTGGTACAATTGTCCAAAGGAGCCCAGGGCCAGCAGCATTGATGGTGATTGGCAGCAGCCCCTCAAAGAAGGAAATGAAAGCAAGGGCCTAAATCCTGACCTTCCCCCCAGCTACTACCCTGATCAAAACATTTTCATTTCTCAAAACTAGGCTCTCTTGCATGTAAGAGCCACACATTCTTAACAGGCATGATGATCATGGAGAAATGAAAAGTGAATGAGGTAATGTGCAAATCTTAACACACTATATAAATGTGATCTCATTATTCTTATTGCCCATTCAGAAAGGCAGAGACAAATTTTTTTGCCTAATTGGTCTAGAGAGAAACTTTCTATATGGTTACTCTTTAAATAATCCACAAGAACCTTCAGAAAAAAAGTAAGAATTTTCAAAGGAGTCTAAAATGTCTGAGTATCTCTCTTCATTCTTTGTTCTAATTGATTTCCTGTTTTGGATTCTGCTGGCTGGGGGATACCACTAGGAGAAATGGTATCTAAAGAAAAAAGAAAGAGCTCATTCTAATTCTGGTGAACTTTGCTGCTGTTAATTAAAATAATCACATGTGCTGGAGGACACCACAACTTCCTGCTTTCCTACACTCTCCACTGGAGGACGCTTTTAATAGAGTTAAGAAGGTTCATTCTATAAGAGATAATCTTCACAAAACTGATTTAAGAAAAATTCATCTTTGCCATCATGTTAAAGAAATCTATTTTATCCCATGCTATATGAGGAAGTGGATCAGACACTTGTGGACTACAGTAAGGATTTCATTTAAATCAAAATGCCCTCTCTGGGAAGCATAGAGTACATTTTGCTATAAAATAAGAATTAAAATAAGTTCATCAACTCATAGATTTAAAGCTGGAAAGAACCTCAAAAGTCAATCCTCTCATTTTTCAGCTTAAGAAACTGAGGTCAAAAAGGAATTTTGTTTTTTACAAAAACTAAGTATAATTTGTCAAAAAGAACAGAACACTTTGAAAACTATGAGTTGATGGTGATTTTTAAATTAGCCATTTGATGATTTTCCATTCTTGGAAAGAATCAAACCTAAATCCTGGTCCTTTTTAGACCTTAAAACATCCATGACAAGTGGGGGGGCAGAGCAGAGACAAAACATCTAAATTGCAATCTTTACCCATAGCAGAAGAATACTTCCCCAAATGGGTAGCCATCTATTTCAAACCAATGTCAAATTGAAGAGATTCCCATTGGAAAGGCCCCAAATACTTTTTTTTGGTGAGGCAATTGGGGTTAAGTGACTTGCCCAGGGTCACACAGCTAGTAAGTGTTAAGTGTCTGAGGCTGGATTTGAACTCAGGTCCTCCTGACTCCAGGGCCAGTGCTCTATCCACTGCACCATCTAGCTGCCCCCAAGACTTTTCTTTCATTTAAAAAGGCATCAACCGTGACTGATTTTTCTTTTAACTCCTTTAAGTACCCATCAGTCAGATACATAGGATCTCCAAGCACCATCTGATTAGAGAGATGAGCATAATGGATGGCACAGTGCCAGACACAAAGTTAGTTTTAAATTTATATTAGAAAATTTGATGATTAATAATAATAATCTCTACTAGCACCATTAAAATCATGATGGGAGGCAGCATAGCACAGCAGAAGGCTGGTCTTGAGGTCAGGAAAACCTACCTCTGACAAAAACTGGCTATAGGACCACCTAACTTCTCAGTACCCTGATATTATAAATTAGTTCCCAATCTGCATGGGTGAAGGGAGTTTCCACAACAGGCACTCCCTACACTAATAAACCACAGGTCCCAACAAAAATAACAACAACAACAACAACAATGACTCTACATTAAAATAGTGCTATAACTGACAAAGTATTTTCAGCCTAGGAAGGGCACATATTAATCCCATCTGCTAAATGAGGGAAGAGAAATTCAGAAAAAGAAAGCAGGGGCAGCTAGGTGGCGCAATGGATAGAGCACTGGCCCTGGATTCAGGAGTACCTGAGTTCAAATCTAGCCTCAGACACTTAACACTTACTAGCTGTGTGACCCTGGGCAAGTTACTTAACCCCAATTGCCTCACTAAAAAAAAAAAAAGAAAGAAAGAAAGAAAAGAAAAAGAAAAAGAAAAAGAAAGCAACTTCTCAAAGTCACAGAACTAGGAACAGAGCTAAAAATTGAACCCAGACCCTTTATGACCCTTCCCAAGGTCCAAAAAGCCAGAGAGGCCCAAAGTAACAGAAGCTGACAGAAAAAAAGGGCAGGGGGTAGGGAGACAAAAGGTAAGTCTGGCAAAGATGTGGCTGTTTAAGTCATTTATGCAAAGAGTCTTGTGAAAGCTGCCTAAGAAAGCCTAGAAAAGGGGAAATTCTCTTCAGCATTCTATATGCTAAAAAGGCTATAAAGGCTATAAGCCCTGTCAGGCCTCAATTCATTCATAGACTATCCCGGGAGAAGATGCCTAATCCAGGAAAGTAGGAGGGAAGGGTATGGATACCTTCGCTGATCTATGCTATTAGGATCAGGAACCATGGATGAACTAGGATGCACAAGGGGATAGTGGGCAGGAGGTGAGGCTTGGAGGGCTGAACATGTGCTTCATTCTCATCTCTTCTTGATGTCACCCTTTGCTTTCTCGTCAGTGTTTCTAAGTGGGACTTGCCAGCACCCGGACCAGGTCCCCATCAGCTTCTCCCAAGCACAAATGGCCCTAGTCCAGTACTCTGTGACTTGCCTTATTCTTTGTGCAAAGCAAACCAGGTTTGCACAAATTATTACATACAGAGATTGTTATTTCAAAGTCTAGGTTTACAGTCTTTTTGGTTCCCTAAAGGATGACTTTGTCCCCCATTCCAGGAGAGAGTCTGATGGAAAACTTGATTCTCACAAACCTATAAACACACTTCACAGGAGTGGAGGAATGAAAGATAAGATGAAAGAAATTCTAACTCAATTATCACTGATTGGGTTCTAAAAAATGACATCACTAAGAAACAAATAGTTTTTTCAGTTTGAGTCAGAAGAAATACACAATTACCCTTAAAGAAACCAGTGAATTATTTAGAGAAGTACTACTATCTTCTAAAGCAGGAAAAAATTGCACAGGGATGCAATGTTTAGAGAATCATGTTGGAGGCTGGATGACCTCTTCTTGGGGAAACTATGGAAGGGATTCTGAAGGGAGATTGAACTAGATGACTTCTAAGACCCCGTCCAAATCTGTGCTTCTACTGTAAAATCATTTGAAGCAATGGAAAGATGTGTTCTCTATACATAGTTACCTAGGAACAGAGTTGTGTTGGGTTTTTGGTTGTTTTTTTTTAATGAAAATGATTTGTTTTCCACTGATGATCTAAATAGCTCCCTGTCATTACACAGTATATATGGATTTAAAAAACAACAACAACAGTTCTTTACATTGTAAAATGGGTTAGGACCCCTATTCCAATGAAATTAAACGTGATGGAAATTTTTGTTGACTAAAAAAACTAATGGAAAAAAATGGCATAGTGTTTGTTTAAAAAATAACCAAGAAACTAATTGAAGGGATGGTAAAAATCCATCTGAAAACCCTTTAGGTTTATGATAGAACAACAACCAAAAAAGCCATCCACTTTTGCCCTGACCACAACAGAGCATACCACTATCCAGTTTTCCCGAAGCCTATGGATTATTTCCCAGAGCTGCTTTTATTATAAATAAGGAAATCAGAAATGTCATGCCACACGTTGCTGTCATCATAGAGATATGTCATGGAGGACTGCAGAGATGGCTGAAGGGTGTGTCTGTGGTATTGAAAGAGCCAGAGGATGAGTCCCCAGATGACAGCGGAAAACAAAGGAAAGGGATCCTGTTTTGGCTCTGGGATGAAGCCTTTCTCAACTGCTAGCCGGGCCAGTCCAAACAGGGTTCTTGACAGCAGGTACATGTTAATCTGCAAAAAGGAGAATCTGAGTAGGAAACTGAATGACATTCTAAGCTATGTCAGCCCCCACACTGCCCACCCGGTTTCACTGTCCTTTCCATTCCAAGATTCCTTGTCAACCAGACGTGAGCCAAGAAGGAAAAAAGTTTGGCAGTCAGGGAGAAGTACCATGTAGTGGCACTGAAGCATTTCAAAGGTAAGGAAGAGCTACAAGTCTAGGGGATGAGTCACTATTTTACTCTGTCACTTAATCATGTACTTCTCTCTGACTGCAGAGCTGGCCAGGAAAATCCTGTCTTGGGTGAGGTTGTAGTGAGCGACTAGAACAGCATCCAGGCCAAGAGAGTCTGGCAGGAGAGGAATGCAGGTGCAGGCAAACTTTAACCAAATGGGGGAAATCAGTCTAGTTTTAGGCCTTGGTAGCAGCTCAAGCTAATGATTAATCATGGTGTGATAATGAATGAACTGCACAGACATGGGGCAGGTGGTGAAGGAGGGTCCCCATGGAACAATGCTAACTTTTAAGACCGTAACTAAGAAGTCAAAAAACAAATCTGAAAGAGACAGGTCAAGTGATGGTAAACAGCTACCTGGTAAAAGAAGAGAGAGGATTTGTTTACCTGACTGTTGATGTTATTATTTTCTCCAAAAACCAACCAACCTCCAATACAGGCTGCCAGGAAGGAATGAAACTGGAAGGTCTGTCCCTGGACACGAGATTGCAAGGCACACAAGCCTTTGTAGGTAAAAACAAAGTAAGCCAGGTTTCGGGAATGAGTGTATGTGGCCTGAACAATTGCCTTGATCTTCTCCTTTAGGCTAAGTAAACAAAGCAACACAAACGCACACACACACACACACACACACACACACACACACACACACACACAAAGAATTAGAAAGACTATGATCAGAATGAAAATATGAAGACAAGAGAATATTTTCCTTTGTAACACAATGGAAGCTTTGCATGCAAGGATCAGGGTTGGTTAGTTTCCAAAATATAATAATGTATTTTCCCAAGGACAAGATCACATTATGTTTAAGATTGAGGAATGCTGCTGGAGATAAGCCATGCAGAAAAACAAAACCAGAGAGTTCATACCTTCCTCTTCTGAAGAGAAACGTCATGACCAGAGCATGGGGTGCACGGATTTTAGCTCCATAGCTGGGAAAGAAAAATATTAAGAAACAATTTTCATAAGATATTAGGTTCTTTGGATAGATGCAAGAAGGGTCTTTAACACTAATAAATTATCTAACTTCCCCTCAGCTCTCAGGAAAACAAGACTATTAAACTCTATCAAGGTATCTTTATTCACATTCTCACAAATTATAATGCATAGACTATTAGAAATGGAAGGGACCTTAGAGGTCAGTTAGTTCCACACTCTCTTTAAGGAGGAAATCAAGACTTCTGGGGGTGGAGCCAGATGGTGGAGTAGAAAAGAACTCAGCTGAGTTCTCCCAACATTCCCTTCCAAACAACTTTAAAATAACACCTCAAACTGAATTTTGGAGTAGCAAAGGCAACAAAAGGTCAGAGTGAGACGTCCTTCTATCCCAAGATAACACAGATTAGAGAGATCTGTGATATGGGGGAGGAGGCTGGACCACAGCCCACATGGATGAAACACCAGTAATGGGACTGGAAGGGTCGTGATGGCATAAGCAGGAGCAGCTTCAGGACCTCTTAAGCCAGAGACAGTAAGGGTACCTGGCAACTGCAGGGTACCCCTGTGGTAGCACTGGACACAGGACCAGATGTTGTATGGCAACTCTATTGCCTATACCCATTTCTGGGTCATAGTTCAAGGGCAGAAAGGAGCACTTTCAGTCAAGAGGGAGAGGAAAACCGGAGGGGCAACTGTTTGGCAACCCCATTGCCTTTAAGCACTTCTGGGTCATAGTTCAAGGGTGGAGAGGAACACTTTTGGTCAAAAGGGAGTAGAAGTCCTAAGGGGCAGTATTACTTCCAGCACCAAGGAATCAGGGACCCTGAGGAACAGTATCTTTACAGGCCACAACAGAGGAGGAGCTCTGAGGAGCAATATCAATTGTAATCCCAAGGGATCTGGGGCCCTTCTTGGCCCTGGGTAAGGACCAAAGTATAGACCCAGAGAGAAGTGACCATACCTTTTCCCAGATCACACCACCATAGAAACACTGAAAATTTCCAAATTCTTAGAATTTGATCTGAAAACAACAATGCAAAAAAGCCTGAAGCTTGAGATAGAGCCCTTCTCTCCCTCCACAGTGGGAACAGAACTCAACATTAACATAAAGTTCTAAATCAAGAATTAGGGTGGAAAAATTAGCACACAACAAAAAAAGAATCTGACCACAAAAAAGTTACTATGGTGACAGGGAAAATCAAGATACAAACTCAGAAGACAATGAAATTAAAATGCTACAAGCAAAGCCTCAAAAAAAAGTGAATTGGATACAAGCCCAACAAGAATTACTAAAAGAGCTAAAAAGTAATTTTCTTTTTTTTTCTTAATAGTATTTTATTATTTTCCAGTTACATGTAAAAATAATTTTCAACATTCGTTTTTATGAGATTTCAAGTTTCAAATTTCTCTCCCTCACTCCCTTCCCTTTTCCCTCCCTAAGACAGCAAGCAATATGATATAGGTTGCTTTAAACACATTTCCACATTAGTCATGCTGTGAAAGAAGAATCAGAACAAAAGGGAAAAACCTTAAGAAAGAAAAACAACAAATGAAAATGTAAAAATTGTATGGCTCAATCTGTATTCAGATTTACACATTCTTTTTTGGGATATGGAGAGCATTTCTTATCATGAGTCCTTTGGAAATGTCTTGGGTCATTGAATTGCTGAGAAAAACAAAGTCTACCACAGTTGATCATTACACAAAGTTACTGTTACTGTGTACAATGTTCTCCTGGTTGTGTTCACTTCACTCATCATCAATCCATTTAAATCTAAAAAGTAATTTTCAAAATCAAATAACACTGGTAGAGGAAAAAATTAGGTAGAGAAATGAAAGCAAAGGAAGAAAATTATGTTTTTTTGGTTTTTTGGCGGGGCAATGAGGGTTAAGTGACTTGCCCAGGGTCACACAGCTGGTAAGTGTCAAGTGTCTGAGGCCAGATTTGAACTCAGGTACTACTGAATCCAGGGCCGGTTGCTTTATCCACTGCGCCACCCAGCTGCCCAAAGGAAGAAAATTATGAACAATTAATAGCCTGGTAAAAAAGGCACAAAAATACTGAAGAAAATAATACCTTAAAAAATAGAATTGGAATTAAAAAAAAAACTCATTGGTGGACAGATAGGTGGCACAGTGGATAAAGCGCCAGTCCTGAATTCAGGAGGACCTGAGTTCAAATCCAACCTCAGACACTTGACACTAGCTGTGTGACCCTGGGCAAGTCACTTAACCCTCATTGCCCTGAAAAACAAAAACAAAACAAAACAAAAATAGAATTGGCCAATGGAAAAAGAGGTATAAAAATTCACTGATGGAAATAACTCCTCAAACAGAATTGGCCAAATGGAAAAAGAGGCACAAAAATTCACTAAAGAATGTAATTCCTTAAAAATCTGAATTGGGCAAGTTGAAGCCAATGACTCTATGAGACAACAAAAAATAATAAAACAAAGTCAAAAGAATAAAAAAACAGAAGTATCCCATTTTACCTAGAAAATAAATCAAGGAGAGATAATTTAAGAATTACTAGATTACTTGCAAGTCATAATCACAGAAAGATCCTAGACATCCTATCTCAAGAAATTATCAAAGAAGACTGCCCCAATATCCTGGAACCAGAAAGTAAAATAGAACTTGAACCTACTGATACCATATAAAAGAGATGCCAAAATGAAAACTCCCAGGAATATTATAGCAAAATTCCAGAGCTGCCAGGTCTTCAAGCAGAAAATTCAAACAATTCAAATACTGTAGAGCCACAGTCAGAATCACACAAGATTTAGCACCTACCATGTTAAAGGAGGGGAAGGCTTGGACTATGATATTCCCAAAGGCAAAAGAGCTGGGATTACAACCAAGAATCACCTACCTAGTAAAATAGTATAATCCTTCAAGGGAAAAAATATAGATTTAATGAAATAAAAGACTATCAAGCATTTCTGATGAAAAGACCAGAGCTGAGTAGAAACTTTGACTTTCAAATATAAGACTCAAGAGAAGCATAAAAAGGTAAACATGAAAAAGAAATCATAAGGGACTCAATAAGGTTAAACTGTTCACCTTTCTATATGGGAAAATGATGCATGTATCTTTTATTTTAGTCTAACATCTTCCTTTTATTTTATTTTTTTTAATAATAATAAAAAACATTTTATTTAAAGTTTTGAGTTCTAAATTCTATCCCTTCTTCCCTCTCTCCCCCCTCCCTGAGGAGGTAAGCAATCAGATATAGGGTATCCAAGTACAATTATGTAAAACATTGCCATATTAGTAATTTTGTATAAGAAAACTTGAATAAAAGAAAAAAAATGAAAAAGTAAAAAATAGCATACTTCAGTCTGTGTTCAATCAATATCAGTTCTTTCTTTGGAAGTGGATAGTATGCTTTATAATTAGTCCTTTGAGATTGTCCTTGTATTGCTGAGAATAGTTAAGTCATTTAAAGTTCTTCATCAAACAATATTGCTGTCACTGTGCCCAACATTTTCCTGCTTCTGCTCACTTCACCACATATCAGTTCATGTAAGTCTTTCCAGGCCCTTCTGAAATCACCCTATTTGTCATTTCTTATAGCACAATAATATTCTGTCACAATCATATACCACAGTTTATTAAGCCATTCCCCAATCGATGAACATTCCTTTGATTTCTAATTCTTAACCACAACAAAGAAAGCTGCTATAAATATTTTTGTACAAATAGGTCTTTTCCTCTTTTTTGGGATGTCTTTGGGATATAAACCTAACAGTGGTATTGCTGGATCAAAGGGTATGTATGCACAGTTCTATAGCCCTTTGGGCATAGTTCCATATTGCTCTCCAGAATGCTTGGATCTGTTCACAGCTCTACCAACAGTGTATTAGTGTCCCAGTTTTCCCATATCCAATATTTTCCTTTTTTGTTATATTTACCACTCTGATAGGTGTTGAGGTAATTAATACCTTAGAATTGTTTTAATTTGAATTTTTCTGATCAATAGTAATTTAGAGGGGGCAGCTAGGTGGTGCAGTGGATAGAGCACCAGCCCTGGAATCAGGAGTACCTGAGTTCAAATCCGGCCTCAGACACTTAACACTTACTAGCTGTGTGACCCTGGGCAAGTCACTTAACCCCAATTGCCTCACTTAAAAAAAATAGTAATTTAGAGCATTTTTCATATGACTAGATATCCTTTGACCATTTATCAATTGGGGAATGACTTGTATTTTTAGAAATTTGACTCAGTTCTCTATATATCTGAGAAATGAATCCTTTATCAGAGATACTTGTTTCAAAAACTCTTTTTCAGTTTTCTGCTTTCCTTATAGTCCTGATTACATTAGTTTTGTTTGTGCAAAAGCTTTTTAATGTTATATAATCAAAATTATGTATTTTACATTTTGTATTGCTCTCTGTATCTTCTTTGGTCTTAAGTTCTTCCTCTGTCCATAAATCTGACAGATAAACTATTCCATGCTCTCTCAATTTGCTTATGGCATTAGCCTTTATGTGTAAATCATGTACCCATTTTGACCTTATTTTAGTATACAGTGTGTGATGTTCGGCTATAGCTAGTTTCTGCCAAACTGTTTTCCAGTTTTCCCGGCAGTTTTTGTCAAATAACGAATTTTTGTTCCAAAAGCTCTGATCTATGGGTTTATCATATACTAGATTACTACAGCTACTTACTATAGTGTAATTTGTACCTACTCTATTCCACTGATCCATCTCTCTATTTCTTAGCCAGTACCAAATTGTTTTGATAATTACCACTTTATAATACAGTTTGAGATCTGGTATTGCTAAACCACCTTCTTCCACATTTCTTTTCATTGATTGCCTTGATATGCTTGAGCTTTTGTTATGATGAATTTTGTTATTATTTTTTCTAGATCTATAAAATATTTTTTATAGTTTGATTGCTATGGCATTAAATAAATAAATTAACATAGGTAGAATTGTCATTTTTATGATATTGGCTTGGCTTACCCATGAGCAATTAATACTTTTCCAATTGCTAAGATCTGACTTTACTTTTGTGAAAAGTGTTTTATAGTACTGTTCATACAATTCCTGAGTTTGTCTTAGCAGGTAGATTTCCAATTATTTTATTATGTCTACAGTTATTTTAAATGGAATTTTCCTATCAGTTGTTGAACTTTGTGATACACGTATCTTCTAAGAACTATATCATTATTATAGCAGTTAGAAGAACTCTACTTAGAAAGTGGGTACGGGAATGAGTTGATAAATTGCGCTGATGTAAAAAAAATAAAAGGTGTTAGAAAGAATACCTTGGAAGTAGGGAGAAGGGTGAAGAAGAACGGGGAAATTTATCTCACATAAAAGAGGTGCACAAGGAAGAACTTTTACAGTGGAGGGGAAAGTGGGGGGGAGGGCACAATGCTTGAACCTTACATCTAAGTTGGTAATAGAAATCTAGCTTACCTAACAGAGAAAAGGACAAGGTTGGGGAGGGAAATGATAAAAGGAAGGTCAGATATAAGAAGGAAGTAGTCAGAAGCAAAATAGACTTGAAAGAAGAAACAAGATAAAAAGAAAGAGAAGGATAAACAGAAGAAAACAGGATGGATGGAACTGCACAGTTAGTAATCATAACTGTGAATGTGAATGGGATGAACTCACCCATAAAACAGAAGTAGATAGCCAACCTGATTAGAAACCAGAATCCAACAATATGTTATTTACAAAAAGTACACTTGAAACAGAGGGACACACCCAAAGTGAAAATAGGGGGCTGGAGCAGAATCTATTGTACTTCAGCTGAGGTTAAAAAAAAAAAAAGCAGGGGTGGCAATAATGATCTCAGACACAGCAAAAGAGATAAACGAGGAAACTACATTTTGCTAAAATATACAAAAGACATTGAAATAATAGCAATACTAAACATAGCATCCAAATTCTTAGAGAAAAAGTTAAATGAGTTACAGAAGGAAATAGATAGTAAAACTATACCAGTGGGGGACCTCAACTTTTCCCTCTCAGAACTACATAAATCTAATGGCAAATAAAAAAGAAGTCAAGGAGATGAATAGAATCTTAGAAAAGTTAGATAGGATGGACTTCTGAAGAAAACTGATGGTACCTTCACAAAAACTGATGATGCATAAGGGCATAAAACCCTCACAACCAAATGCAGAAAAGCAGAAATATTAAAAGCACCCTTTTTAGACCATAATGCAAAAAAATTACATTTATCAAAGGGCCATGGAAGCATAAATTAAAAGCAAACTGGAGGGGCAGCTAGATGGCGCAGTGGATAGAGCACCGGCCCTGGAGTCAGGAGTTCCTGAGTTCAAATCCGGCCTCAGACACTTAATACTTAACTAGCTGTGTGACCCTGGGCAAGTCACTTAACCCCAATTGCCTCACTAAAAACAAAAAACAAAAAAAACAAACAAAAAAAAAGCAAACTGGAAACTAAATAATCTAATAATAAAGAATGAGTGGGGGGCAGCTAGGTGGCGCAGTGGATAGAGCACCGGCCCTGGAATCAGGAGTACCTGAGTTCAAATCCGGCCTCAGACACTTGACACTTCCTAGCTGTGTGACCCTGGGCAAGTCACTTAACCCCTATTGCCCTCCCCCAAAAAAAAGAATGAGTGGGTCAAAGAACAAATCATACAATCAGTCATTTCATTAAAGAACATGAAAACAATAAGACAACATTCCAAAATTTGTGGGATGCAGCCATAGCAGTTAGGAGAAAATTTATATCTTTAAATACTTACATCAATAAAATGGGAAAGAGCAGATAAACGAATTGGGCATGCAACTTAAAAAAAAACTAGAAAAAGAACAAATTTTAAATCCCCAATTAGATGCCAAAATGGAAATCCGAAAATAAAAGGAGAGATTAATAAAAATGAAAGAAAACAAAACCATTGAACTAATGAATGAAATTAAAAGCAGGTTTTATGAAAAAAAACAATAAAATAGATGAATAAATGAACCATTGTTCAATTTTATTTAAAAAAAGAAAACCAAATTACTAGTATCAAAAATGAAATGGGTAAATACGCCACCAATGAAGATCAAATTAAAGTAATTATTATGAGTTATTTTGTCCAATTATATGCCAATAAAACTGACAACCTAAGTGAAATGAATGAATATTTGCAAAAAATATAAACTGCCCAGATTAACAGAAGAGGAAACAGAATACTTAAATAACCCTATCTTAGAAAAGGAAATTGAATAAAGCATCAGTGAGCTGCCTAAGAAAAAATCCCCAAGACCAGATGGATTTACAAGTGAATTCTATTGAGGCAGCTAAGTGGCATAGTGGATAGAGCACAGACCCTAGAGTAAAGAGGACCTGAGTTTAAATCCAGCCTCAGACACTTGACTCTTACTAGCTGTGTGACCCTGGGCAAGTCACTTAACCCCAATTGCCTCACCCAATAAACAAAAAACAAAAACAAAAACAAAACAACCAAGTGAATTCTATCAAACATTTAGGGAACAATTAATCCTAATACTAAATAAACTATTTCAATAAACTGGTAAAGAAGTCCTACAAATTATTTTTATGACACAAACGTGGTTTTGATACCTAAACCAGGGTGTGTAAAACAGAGAAAGAAAACTATAGACAAAAAAAGAAAGAAAACTATAGACCAATTTCCTTAATGAATATCAATGCAAAAAATTTTAATAAAATACTAGCACAGAGAATACAGCAATATATCACAAAGATCATACCCTATGACCAGGTGGGATTTATGCCAGGAATGCAGAGCCGGTTCAATATTGGGAAAATTATTAGCATAACTGACCATATCAATAACAAAAACAACAATCATGTTACTATATCAACAGATACAGAAAAAGCCATTCCTACTAAAAACACTAGAAAGCATGAGAATCAATGGAGTCTTTCTTAAAATAAGTAGTATCTATCTAAAACTAATAGCAGGGACAGCTAGGTGGCACAGTGGATACAGCACCCACCCTGGACTTAAGAGGATCCAAGATCAAATCCAGCCAGCCACACTGTGTGACCCTGGGCAAGTCACTTAACCACAATTGCCATATTGTGTATGTATGTATGTGCATGTGTATACATATATGCATATAATACACACATATACACACACACACACATATAACAACTCTGAGATACCACCTCATACCTATCAGATTGGTTAACATGCCATAAAAGGAAAATGACAAATGCTGGAGGGGACATGGAAAAACTGGAACACCAATGCACTGTTGGTGGAATTGTGAACTGATCCAACCATTTTAGAGGACAATTTGGAACTATACTCAAAGGGCTATGCATACCTTTTGACCTAGCAGTACGACTACCAGATCTTTATCCTAAAGAGATCAAAGAAAAGGGAAAAGAACCTATTTGTACAAAAATATTTATACAGCTCTTTTCAAAGTGTCAAAGAATTGGAAATCGAGGGGATGCCTATCAATTAGGTAATAGCTTAACAAGTTGTGATATATGATTGTGATGGAATACTATTATGCTCTAAGAAATAACAAGCAGAATGGTTTCAAAAAACCTGGTAAGACTTATATGAACTCATGCAAAGTAAATTGAGCAGAACCAGAACACTGTATACAGTAACAGCAATATTGCAATGATTAACTATGAAAGACTTTGCTACTCTGATCAAGACAATGATCTAAGACAATTTCAAAGTACCTATGATGAAAAATGCTGTCTACCTTCATAGAGAGAATCGATGAACCCTAAAAGCAGCCTGAAATATTTTTTAAAACTTTTATTTTTGTTTGTATGTGTCTTTTCTTTTGCAACGTTGCTAATATGGAAATATGTTTTGCATGATTACACATATATAATTGATATCACATTGTTTGCCTTCTCAGGAAGGGGGAGGGGTGAGAGGAAGGAAAAGAATGTAAAACTCAAAAAAATTTTAAATGATTGTTAAAAAATTGTTTTCCATATAACTGGGAAATAAATATTTAACAAAATAAGTAAGCATATTTTTTTAAAGAGGAAATTGGAGCAGCTAGGTGGCATTGTCAAAAGAGTACTGACCCTGAAGTCAGGGAGACCTGAGTTCAAATGTGACTTCAAAAACTATTGTGTGGCCCTGGAAAAGTCACTTAACCTTGAAGGTCTCAAAAAAAAAAAAAAAAGGAAATTGAGACTGAGAGAGGTTGATGTACTTCTCCATAATCAATTAGGAATGAATATGTGAACTATGAAAGGAAGTAAGGGGATTACAAAGAGAAATAAGATTTCTTATCTACAAAAGTATCTACAGTATCTAGAGAAATGTTCATGCATAAACTTGAAAGGGTCAGCTAGCTATGACTCTTCCCCAACTTCACCCCCCTTTCCATTCTACCTTCATCCTCCACAGGTCTGTATGAGGGCACCTTCAGTTTTTATTAATAGGACAACATCCCATCATCCTTTCAGTTCTCCTTCTACTTTGTCTGCTGAGCTTGGTAGATCTTGCTTTCAATTCTAGCATTAGATGCTCTTTACTGATGGCTAGGAAAACTAAGATGACAAAGAGGAATCTGGATGAACCTGAAGAGCAACTAAATAACAGCAAAGTAAACATTGTAGATAGCAGCCAAAAACCGGATCACATTACGACCATCTGAGTGGCTAAAGTCGGACAGTAGCCTTAAAGGCCAAGGGGCAATTTGACCACAGGGAAGAGAAGCCTACCCTTTCCAATTCCAAGGGATGTCCCCCTAAATAGTCAAGCTTTCCTTAACAACTCATCATGGATCTGTCATCCAGGAATTGAGGTAGTCTTTTGAAATATGTTGTTGTTGTTGCTTTGTCAATATCATCCTGTAGGATGCGTCTGGTAACCTGGGATTTGGTGCAAGTCTTCTTCACCCTTTTCATCATCTTCACAATTTGAGAAGACATCTTTTGTATCTAAATACTTAAACTTAGTCTAAATAAACTTCTATGATAATGGAATATAGGGGCAGCTTGGTGGCGCAGTGAATAGAGCACCGGCCCTGGAGTCAGGAGGACCTGAGTTCAAATCCGACCTCAGACACTCAAACACTTATCAGCTGTGTGACCCTGGGCAAGTCACTTAACCCCAATTGCCTCACTAAAAAAAAAAAAATGGAATATACCTCGTAGAACAGTGGTATCAAACTCAAATAGAAATGGCAGCCAATAAACCATATATATGGACCTAGTGAGTGGCATATTGACTTAATTTTAGAATGGAATATTATCCATGTCTTATTGCATTTTAATTTGTTTTGTTAAATATTTCCCCATTACACTGTAATCTGGTTCCTGCACACTCAGGATTATTGTAGGTGCTGCCTCAGATGTACATGACACCTCTGATATATAATGCAAGATCCTTGAAGACAAGGACTATTTCAGTTTCGTTTGTGCCTCCAGAACCTAGCATAGTACCTGCCATAGAGGAAGCAGTAAATAAACACTTGTAGAATGGAGTAGAATTTCAATAATGCTATAATTATTAATCATCTACAAAGTTTAGATTTGTTGGCCTCAAATTTGTTTAATAGTAGAACTGTGCATTTTAGCAATGTTATTTATTATTATTGATCTACAAACGCCCTGAGGTTCTTTCTCTTCTTCTTCTTCTTTTTTTTGGTGAGGCAATTGGAGTTAAGTGACTTACCCAGGGTCACACAGCTAGTAAGTGTCAAGTGCCTGAGGCCAAATTTGAACTCAGATCCTCCTGACTCCAGGGTCAGTGCTCTACCTACTGTACCACCTAGCTAACCCCACTGAGGTTCTTTCAAACATGTCTAGAAACAATGTTGGGCCCCTACTTTTCGAGGAATTAAAAACAAACAAAAAATCCCATGTAAATCAGCAAAGAAGGTTCTTCCACATGTACTACACACCCTCACCTATGGCATGAGTCAATCATACCATAACACTGGTTGAATAGCTAAGCCAATTATACACTATTCTGAGGAGCCCCATTGGCACTAGTCATTCATTATTTCTATCAACTTCCAAAACAAATATTTCATAGAATCTTGAAGTTAAAAAGAGCTTTGAAAGTTAGCTAGCTTAACTTCTATTTGAAATATGAATCCCTTCTGCAACATTCTTCAACAAGGAACCACTGAGTCTCTGGCTGAAGATCTCTAGTAATGAAATCAACTTTGCTACTTCTATTAGGTGACCATCCTTCACATTTGTCCACTTTTCTCCTTTCAACTGGCCACTACTCTAGTTCACACCATCTTTACAAACAGACTTTTTATTGGCTTGTAGTTTCTCCCTTCTCTAATTCATCTTTCCATATAGCTACCAAACTAGCAGTGCTAAAACATAGATCTGTCACAACACTGCTCAAAAATCTTCTATGGCTCCCAATTGTCTTTAGAATAAAATACAAAATTCTCATTGTATCATTTAAAGGCTCCATCACATGGTCTTTTTCAAGTTTATTTCACATTATTTACCTTAACACAAGCTTATATTCCAGGAAAACAATCTTCTTTCAAGGCTCAGCATAACTGCTACCTCTTATCAAATAAAGCCTTTCCTGATTCCTTTCAGTTGTTAGTATGGTCTCTTTTCTCTAAACTAAGGGGTTCTTAACCTGGGGCCTGTGAACATTTTTTTAGTTCATAACTGTATTTCAGTATAATTGAATTAATTGTAATCCTGTGTATTTTATTTTAGGTATCTAAAAATAATATTCTGAAGAGTCCATAAACTTCAGACTGTCAAAGGGATGTGCTGGTAAATGTTTAACAACTGACTCTGAAAATGCATTGACACTTTAAAGTTTAAACTGCATCATTTATCTGTGTGACCTTGGGCAAGTCACTTAACCCTCATTGCCCCACAAAACAAAAAACAAAACCAAATATAAATAAATAAACTGCATCATTAACCCTTTCTCTATCACTTTATGAAGTCTAGAAAACCAACAAAACACTAAATCAAGCCCTGATTTGTAGCATTTGCCAGTTTCCAAGGTCTAAATGCTCACACTGAAAATGGAACCACCAGTTCTCCAGGGCCAGCACACCTCTGGGTCCGTAACACAATAAAGAACCCCTGCTCCAAATTCTCTTTTACTTACTTCTGTGTATTTTGGATCCCTCCAATAGAATGTAATCTCCTTGAGAGAAGGGACTATTTCCTTTTTTATTTTTGTCTTTGTAACTCTAGCAAAATGAATTGTACATAGTAGGTACTTATTGAATATTTGTTGAATTAGGTTGTGAGATCACTACTCACAAGGCATTGGAGTTTATTTCTGGACAACTCTAATTGTTAGAAATGTCTTGCACTGAAATGAAATCTGCTTTCCAGTAACTTCTACCTATTGACTTCCCAGGCCTATCTAGTGCTATCAAGCAGAGCATGAGGAATTATTCTACCACATGAGCCTTTCAAATATTTGAAAGTCTTTTCCAGACTAAGTGTTCTGTTGACACAGCCTCATAAGTATGACATGCATTCAAATATCCTACTAAACAGTTCCTTCAACCAATCCTCACATAACCTGTAGCCCCCAGAACTAGACAAAATGTTCCATGTGTGGTCTGACCAGGATAGGTGACAGTAGGACTACCATTCTCCTGATTCTGATACTTTAATTAATGTCATTTAACAATAAATTGGCTTTTTTGGTTACTCACACTTTGGATTCACATTGAACCTGTATTCAACTACAATTCCCAATCTATTTCAAGCACACAATTCAGTACAGGAACAGCCTCCAACTAACACACTTCCAAGAATAACACACAACTCACCCAAATTGCATCAAGTGCCCTCACTATTTCTTCCCAACTCCCACCCAATCAATCTTGGCTCACTGCTCTTATTCCAGGTTGTGGAGGACCTGTGAGGTAGTTTCCCAAGTCTCAAGCAGAAACATGCTGCATTGTGCAATATGAATACATATTACATAAGAACACAACATGGCTGGGAGAGAATTTGTGACCTCACATCTCTTTCCATTGTACTCTGAACTTTTTAGGTTCCATTTATGGTCAGGTCTGGGCACCACATTCTAGGAAGGACATCAAATACCAGCTTGTGTACAAAAAGAGGGTAAATGAGGATACTAACGGACTTAAAATCATTCCCTATGAGCACCTGTTGAAGGAATTAAGAAAATTAGGCTGAAAAGGAGATTTAAAAGGCCTCTAATAATGGCTGCCTTTAAATAACTGAAAGAGCATCATGCTGAAGGGGGAGTAAATTATTTCAATGTGGCTCCAGGGCAGAACTAGAAGCACTGGATTAGAGATTGAGTTCCTCAATAGAAAGTACTTTATACACTTAAAAGCTGTCCACCAATGGAATGGGTTGCCTCATAAGGCAGTGAGTTTCTTGTTACTACTTTAAGTGTTCAAGCAGAAGTTGAATAGCCCATCACTTGAATATGTGATAGAAGAGATTCCTGCCTTGGATAGGAGGCTGGGCTAGATGCACTTCTAAGGCTACATCTAAAACTGAGATTTTATTATTTAAATCATTAACTACAGTACTAACAGTATTATTCCTGTTCTCATTCCAGGCTAGGGAGGCCTTCTGAGATTAGGGAGTTTGAGAAAAAGTATGCTCAATGCTTTAAAAAAAAAAAAAGACTTTGGAGTCAAAGGACCTGGGCTTAAAGTTATCTCGTGACTTTAGGCAAGTCAGTTCGTTCATCTATGAAATGAGACTGTTAGATTAGACGTCCTGTATTCCATTCACCTCTAAAAATCCACGATCTATGTATGATCTCTAAGATTTTTCAGAATCACAGGCAGAAAGAACCTGAAGAAGATTGGTAAAGTACTTTAAGATCATTTAAAGGAACTGGTGATGTTTAGCTTGGAGAAGAGGGGACATGGTAAGTGAAGGGCTGTCATGAGGAAGGGGACTTAGGTTTGTTCTCTTTGGCTCCAAGAGACTAAGATGGGGGGGGGGGGGGATGAGGATAGAGGCTACAAAGAGGTAGATCTCTTAAAGGGGTCGAGAAATCCAGAAATCCAACGAGCTGCTTCCGGAAGTAGTGGGTTCTCGTTCACCAGAAATCTTCAAGAAAAGGCTGCACGACCGAACACTTGTTGAATGCGTCCTAGAAAAGATGCCACTCGCTTGCAGGTGTGGATTGGACTAGATGGTCTCTGCAGCCCCTTATCTCTCGGAGATTTTGCGCAGAGTCCCTGACCGCGAGAGGCAACGAAAGCAGCAGAGGCACCACAGCCTATTTCACAAACGCCCAGAGCCCAAGGCTCTCCCCCTCCCTTCAGATCCGGACCGTGACCATGACCCTGCCCATGACCGTGACCCTGAGGGCTCTGGCCCTGCATCCTCAGCACCCGGTTCTCTCGGTATTCAGTGACACGCCCCCCGCTCCCCCGGCCCCAGGCCTCAGTCCTCCAGGACCGACCCCCGACCCTCAGCGACCCTGAGCCCCGGCCCCCGGCTCACACGGCTCCGTTGCGGAAGCCCTTGAGCACCGCCAGCGCGGCGTGGTAGCGCCGCTTGCGCAGCAGCGTGTTGACGGCGTAGAGCAAAACCTCGAGCTTCGGCGGGAGGCCCATGGCCGCCGAAGAGAGCCGGGACACGGAAAAAGAGTGAGGAGACACCACCGAACCGAAGCGCCTGGAGTAACTCCGCACCGGGCTTCCTGGGCCGGCCGAGATGCATTTTCTTATAGGGCGTAGGATCCGTCATTCATACGAGATTAGCCAATCAGAATAAAAAACCTGCTCTAAAGGCATGGGAACCCCGGATTTCTTTGGAATTACTGGCTCATTAAACCAAGAAATAACAAACCATAACCAATCACAAGATGGGCTACTCCCCCTCTGGTTTAGTGCTGAGCCTGGATTCTGCTGGATTCTCCCTTTAGGGAGGTCCTCAGAACGTGAGGATGTGGTTGGTAGAATCTGACCAAGAAATGATAGAAACTGACACAAATTTGAAAACCAGAAATCATGAAGGATACCAATCCCTTCCTTTTACACATGAGGAAACTGAGACCTAGAGTTGTCATGCCCCCAATCATACAGGTACTAAGTTAGCAGAACCACTTTAACTTGAGGTCGTCCTATGACCTTAGATTCATCAACCCTTCTGCCTCTTAAGATTCATTCCCCAACAGGCAAATTAATGTGAAAAGGATATAATAGAATATAAGCAGGTAGTTATCAAAAAGGAAACACAGATTGTCAATAACCACCTTTTGGTTTTCATTGTTTCAGGCTTTCTAGCTGTCAGAGAAAAATGTAAAAAAACCAAAACCCCCAGAAAACTCTGGCGTGCCACCTTAAATCAGATTTAATGGCAAAGATACTTAAAACAGATAAAAATGCAATGTTGTTGGGGTTATAGGAAACCAATCATACGGCTAAGGGAGTTATGAATGGTGCAATCATTTTGGGAAGCAGAATAACAACACGTAAGTTTTGAAATTGTTCTTACCTTTGGCCTAGTGATCATGGTCTTAGAATATGCTAAGGAAAGTTTTAACAGCACAAAGCTGCTTTATTCGCAATGGCAAAAATCTGGGAGACAAATCTCACCTGTTGTGACCATTCCTCACAGTCCTGGGACTACTAGCTACTTCCCGGTTTCCTAGATAAATTTGATGCACTAAATACAATAAAATACTCAATATATAAGGGTAGTGGGGCAGCTAGTAGTGGGGTAGTGCAGTGGATAAAGCACTGGCTCTGGATTCCAGAGGACCTGAGTTCAAATCCGGTCTCAGACACTTGACACACTTACTAGCTGTGTGATCCTGGGCAAGTCACTTAACCCTCATTGCCCGGCCCCCTATATACATATATAAAGGGTAGGTGTTGATTGAGTCCATCTATCAAATCACCCAACTCCTACTTACAGTAGCAATACACTATGCTTTAATTGGTTGTCAGGTGACAATAGTCAATTGGAGGTGTGAGCAAAGTTTAGGCATCAGTGTATCACAGGGTTAAACTAATTGTTACAAGTCAATTTAGGGCAGCTAGGTGGCACAGTGGATAAAGCACCCGCCCTGTATTCAGGAGAACCTGAATTAAAATATGACCTCAGACACTTGACACTTACTAGCTGTGTGACCCTGGGCAAGTCATTTAACCCCTATTGCCCCACAAAAAACAAACAAGAAAAACCAAGTCAATTTAGCAGTCCTATTTAGCAGTAGCATTTGGATTGGTTGCTGGCTATTACACCTTGGGTATATAAGGTTTAGAATTGAGGAGGAGTCCCTTGGAGGGACTGGGGAGAAGAAGTCTTACTTGAGGTCTTGGGCAAGGATCTTGTGAACTTCAAAAGGTCTGGAGGATTTTGAATTTAATCTCATTATCATCTTAGTTCTAGGAGCCTCTCCAGAATAGATGGCACATTATCTGCGTTCAGAGTAGTGAATTAATTAGATACAATGAAGAAAGGCAGATTCAAGACCCTACCAGGAGCCCAGCAGAAAAACTGTATCATGCCTGGGGGAACATCTTGAGGATCTCATCAAAAAGTTCTTTTCATCTTTGAGGAGATAAAACTTATTTCTCTGCCACAAATAATAATTGGGGGGGGGAGGGCAATGAGGGTTAAATGACTTGCCCAGGGTCACACAGCTAGTTAAGTGTCAAGTGTCTAAGGCTGGATTTGAACTCAGATCCTCCTGAATCCAAGGCCAGTGCTTTATCCACTGCACCACCTAGCTGCCCCACAAATAATAAATTTAAATCCACATCTCCCTGAACTCTATATACTTGTGTGAGATTGTGCTTTACCCCTTTGGTGGGGGGGAGGGGGGAGGGGAGGAAGTGAATGTTTTACATCAACTATACTACCATAATAAATGCATGTTTCTAAAAGTTCTGTCTCTCCGTCTCCGTCTCTCTCTTTCTCTCTAACTGGCTCCTTTCCCGCTACCTGCAATCATACCCTTATTTTCTCTCTTCTTTTTTTGATGATCTTAAAAAAATAATGGAAAGGGAAGGGAAGAGGAATACACTGCTAAGGGAGGGTAGGAGAAGAGGATAGGAAAATTATGTCATATAATTGGGTAAACAAGTAGGAGTCTATACAAACAATGAAGAAGGAGTGGAGTGGATGACACTTGAACCTCACATTTCAACAGTCAAAGTGGGGAAGAATACACACACATACAACTTGAGTATAGAAATACATTTTACTCAATTGGGAAACAGAAGGGGAAAAGGAAATGGAGGAATGAGATCAAGTGCAGATTAAGCGAAGAATTAGTCTTAAACAAAAGAAACTTTAGTAATGAGGGAAGATTAAAATTTTTTGTGTGGGTGCAGGGCAATGAAGGTTAAGTGACTTGCCCAGGGTCACACTGCTTCTGTCAAGTGTCTGAAGCCGGATTTGAACTCAGGTCCTTCTGAATCCAGGGTTGCTTTATCCACTGTGCTACCTAGCTGCCCCCAGGGAAGGTTTTTAAAAGAGGCTTAAAACAAAAGAAAGAATCACAGAATGACTAATGGGGAAATATGTTTAACATGATTGTACAAGTATAACCCTTATCAAATTGTTTGCTATCTTGGGGAAGGGGGAAAAGGAGGGAGGGAGAAACATTTGGAACTCAAAATCTTATCCAAAAATGAATCAATTGGGTATTGAAAATAAACAACAACAAAAAAGCAAAGGACCTCAATAGAATTTTAGAAAAATTAAATATGATAGATTTCTGGAGGTTTTTTAATAGAAATTAGAAGGGAAAATACATATTTTTTCAGCCATGAATGGCACTTTCACAAAAAACTGACCATTTAATAGGATATAAAATTCATACAAATAAATGCAGAAAAACAAAAAAATTTAATACAAATTTTATGAGCCATAATGCAACAAAAATTATATTCAGTAAAGAATCACTGAAAAAATAATTGAAAATCAACTGGAACTTAATAACAATTCTAAATTGGGACAACGAACAAACCATAGAAACAATCAGTAATTCCATTAAAGATAATAACAATAATAAGACAACATAATAAAATCTGGGGGATACAAGCAAAGTTATCTTTAAGGGAAACTTTATATCTGTAAACACTTTCATCAATAAAAGAAAGAGCGAATGAATAAATTGGGAATGAAACTTTTTTAATAAACATTTTAATTTATAGTTTTGGGTTCCAATTTTTATCCCTCTTTCCCTTCCTCCCCTCCCCACTTCCTGAGGCGGCAAACAATCAGATATGGGTTATACATGTATGATTATGTAAAACATTACCATATTTGTCATTTTGTACAAGCAAACTTGATTAAAAGAAAAAAATGAAAGAAAGTGAAAAATAGCATGCTTTAGTCTATTCCATCAATATCAGTTTTTTCTTTGGAGGTGGATAGTATGTTTCATCAATAGTCCTTTGGGATTGTCTTGGATTATTGTATTGTTGAGAAAAGTCAAGTCATTCACAGTTCTTCATCAAACACTATTGCTGTCTCTGTGAACAATGTTCTCTTGGTTCTGCACACTTCACTATACATCATTTCATATATGTCTTTCCAGGTCTTTTTGAAGTCATCCTGCTTGTCATTTCTTATAGCACAATAATATTCCATTATCATCATATACCACAGTTTGTTTAGCCATTACCCAATTGATGGGCATCCCTTTGATTTCCAGTTCTTAGCCACCACAAAAAGAGCTGCTTTAAACATTTTTGTACAAATAAGTCTCTTTCTCTTTTGGGGGATGTCTTTGGGATATAAACCTAGCAGTGGTATTGCTGGATCAAAGGGTATGTATGCATAGTTCCAAAGTGCTCTCCAGAATGGTTGGATCTTTTCACAACTTTACCAGCAGTGGATTATCATCCCAGTTTTCCCACATCCCCTCTAACATTCAATATTTTCCGTTTTTGTTATATTTGAAATTGGGCATAAAACTAAAAAAAATTCTACAAAATCAATAAATTAAAACCCCTCAAAGAAAATCAGTGAAGATTTTAACAATTTTAAAGCAAAACAATTGAGATAGGAATTTAAACTAAGTGCAGATTCTTTGAAAAAATAATAAAATAGATAAACCATTAGTTAACTTGATTTTTCAAAAAAGAAAACTAAATTACCTCTATCAAAAATGAAAAATGTGAATTCACAGCTAATGAAGAAGTAAAGGAAAATTATTAGGAACTCTTTCACCCAATTATATGCCAACAATACTGATAACCCAGGTGAAGTGGATAAATATTTATAAAACTCAAGAACTGGTATTATTTGTAATCAGGATAAACTATAAGTCTTTCCAATAAGATCAGCAGTAAAGAAAAGACATTATTATCACCATTATTGTTCAACATAATGCTAGACATGCTAGAAATAGGAAAAAGACAAAAAAAGAAAGAAACTGAGGGAATAAACATAAGACAACAAACAAAAAACATTACTTTTGTAGATGAAATGATACTTTTCTTAGAGAACCCTTAAAATCAACAAAAAATTAATTGAAATAATTAATTACTTTGGCAAAGTTTCAAAATATAAAACAAATCCACACAAATCATTAATGTTTCTGTATATTACCAACAAAATCCAGCAAGGAGACATGGAAAGAGAAATTCCATTTTTAAAAAATTGCAGACAGGGACAACTAGGTGGTGCAGCAGATAGAGTACTGGCTCTGGAATCAGGAGGACCTGAGTTCAAATCCAACTTCAAAATATTTGACAATTACTAGCTATGTGAACCTGGGCAAGTCACTTAACCCTGATTGCCTCATCCCCCCCCCCAAAAAAAAGACATTAAAAAAATAAAAATAAAAATTTTTAAATTGCAGACAATATAAAATATTTGGGAGTCTATCAACCAAGATACACATAGGAACTATATGAACACAACTACAAAATACTCTTTACACAAATAAAGACAGATCTAAATGATTGCAGAAATATTAACTGCTCCTGGATAGGCTGAGCCAATATAATTAAAAAACATTACCTAAATTAATTTTTTATTCAGTTCCATAAGAACTGAATTACCAAAAAATAACTTTATGTGGCTAGAAAAAAAGAATAAAATTAATATGGAGGAACAAAAAGTAAAAAATCTCAGGGGAATTAATGGAAGTAGGAAGAAAAGAAGTATAGTAGTACCAGATCTCAAAATATATTACAAAGCAGCGATCATCAATAATAATTTGGTACTGGTTAAGAAATAGAGGTTGGATTAATGGAACAGATTAGATACATAATATACTGAAGCAAAGGAACACAGTAGCTTAATAGCTGTTAAACCCAAAGATACCAGCTATTGGGAGAGATATTTGACAAAACTGTTGGAAAACTTGGAAAGCAATCTTGTCTGACAGAAAGTAGATATAGACCAATTTCTTACACCATACACCAAAATAAGCTCACACTATATAATAAGAATGTCATATCAATAGATGGATGAAGTGATTTTCTATGTAAGATGATTTGGAAATATGTTCAACCTAATTGTTATTATTTGACTGTTATTTTGTGTTATATTTTAGAAATCCATGCTATTGTTAGTTTTCTAATTTTTCTTGTATTTTGAATTTGGGAAATCATTGTATAAGAAATGCTCTTAATTTGAAAAATAGATACCCAGAGAGAGATACAATTGTATCACTAAAAAATTAACTCCTCCTCTGAAAGAGACTGTGACTGTTATGGTTACAAAAAATTGTCAAATATTTAATTGGGTATATTTTGCTTTTAAAATGAATATTAATAATTACTTATACATTGGAAAATTTCCACAGACTTTGTAAATATCTGTGAACTTCTTTGGGGACTTACCAGATTTTCAGTCCTCAGGCTCTTCAGCCTTGGCAGGGTCACAAATCTTGTCAATTCTGTGAGAGAAGTTGTTGATAGAATGTTGTGATGTTCTCAGCTTAGCATTGACTGATCCCAGATTTAAAGATTTTATTTTTGCTTTAGGGGTTAATATGCAATACCTTCAGACATGGGTATTTGTCAGCCTCAAAGCTTATAGTAACCAGAATTTTTCTGGCTTTTAAATAAACTGTCATGCATTCACTGTATGTGTATAATCATAGAATGTAATTATTCTTAATTTCTAAAGACTAATTTCTGCTCCAGGATGGATTTAAATAAGAAAAGATGAGTAAAATAAGGCCTTCTATGTGTTCATTGCTAATTGTTATTGCAACAACACAAGAAAAAAGATTCTTGGGGGGCAGCTAGGTGGTGCAATGGATAAAGCACCAGCCCTGGATTCAGGAGGACCTGAGTTCAAATCCAGCCTCAGACACTTGACACTTACAAGCTGTATGACCCTGGGCAAATCACATAACCCTCATTGCCCTGTCCCCCCCCCCAAAAAAAAAGACTCTTGGGACTATAATTTGATATTATTCTGAGTTTTGATTTCAAGTATGATTGTCTGAATTATCAAGCCAATAATACACCATTTAAGGGAAATGCCATGTGCTGTGCAAAGGAAGTGTGATCTGAGAATTGCTACAAGGGGATGGATATCTAAGCCAAGGAAAGTTGAAAGGACAATCTTGCAATGCAATGGTAGGCTCCTCTTGGCTGAGTTTCTTTATTGTATTATTTCCTTTCTGACCAGGAAGCTTTCCCACCTGATTAATTCTGGGTGTCATACATATCCTGTTAATAATGTGGCACTTTGCTTTATGATTGGCTATTCCAAAATAAAGGTTAACTCTAACTCTTACCTGGAATTGAACAAAGCTAAGAGAGCTTAATCTTATTATGTTTATGTCAGGTCAGTCTGTGCCCTTGAAAGGACAGTCTTGATATTATTATAACTATGTTCTTCAAAATATATATACAGGGGCAGCTAGATGGCACAGTGGATAGAGCACCGGCCCTGGATTCAGGAGTACCTGAGTTCAAATCCGGCCTCAGACACTTAACACTTACTAGCTGTGTGACCCTGGGCAAGTCACTTAACCCCAATTGCCCCGCCAAAAAAAAATATATATACACACACTCAATTGGTAATAGAAATTTATCTTACCCACAGGGAAATAGATGGATAAGGGAACAAGAGAAGGGGGGGCGGCTCATAAAAGGGAGGGCAGATAAAAGAAGGCAGTGGAAAAATGTGAAACAGCATTGAGAGGAGGGACAGGATAAAAAGAGAGTTACACATATTTATTTATATTTATGCTTATATTGGATATGGCCAATATTGGAATTTTTTTTGCTTGACTATATGTTTTTTTAACAAGGGTTTTGTTTTTCTTGCTTTCTCAATCAAGGTGAAGAAAGGAGAGAAGGTGGATCTTTACTAGAAAAAAATATAATTTAATTTTTTAAACTATTTTAAAGTATATGATAATTCTATATATTACTTTCAAAATTATGTTGTTTTTCTCTGCTTCCTATTGAACTTCCTTCTGTTCCCTTTTGTGAAATTTTAAAAATGTTTCAAGAGGCTTCTTTTTGGGGTACATTATTATTGCTAGCCTCTCCTCTCTTCCTCAATGCCCCCCAATTTAAAAAAGAGAAAGGAAAAATTTCTTGTATCAAACAATTATAGTTTAGTGAAATAAATCAGCACAATGGCCTTGGGAAACTCATCATTAGTGAGTATGACTTGTATGAAGATTCAGCAAAGGAGTTTTAGAAGTAGTCAGACAGGTAGAAGGAGAACCAGAAGAAAACTGTCATGAAAGCCTAAAGAAGAAAAAGTGGGTAATCAATAGTGTGGAAGGCTGCAGAGAAGTCAAGAAGGATAAGGATTGAGAAAAATGCCATTAGATTTGGCAATTAAGAAATTGTTAGTAACTTTGGAGAGAGTAGTATCAATTAAATGATGGGATCAGAAGCCAGATTCCCGAGACTTAAGAAGAGATTGAAGGAAAGGAAGTGCTTGTACCTATTGTGGACAACTTCTTAAGGAGTTTAGCAATGAAGGGAAGGAGAAATATGGGACAATAACTAGTAGGAACAGATGGATTAAGTGAGGGTTTCTTTTGTTTGTTTTTTTAGTATGGCAGAAATATAAGCATGTTTGTAAGCAATAGAGAAGCAACTGGTAGACCAAGAGATTAAAGATAAGTTAGGTAGAGAGGATAAACTTGGGTAACATGTTTCATCACAGAACTTCTGGAGACACAGTTGATTACTGCATTGATCAGAATTCTTAAGTCTTTCAAAATTATTTTACTTTAAAATGTCATTTAGTTCTCTTTGCTTTTATTTTTCCTTTTTAATTCTCCCCTTCAATATCAGAAAGTTTGTTTTGCTTGTGACTACTACTTTTCTCTTAACGACCCATCCTAACACCTACTTGATCTCTTTTGAGCTTGATGTATTTCTACACCAACCATATATTTTTTTTTGTTTTACATAAGCGAGGTTTGAAATATCAAAAGTCTTTCTCTATACTGATGAACCTGTACTTTATGCAGGTGGGTAGACAGATGGGTGCCCTGACAAGACTAGTGCCCTTGAGATCCATCTGGATCCTACCTTTCTTGTGCCTTCATATAGGTTTCTCATTTTCTTCAGTCTAGAATTTTAAATATAAAATCATACTACATGTCATAAATGTATCACAAATTGGCTTGTATTTGCCTTCATTTCCCCTTAAGGTTGTTATTTTCTCTCCAATTTCACATGACCAGAAAGGAAAAGACACTAACATTTATAGATTAAAGAACATTTATTATATACAGTTAGAATTGAAAAGATATAGTATTAAAACAAAATTTAAACCTCCTAAGCTACTAACAACATAGCACTTTTATGGAGGTCGAAATTCCCAACTCAACTCACAACTTCACCTTTGCTAAGGGAATCAGTGCTCCTAGAAGCCAGTGGAAAAGGACAGCTATTGGTCACTCCCTCCCTCTCAATATAAGAGTCTAAAATGGTGAAATAAACAGTCTCAAACATTCAAAATCCTGCCACTGTTGTTCTCTGATTACCAGAAAAATTTAGAAACTGTGGCAAATAAAATTATATGGGGTGCCCTATAATTGTCCCAAGTGTTAGGGAATTTAGCTGCGATTTATAATATATTTGTTACTTAGAAATTAGAGGCTACTGCACCAGTTTGGGGGCATTAAGCATTTATTTTTAAAATTTATTTATTTATTTATTTATTTTAGTTTTCAACATTTGTTTAGATAAGATTTCCAATTTCCAATTTTTCTCCTTCCCTCCTCTCCCTCCCCTCCTCCCCATGACAGCAGGTAATCTGATATAGGTTTTATATCTATATCTATATCTATGTATATGTATATATATATATAATAACATTAAACCTATTTCTGCATTAGTCATGTTATATGAGAAGAATCGGAGCAAAAAGGAAAAACCTCAAGAAAGAAAAACAACAGCACCAAAAACAAAAGAAATAGTATGGTCCAATCAGCGTCCATATTCCACAGTTCCTTTTTTTTTAAAGCATTTATTAAAATATATTAAATATTAGTGAAAAGATAGAGCACATGGCTCAGAAAGTTAAGAAGCCCTACATAACTAGGATAGAGGGGAAAGAGAGAGCAGCGTGGGAGAGGGAAGATCGTGCCAAGAGAGCGAGAGATCCCTCTCCAGTGTTTTTAACCTGTCTCAGTTAGAAGTGGATCACTCCACCTTGATCCAAGCTAATTGGCTGGTAACATTGAAGTCCATTGATTGACATGACTTGAAGGTGGTCTTAAGTTAGTTAATTTCCTTTAGTTAGGAAGGTCAATGTGGCCCTCCAAAACCAGCCAGAGTTCCTCCGTGTGGGGGGTGCGGGGGGGTGTCTCTGAGTCCCCAAAACACCCTATTATTAATAATTTTCTCACAAAGCTTTAAGACCAACTGGATTGCCCTTAGAAGTCTCCAACATTAACCTGGTCTACCATGAAGCCCAGGATCCCACACATTCAGATTAAAGGTTCACTGTTCACCTTGTATTCCTCAGGTGTGTTTTTCTTGATAATTAGTGCATATCCTACTGAAACCATACTCTAAAAACCCAAGAGAAAAGGTGGCGTACTATTCCTATGTCACTGACAAAGTGACCTCCACTTGAAATTTATATTTTTTGAGCTCCTTGGCATGCCTCTTTGCCTCAGTTGCCTGGCATAATGTCTGAACATTCTTTTCTGGCATCCAGCCCCTCAATTTTTTAAATACCGTGCCCAGCATGAAATTAAACATCTTTTTTAAAAATTATTTTTTCAATTATCAATAAATTTGTTTTTTTTCTCACTAACCCCCTCAAGAAAAAGAAAAAGAAAATGCTTTTAACATGTAAGCATAGACAAGCAAAACAAATCCCCATATTGGCCATGTTTAGAAATGTATGTCTCATTCTGCATATTAGTCCCTCACCTCAGTCAGAAGAGAGGTAGGATTCTTCATCTTCAGTCATTTAGAATCATGCCTGATTTGGAATTATGCTCAAAGGGATATAAAGCTGTGCATACCCTTTGACCCAGCAATACCACTTTTGGGTCTTTTTCCCAAAGAGATCATGGAACAGGGAAAAGAACCCACATGTACAAAAATATTTATAGCTGCTCTTTACGTGGTGGCAAGGAATTGGAAGTTGAGGGGATGCCCATCAATTGGGGAATGTCTGGACAAGTTGTGGTATATGAATGTAATGGAATACTATTGTGCTGTAAGAAATGATGAGCAGGAGGAGTTCAGAGAAATCTGGAGGGTCTTGCATGGGCTGATGATGAATGAGATGAGCAGAACCAGGAGAACACTGTGTGTTGATGAACTGTGATAGACTATTTTCTTCTCACCAATCCAATGGAACAAGAAAGTTCCAAAGGACTCATGATGGAAAAGCTCTCCAAATCCAGAAAAAAAAAGAAAGAAACTGTGGAATATGGACGCTGATTGGACCATACTATCTCTTTTGTTTTTGGTGCTGTTTTTCTTTTTTGAGGTTTTTCCTTCTTGCTCTGATTCTTCTTGTATAACATGACTAATGCAGAAATATGTTTAATGTTATATATCAGATTACCTGCTGTCTAGGGGAGGGGGGCAGGGAGGGGAGGGAGGGAGAAAAATTTGAAATTGGAAATCTTATCTAAACAAAGGTTGAAAACTTAAATAAATTAATATTTTAAAAAAAGAATCATGCCTGCTCATTGCTTTGAGCAAATTGCTTCATTTTTTTTGGTTGTTTTTTTTTTGCAGGGCAATGAGGGTTAAGTGACTTGCCCAGGGTCACACAGCTAGTAAGTATCAAGTGTCTGAGGCAGGATTTGAACTCAGGTACTCCTGAATCCAGGGCCTGTGCTTTACCACTGCACCATCTAGCTGCCCAAACTGCTTCATTTTAACAATGTTGATGTTAGAAAATAAATTGTTCTCCTGGTTCTGCTCAGTTTATTCTATATCAGTTCATACAAGTCTTCCCAGGTTCCTCTGAAACCCTTCACTTCAGCATTTTTTAAAGCTCAATAGTATTCCATTATATTCATATACCATCATTTGTTCAGCCATTTCCTACACAGTGGAAATGCTCTTGGTCTCTGGTTCTTTGTTTAATCATTTAAAAAAATCTGTTACCTTTATAGTTCTGGGTAATTCTTCCCAATCCCCTTTATTTCTGTTCCCCTTGAATGTCATTTCAGTAGAAATTACAGGGCCATGAGAATGAAAAAACAAGTCTGCTTAAGCCAGTGCTACATACAGATAACAAAACTAAGGCTCAGAGATGTTAAATGATTTGTCCATGGTCACATAGCAAATGTCTGAGTCTGGATTCTGATGCAGGTCTTCCTGATTCCATTTCCATTATGCCATTCTGCTCCTTGAGAATCTATCCTAAGATAAAACTGATAAGTGTTATACACTCTTCACTTGAAGATCTCTAATGATGGGGAGCTCACTACTCTTTGGTTAGTAACCCATTCTACTTTTGAGCATCTCTACTTAATCACTGGGAAGTTTTCCCTGACATGGAAGTATACCTCTTCAGCTTCTACCTAGTGGGGCCAAGCAGAACAAAGCTGATCCCTCTTCCATGTGAAAGACTTTCATATTATCAAGACAGTTATTATTTTTAATGAATTAATTAATAATAATAAACATTTTTATTTATAGTTTGGGGTTCCCATTTTTATCCCTCTTTCTCTCCCTCCCCTGCCCCTCTCTGAGGTGGCAATCATATAAGGGTTATACATGTATGATTATGTAAAACCTTACCATGTTTGTAATTTTGTACAAGAAAACTTGATTAAAAGAAAAAAATGAAAGAAAGGGGAAAATAGCATGCTTCAGTCTGTGTTCCATCAATATCAGTTTTTTCTTTGGAGGTGGATAGTATGTTTCATCAGTAGTCTTTTGGGATTGTCTTGGATTGTTGTATTGTTGAAAATAGGGAGACATTATTTCTAAATTCTACATATATCTTGGACATCAGACTTTTATCAGATATATTTGATGCAAAGATTTCCCCCTATTGAACAGATTCTCTTTTTATTCTAGTGGCATTGTTTTTGTTTGTGCAAAAACTTTTAAATTTTATTTCATTGCAATAGTTGAGTTGGTCTTTTGTGATCACTTCTATCCTTTATTTGATTATGAATTCTTTCCCTAATCACAGTTTAGAGAGGCACCTCATTCTGCTCTCTAATTTTTTTTCTATATGACTTTTCATACTTCAGTTGCTTAAATTTTTCTGGGAATAAGAAACTTGAAATAGAGTGGATTCCTTTTGACTAGGGAATAGCTAAACAGATGGTGGCATATGAATGTAAAAGACTGTTATTGTATATCAAGAAATGACAGATATGAGGAATTCAGAGATGTATGGAAAGGTTAATGTGAGCTGAATCAGGGTGGAACAAGCAGAACCAGGAAAACAATATAAATAATGATTGCAAATGTCTTTTATAAAAAGAAAGAAAAATCAAACAAAGCTGACTACTCTTCAAGTTGCGTGACTAAACTTGGGTCTAGAATAGAAATAAGAAAATACATCTCTTTCCACTCATTGGAGAGGTGGGGAAGTAGGGGCATGAGGGTGTGGAGTGTTGCTATGGAGTCAGTCTGGTAGTTATATCCATTGGTTCTGCTCTTTGGGGTAGGAGAAAGGAAAGAACATATTCAGAAATGAAGGCAGTGGACGGTGGGGGGGGGAGAGAAGGCAAATCAAGCAAGGCACACTAAAGACTAATCAGGAGGTTGCAGCATGCCCAGGTCACCTAGCATGGAGGCACCCTGCTTCTGGAAGAAGACATCTTGTGTTGCCTTACCACTTGAGTGGGAGTAGCCTCCTTCTACTGGCTGACTAGTTGGAACAGGCTGTGACTTTAAAACTGCCGGAGCGGAATAGTCTTGCTCTCTTTCCCGCTCAGAGTTGAGAGAGGGTGAATATTCACCTATAACACAGGGACTATGAATGGAACTGGTGCTCCCTTTTTAGGCCCCAAGGCCCCCAAGAAATGAGTTTGGGTTTTGTCCTTGGTTTTAGGTGTAGGAGGTGGAACTGAAATCATCATGTTATGGTGACCTCTGACCTTGGAGGCAGGAATCCTGGCCAGCCTATAAGGGAAGCCCTGAGAAGTTAGAATGTCTGGGATTTGAGTCTAAGGGAGGCTTTGGACTTAGAACTTGGGACCTTGCCAAAGTACAAGGTCAAGTTGGGGTATGGATTATACCCCCAAGTATTAGAAGGGTAAATTTCTATATTTATTCTCAATATACCAGTGAAGTATATATTCTTTTGTAAAACTTAAATCTAAGTGGGGGGCAGCTAAGTGGCGCAGTGGATAAAGCACCTGCCCTGGAGTCAGGAGGACCTGAGTTCAAATCTGGCCCCAGACACTTGACACTTACTAGCTGTGTGACCCTGGGCAAGTCATTTAACCCTCATTGCCTCATGAAAAAAAAAGTTATTTTGAGCCACTTCCTGAGAAGTGTTGTGGGAAGGACTGCCCTCCCTAGTTCCTATGCCTGCCATTATTGGACTAAATCCATGGAAGCTAAAGCTCATTACCTGTCTAGGCATAAGGCAACTTGATGCAGGGGTGGAAGCCCTCAAAGGAAGCAGCTTGAAAACAGTCCTGACATGATCCATAGTCAAAGAAGAAAAGAGAGATAGACCTGAAAGTTAAGTCTCCTTTTAAAGGTCCACTTAGTCATTCTTCCTGCTCAATGGCCCATGAGGGGATGCCACTGGAATTTATGAAGTGCAGAGAGGTTGGGTGACATGTTTGGACTTGCATTTTTTTATTTTTATTTTTAATTTTTTTTGGGGACAATGAGGGTTAAATGACTTGCCCAGGGTCACACAGCTAGTAAGTGTCAAGTGTCTGAGGCTGGATTTGAACTCAGGTCCTCCTGAATCCAGAGCCAATGCTTTATCCACTGCACCACCTCGCTACCCCCTGGACTTGCACTTTAAGAAAATCACTTTGGTGGCTGAAGGGGAGAGACATGAGGCAGGCAGATCAATCAGCAGGCCATTGCAATGGTCCAGGTATGATGACAGCTTGCACCAGGTGGTGGCAGTACCAGAGGAGAGAAAGCATAGAAATGTTCCAAAAGTAAAATCAATGGGTTTTGGCAATAGATTGCGTATGGGGCAGGGGAAGTGGCAGAGTGAGAGATAATGAGGAATTGAGGATGTCACTTATATTGCAGGTTCAGGTGACTGGGAGGATAGTGATGCCTTCAGATAACAATAGGAAAGTTTGGCAGGTGGAGGGAGGATTAGGAGGAAAGTTAATGAATTCATTTTTTTGTCATCTTGGGTTTAAGATGTCTTCTTGACAACCAATTTAAGAAGTCAGAAAAGCAGTTGGAGATACAAGACTGGGAATCAGCAGAGGATAGGGAGGGATAGGGAGATTTGAGAATCTTCAGCATAGAAATGATAATTAAATTCATGGTAGCTGATGAGACTACAAAGTGAAATAGTATATAGGGAGAAGAAAAGAGTATGCAGGGGGCAGTTAGGAGGCAGGGGCAGCTAGGTGGCACAGTGGATAAAGCACTGGCCCTGGATTCAGGAGGACCTGAGTTCAAATCTGGCCTCAGACACTTGACACTTACTAGCTGTGTGACCCTGGGCAAGTCACTTAACCCTCATTAGCCCTGCCAAAAAAAAAAAAGAAAAGAAAAGGGGATACAGGACAGAACTTGATGGGAAACTTATGGTTAGAGGTCATGACCTGAACTGGGATCCAGCAAAGGAAACTGAGAAGTGGTCTGATAGGTAGGAGAACCAAGAGAGAGAAGTATCTTGGAAGAGAGTATGAAGGAGAAAAGGGTGGTCAGCACTGTCAAAGGCTGCAGAAAGGTCAAGAAAAATGAAAATAGAGAAAAAACCCTTAGATGTGGCAATTAAAAGATCATTAGTAACTTTGAAGAGAGCAGTTTTGGTGGAATGATGAGGTCAGAAGCCAAGTTGTAAGGGGTTTAAAAAGAAAGTGTATGCGGGGCAGCTAGGTAGCACAGTGGATAAAGCACCGGCCCTGGATTCAGGAGTACTTGAGTTCAAATCCAGCCTCAGACACTTGACACTTACTAGCTGTGTGACCCTGGGCAAGTCACTTAACCCTCATTGCCCTGCCAAAAAAAAATCAATGTGAAAAAAAAAGAAAGTTGATGCACCTATTATAGATAGACTTCTCTTTTTTAAAAAATGTTTTTAATTTAAAAAATTTTTTCTTCTTTATTCCTTTTTTCTAGCCACTTGCAATATTTTCTCCTTGACCTAGGATCTCTGGAATTTGGCTATAATATTCCTGGAGGTTTTCCTTTTGGGATCTCTTTCAGGAGGTGATCAGTGGATTCTTTCAATTTCTATTTTACTTTCTTCTTCTAGAATATCAGGGCAATTTTCCCTAATAATTTCTTGGAAGATGATGTCTAAACTCTTATTTTGTTCATGTTTTTTAGGTAGTCCAATGATTTTCAAATTATCTCTCCTGGATCTATTTTCCAGGTCAGATGTTTTCTCAGGAGATATTTCATATTGCCCTCTATTTTTTTTTTATTCAATTGGATTTGCTATGCTGTGTCTTGGTTTCTCATAAAGTCACTAGCTTCCATCTGCTCAATCCTAATTCTTAGGCAATTATTTTCTTCTGAGAGCTTTTGTATCTCCTTTTCCACTTGGCTTTTCAAGCTTTTGACTTTTTTCTCATGACTCTCCTGCATTGCTCTCATTTCTCTTTCCATTCTTTCCTCCATCTCTCTAAATCTTCCTTCTATCTCTCCTACTTTCTCTTCAAAGTTCCTTTTGAGCTCTTCCATGGCCTGAGACCAATTCATATTTTTCTTGGAAGTTTTGGATGTTGGACCTTTGATTTTGTTATTATCTTCTTTTGAGGGTGTATTCTGGTCTACTTTTCCCCCAAAACAGCTTTCTATAGTCCGCTGCTTTCTTTGCCTACTCATCTCAACCAGGAAGCAGATGTCTGATTGAAATCTGATTCTCTGTGGTCAGAAGCTTGGCATGCCTGTGCCCCTCCCACACTGGGTCACCACCACTCAATTCGGCCCACTGGTTCAGAACCAGGGCGCTTCGCCCCAACTCCAGCAGAGACTGAAACCACTTCACCTCGGCCAACCACCAAACCCCCTCACTAGTCCACAATCTGAGCCTCAGAAGAAGCCACTGGCACTGAAGACTCCAAGGCACTGGAGGTCTGTTCCTGGCTGGGTCCAGACCACACACTGAGCTCCTCTCTCAGCCCAATCAGCAAGTGATTCCAATTGCCGTCTTTGGCTGGAAAATAGTCTCACTCTGTTCTTATGTGAGTTAGGCTGCTCTGGGGTTTTTTATGGCATTATTTGGGAGTGAGTGGACAGGTTTATTGGGAGCTTAAGGGAGTCCCAGACTCTCCTCTGCCATCTTGGCTCTGGCTCCGATTCTATCTATAGACAGACTTCTCAAGGAGCTCAAGAGATATAGGTTGATAATTAGCAGGGATGGAAGGAGTCAAACAAGGGTTATTTGAGGATAGGGGAGGCGTGGGCATATTGGTAAGCAGTAGGAAAGCAGTCAGTAGACAGAAATATTGAAAATAATTGATAGAGGAGGGATGACAGAGGGAGCAATCTGTTGGAAAAGGTATGAAAGAATTATTTGTGCAGGTATAGGGATTAGACTTGGTAAGAAAGAAGGCCACCTGTTCATATGAGGCAGGAATGAAGAAGGATATAATGACATAAGATAGTGATATAAGATAAGGAAAAGTGGAGAAGAGAGACCTCATGGCAAATGACCTCAATTTTTTTCTGTAAAATGTAAATCAAAGTTCTCAACAGACACAGTGGAGAGTAGGGGAGCCACAGGAGGTCTGAAAAAGGATGAAAAGGTTTGAAAGAACCATTGTGGAGAGTGGGATAGTGAGTGAATATGGGAGGTTTAGAAAGATTACCTAGCTCACCTAGTAAGAGCCCATTTGAAGTTGTGTAACATAAATTTGTAGTGGATCCATGCAGAAGGGTTGCATGATTACTTCGACCTTTGTTCAGCAGCACATGTATAGGAATGAAAGTTCATGATGGGAGTCATCCAAGACTGAGGCTTCTTAGGAAAAGAGGAGATTGTGGATAGCACAAGGGTGATGGCCTGGGAGAGAACTGAAGGCTTGAGGAATCAGGATCATTGGTGGATGAAAAATAGAGCTTAGTAAGGGAAGGCAGACAGAGATGGAATGCCAATAGATTATTGTTAGTTTGATAAGGATATTTCATAATTCTAGAGTAAGGAGACGGTGCATTTGTTGTTGTGTTTAATAGTATGGGTTTTTTCTAATTACATGTAGAGACAATTTTTAACATTCATTTAAAAAATTTTTTTTGAGTTCCAAATTTTCTCCCTCCGACCCTTCCCTCCTCCCCCAAAAAACAGTAAGCAATTTGATATAAGATATATATGTGCAATCACACAAACATATTTCCATATTAGTTATGTTGTGAGAGAATAAATAGACCAAAAGGAAAAATTATGAAAAAATTAAAGCAAAAACAGTATGCTTTGATCTGCATTCAGACTACATCAGCTCTTTGCCTGAATGTGGATAGCATTTTCCATCATGAGTCCTTTGTAATTGTCTAGAATCATCGTACTATTGAGGAGAGATAAGTTATTCATAGTTGATCATCACACAATGTTGCTATAACTGTGTACAATGTTCTCCTGGTTCGGCTGACTTCACTCAGCATCAGTTCATATGAGTCTTTCCTGGTTTTTCTGAAGTCTGCCTGAAGTCCTTATTTCTTAAGGCACGATGATATTCCATTACATTCATACACCACAACTTGTTCAGCCATTCCCCAATTGATGGACAAACCCTCAATTTCCAATTCTTTGGAGGTAGTGCATTTATAAGTGATGGCAAGATCAAGAGTATGACTGTCTTTGTGTGTGGCTGAGGCAGGAGTGGAGGAGTGGGTCACAGGAAGTCAATAGGTTGAGGAACTGAATCGTTAGGGTGTTTCAGATAGAGTTAACATTTATGATGAAGTCTCCTACTACAAGGAAGGACTTAGAGAAGAGAGAAAAACTGTGATCCAGGTACTAAGCACATTGAGGAAGAAAGGGGAGTGACCTGGAGGTCCATAGATAACAGCTACCAGAATTTTGATTGGGTGATAGATATAGATTGCATATTTAACCCTTGGTTCCCAGACTACCAGCTGGCCATCACTGCCATAGAGACATCAGACTCCAGAAATGCCTAATGGACTCTGCCTCAGAATTCACCGGTTTGGTATTTCTTTTCGAAGGCTTTGGAGATTTGCAGGAGAAGGAAGCCAGAAGAGATTGTTCATCTTGTTAATTCCTCCACATAGGAGAAAATGCTGTTGTCAGGATCAAAGAAGATCTGATTTATTTTTTTATTAACTTTGTTTTGTTTTGTTTGGGGGGGGGGGCGGGGAAATGAGGGTTAAGTGACTTGCTCAGGGTCACACAGTTAGTAAGTGTCTGAGGTCATATTTGAACTCAGGTCTTCCTGAATCCAGGGCCAGTGTTTTATCCACTGTGCCACCTAACTGTCCAAGATCTGATTTCTTAATGCTTGTTCCCTGACCCTTCTTCTGGCACTCTGATGGGCTGCTGTTATAGGACAGTAGTAATCAGAACTGCTGAGACACTTGATACTAGTCCTCCCTTTGCTACTTGTTGTCAGGAGAGATAAAGATCTGATGCTCTAAGTTGCGAGCGGGCAGTGGCCAGTGCCCACTTTATGTTGCTAACTTCCCAATCAGGTCTCCTCTCACATTATCATGTGTCTCCCTGTGTATAATTTTTTTTATATTTTAAAATATGTTATTTATTTTCAACATTCTTTTTACATTTTGAGTTCCAAATTATCCTCTTCCCTCCCTCCCCACCTTCCACCAACCACTGAGAAGGTAAGCAATATATTAGTTATTCATATGAAATCATATAAAACATATTTCCATATTAGCCAAATTTTTAAAAAGCAAGGAAAATAAAGAGAAAATTATACTTCAGTTTGCACTCAAAGACCTATATTGCCAAAATATTTATAGCAGCTCCTGGATTCAGGAGGCTGTGAGGGTTAAGTGACTTGCCCAGGGTCACACAGCTAGTAAGTGTCAAGCGTCTGAGGCCGGATTTGAACTCAGGTCCTCCTGAATTGATAGCTGTTGACTAATCAGGGTGGTGATTGTTGAAGGGTGGAGTGGCTGTGGCAATTTCTTTTTTTCTTTCTTTGTTTTGGCAATTTTTAAAAATAAGATAACAATGAAGTTTGCCAATCTATTGATTCTTCCTTTCATGAAATATATCTCTTTAGCATGTGATGTTGTTTGATAACATTTTCCTCATAGTATAACTTCTTTCAAGGACTTACATGAACTAATTCTGAGTGAGATGAGCAGAACCAGGAGAACATTGTACACAGTATCAACAACATTGTGTGTTGATCAACTGTGATATAGACTTGATTCTTCTCAGCAATACAATGGTCCAAGATAGTTCCAAAGGACTCATGATGGAAAATGCTCTCCAAATCCAGAAAAAAAAGAACTGTAGAATCTAGCTGCAGACTGAACCATACTATTTCTATTTTTTTTCTTTTTTGAGGTTTTTCCATTTTGCTTTCATTCTTCTTTCACAGCATATATAACCTGTATCAGATTGCTTGCTGTCTTAGGAAGGGAGGAGGGAGAAAAATTTGAAACTAGAAATCTTTTAAAAACAAAGGTTGAAAACTATCTCTCCATGTAACTAGAAAATAATAAAATACTTTTATGGAAAAAAGAACTTCTTTAAAATTGAAATCAATCCTTTCAAACTCTGCCACTGCTTTATCAACTAAGTTTATGTAATATGCTTCAATATTGTTGTGTCTCAGAGGAAATAGGGAGGCCTGAGGAGAAGGAGAGAGATGGAGAAAGGCTGGTCAGTGGTGTAGTCAGAAAACACTCATTTGTCAAATAAGTTCACCATCTTATATGGGAGCAATTCATGGTATTCCAAAACAATTATAATAATAACATCAATGGATAAAGTACTGGCCCTGGATTCAGGAGGACCTGAGTTCAAATCTAGCCAAAGACACTTGATACTTACTAGCTGTGTGACCCTGGGCAAGTCACTTAACCCTCATTGCCTCGCCGCCCCCCCCCAAAGTAACATCAAGAGACTGACTACAGAACACCATAACAGATATGATAATAATGAAAAATTTGAAATATCACCAGGATTACCAAAATGTGATACAGAGACACAATGTGAGCACATGCTATTGGAAAAATGGCACCGACAGAATTGCTTGATGCAGAGTTGTCATGAACCTTCAATTTGTAAATAAAACAAAAACAAAACTCTATAATATCTGTGAAACATGATAAAGAAAAGTGCAACAAAATAAGGTATGACTATAGTTTCCCTGATTATCTCTTTTAATTAGGTCTATTTTTGCTTTTGCTTTGTTTGAGATTATGATTGCTACCTCTGCCTTTTTTTAGTTCGGCTGAAGCATTTTAGATTCTGCCCCGGTCCTTTATTTTAACTCTATATGCGCTTTTCTGTTTCAAGTATAACTCTTGTAAACAACATATTGCTGGATTCTGATTTCTAATCCATTCTACTATCTGCTTCCATTTTATGGGAGAGAATATCCTATTCATATTCACAATTATGATTACTAAATTTGTATTTCCCTATATCCCATATCCCATATTCCTCTGTTTTTTCTTTTCTCTTTTATCCTGATGTTTCTCAAAAGTTTATTTTGTTTCTAACCACTATATTCCTTAATCTGTCCTCAATTTTGTCACCCCTCCCCCCCCACAAACCTTTTTTTTTTTTTTTTGGAGAGGCAATTGGGGGTTAAGTGACGTGCCCAGGGTCACACAGCTAGTAAGTGTTAAGTGTCTGATGCCTGATTTGAACTCAGGTCCTCCTGACTCCAGGGCTGGTGCTCTATCCACTGCACCACCTAGCTGCACCAGCCCCCTACTTTTTCTAATTCCCTTTCCCTCCTATTTCCCTATCAGGTAAGTTACATTGCTATACACAACTGAGTGCATGTGTATTTCTTTCTTTCTTTCTTTCTTTCTTTCTTTCTTTCTTTCTTTCTTTCTTTCTTTCTTTCTTTCTTTCTTTCTTTTTTTTAGTGAGGCAATTGGGGTTAAGTGACTTGCCCAGGGTCACATAGCTAGTAAGTATCAAGTGTCTGAGGCCTGATCTGAACCCAGGTACCCCTGACTCCAGAGCTGGTGCTCCATCATCCACTGTACCACCTAGATGCCCCTCTTTCTTTTTTTCTCTTTCTTTCTTCTTTCTTTCTTTTCTCTCTCTCTCTCTCTCTCTCTCTCTCTCTCTCTCTCTCTCTCTCTCTCTCACACACACACACACACGCACACACACATACACACACACATTCTTCCCTATTTGAACCATTTCCAATGAAAGTGAGGTTCAAGCATTGCTTGTACGCCACCCCACCCCAATTTTCCCTCTGCTGTAAAAACTCTTCCTTGCCTCTTTTATGTGAGAAAAACTTCCCTATTCTGGGGGCAGCAAGGAGGCACAGTGGATAAAGCACTGGCCCTGGATTCAGGAGGACCTGAGTTCAAACCTGGTCTCAGATACTTGACACTTGCTAGCTGTGTGACCCTGGGCAAGTCACTTAACCCTCATTGCCCCACAAAAAACAAAAAAACAAACTTCACTATTCTACCTCTCCCTTCCTCTTTTTCCCAGCGCATTCCTCTTTCTCACCCCTTTGCTTTTGTTGAAGGTCATTTCAACATAATTGATTCATATCCATGCCCTCTGTCTATGTAAACTATTTTCAACTGACCAATAATGATAAAGTTCTTGGGAATTACATGTATCATTTTTCCATATAGGGATATAAAGTTTAACTTTATTGAAATCCATATGATTACTCTTTAATGTTTCCCTTTTTGTGCATCTCTTGAATCCTGTGTTTGAGCAGTCAAATATTCTATTTACCTCTGGTCTTTTCATGAGGAATGCTTGAAATTCTCTATTTCATTAAATATTATTTTTTTCTCCTAAAGAATTATACTCCGGGCAGCTAGGTGGCACAGTGGATAGAGCACTGGCCTTGGATTCAGGAGGACCTGAGTTCAAATCCAGCCTCAGACACTTAACACTTACTAGCTGTGTGACCCTGGGCAAGTCACTTAACCCCAATTGCCTCACAAAACAAACAAACAAACAAACAAAAAAACAAGACAAAGAATTATACTCAGTTTTGCAGGGTAGTTTATTCTCATAATCTAGCTCTTTTGCCTTCAAAGATATCATATTTCAAGACTTTTGCTCCTTTAACATGAAAGCTGCTAAATATTGTGTGATCCTGACTGTGGCTACATGATATTTGAATTGTTCTTTTCTGGCTGTATGAAGTATTTTATCTTTGGCCTGGGATCTCTGGAATTTGCCTATAATGTTCCTGAGAGTTTTCATTTTGGGGCCTTCTTTCAGGTGGTGGATGATGGATATTTTCAATTTTTATTTTATCCTCTGGAACTAAGATATAGGGGCAGTTTTTCTTTATACTTTCTTTGATCATAGCCTTCAGGTAGTCCAATAATTTTAAAATCATCTCTCCTTGATTGATTTTCCAGGTCAGTTATTTTTCCAATGAGTTATTTCACATTTTCTTCTATTTTTTTTCATTTTTGACTATGTTTTATTGTTCCTTAGTGTCTTGCCCAATTCTAATTTTTAAAGTATTATTTTCTTTAGTAAAATGTTGTATCACTTTTTCCATTTGGCTAATTCTGCTTCTTAAAGATTTTTTTTCTTGAGTGAATTTTTGTGCCTATTTTTACCATTAGGACAATTTTGTTTTTTAGAGTGTTGTTTTCTTTAGTGTTTTTGTGCCTCTTTTACCAAGCTGTTAATTTTCTTTCTCATAATTTTATTGCATTACTCTCATTTTTTTCAGAATTTTTCCTTTACACTCTGCTCTATTTAACACTTCCAGGAATTTTTGTTGGGTTTGGCACCAGTTTGCATTTTTCTTTGAGGCTTTGTAGCTGTTTTCACATTGTTATCTTCTTCTGAATTTATGTCTTGGTCTTCCCTGCCACTCTAGTAGCTTTTTTATTTGGGGGGTGGGGTGGGGCAATGAGGGTTAAGTGACTTGCCCAGGGTCACATAGCCAGTGTCAAGTGTCTGAGGCTGGATTTCAACTCAGGTCCTCCTGAATCCAAGGCCAGTACTTTATCCACTGCACCACCTAGCTGCCCCCTCTAGTAGCTTTTAATGGTCAATTCTTTTTTTGTCGTTTGCTTATTTTCCTAGCCTATTTCCTGACTTTAAATTTTATATTAAAGTTAGGCTCTAGTCACCATAGGGTGGGGGAAGCATTGTCCCAATCTTAAGGCTTTTTTGTGCTGCTGTTTTCAGAGCTAATTCTGTAGGTCTGCATGTGGGGAGAAGTATGGCCATTGCTTTCCTGTTCTGTACTCCGGTCTTTACTCAAGAAGAACCCTTGCTCCCCTGAAGCCAAAAGCACTGTTTTATCTTTTCCTTGAAATTGAGATCAGGGCCCCTGTTCCCTTGTGACTGACTCCCAGCACTTCTCTCCATATTGGAATTGTACCCTGGAACTGCCTATTTGCAATAGAGTTGTTAATCAATGCCAGTTATACCCAATGCCAGCAAAGGGTTCCCTGTAATCTCTTTCTGATCAATTGTCTGACCCCTTTCTAGTCTTTCTAGTCTTTAAACTGAGAGCTTCCAAAGCTGCTGCTGCTGCTGCCACCACCACCACCACATATGTGGGCTCTGAATAGGCTTCTAACTTGGTATTACAAACTTCTCCTGCTGACCTCCTCAGTTTTCTTAGAACAGAAAAACATCTTAGCCTCACCTTTTGCAGGCTCTGCCACTCCAAAATTTTGTTTGAAGTGTTATTTTAAAGTTGTTTAGAAGGAAATGTAAAAAAAAAAAAAAAAGGAAGAAGGAAATGTTGAGAGTTCAGCTGGGTTGCCTCTAATCTGCCATCTTGGCTCCCCCCCCCCCCCCGCATATGATTATAAAAAAAACTTTGACAACTGCCTCCATTAATGGTGGAATAGACAGAAATTTGGGAGGAGGTTTTGATCCCTTTATAGAAATGGGAGACATTATCTCTGCTTCAGCATTTGTTTATTTGTATATTTATTTGCATATTTGTATATGCCATAGGTAAAAGAAATTTACTATAATCATACTTGTAGAGAGCTGCAAGTTTCCTATAAATAGGAAATATATATACATATATAAACATACATACATATTAATATATACATACTATACTTTATTTCTACCTAAAGACCTAGAGAGACAAGCTATTAAAGTAAATCAGAGCCCGAACTAGACAAGCCTCACATGGGAAGCATTCTGAGCCAACCACCCCTTGACAAGCTTTCTATGGAGATGGCTTAGGGAATCAAGGGGATGCCTCACTTGAGAGCCCCACCTTGTCCTTAAACCTCCTCAGTTTGACTTATTGACATCTATTATGACTACAAAAATGTCAAAGGAAAGAATAATAGCAATAAAATTGGATGCTGTGTAATTATAGTGGAAGTAGAATCTAAAAGATTTGGCAAGTGATTAGAAATATGAGGTGACAGAGAGTGAGGAGAGTCAATGATGACCCTAAGGTTGTGAACCTGAGTGGCAGAATGGCGATACCCTTGATAGATATAAGGAAGTTTGAAAGAGGGCTGGGTTTCAGGGAAATGCTAATGAGTTCTTTAATAGATGGACTTTGAGATGTTTATGGGACATGCAGTTTGAAATGTCCAATGGATACTTGGTTATGGGAGACAGAAACTTAGGAGAAAGACTACAGATACAAATAGAGACCTGTAAGTTGTGTGTGGAGAGAGAATAATTGAACCCATGGCAGGTGATGTGGTCATTAAGAGAGAGAGAAAAGGAAGTGCTTTCATTATTTCCCTAGAGATTCTAAAACTTTAGTTCCTCCAAGTGAATGGAGAAACATTCTACATTTCAGAGGACCAAACATCCAAATCTAGGAGACCATAGATCCATTTGAATATACAAATGTCAAGGAGATATTCTCAGTTACCTCAGTGGAGATGTCAACCTACACTTTGTTTAAGGAGAGGTCATTAAGAAGGCCCTGGTCGGGGGCAGCTAGGTGGCGCAGTGGATAGAGCACCGGCCCTGGAGTCAGGAGAACCTGAGTTCAAATCCGGCCTCAGACACTTGACACTTACTAGCTGTGTGACCCTGGGCAAGTCACTTAACCCCCATTGCCCCACAAAAAACAAAAACAAAAAACCTATATTTACATGTAATTGGAAAAAATACTATTAAGATAAATCTCTGTTTCTGTCACTTTGGAGAAATGATTTCTGGGAAGGGTGGCTGGATAGGGGGCTCACTTCTAGCTGGGTCTATGGGGTTGGAGTAGATGTGAGAAAAGAGAAGCACAGCTATCCTTTCCCACTTTGAGGGAGGCAGGGATCAGTCTCAAAAGAAGGAACCAGAACCATAAGGGTTTCTTTATAGCACCCTCTTAGGGGGCAGGCGTCACAGTCAGATTTGCAGCCTATATTCAATGTCCAAGCACTGCTGGGTCAGGATGGAAATAGAAGCTCAATGGAAGGGGGAAATTATCCTACAGGACAATAATGAATTTTATCACCTAAGTTTTTGTCAAACTCTTCTATCTATAACTATACTATAGTAGGAGGACAACCAATCCAATTATCTAGTGAAACTGTTGCCAGACAGGAGGGACTGGAAAATTAGCCTCCTAGAGAAATAAAGAAAAGAAAGAAAACTGGAATGAGGAGAACAAAACCCAGAATAAGCTGATGGAAACAGAACCATAGTTAAGAGGCTGAGGTAAGAATTCCTAGGGGCACCACCATGGCTGAGAGGAGGGATTTTGAAAATTGTATCTTTTGTGTTATTATCACTACAAGATAGAGCTATTGCTGTTTTCCATGGGTCCCTAAAATTATCTAGGATTGTGTGCTAACCAGAGAGTAAAATTTAAGTCTTCTTCATTTTTTTCATCACTGAAATAAAATAAATTTTGTTTGAAACTATATTTAGGGGCAGCTAGGTGGCACAGTGTATAAAGCACGGGCCCTGGATTCACTTAACCCCACCAAAGGAAAAAAAAAAAGGCTATATTTAAAGATAGATTCATAAATGTCATGGGAAATATTTTTGAAGATATTCTATGTGGTTGTTATCATTCTATGAGAACTCACTCATTTCAACTGTTCTAACCATTCTAGAGAACAATTTGGAATTATGCTCCAAGAGCCATCAAACTGTGCATACCCTTTGACCCAGCAATACTAACCAGGTCTGTAAACCAAAGCGATAAAAGAAAAAGGAACAGGACCTATATATGCAAAAATATTTATAGCAGCTTTTTTTGTGGTGGAAAAGAATTAGAAATTGAGGGGATGAACATCAATTAGGAAATGGCTGAACAAGTTGTGGTATATGATTGTGATAGGACACTATTGTGCTATAAGAAATGACAAGCAGGATGGCTTCCGAAAAACATGGAAGAGTTATATGAACCAATGCAAAGTAAAGTGAGCAGAACTAAGAGAATGTTGTACATAGCAACAGCAATGTTGATTGACTCCCAGCACTGATCAGCTGTGGAAGATGTAACCATTCAAATCAATATAATGACCCAAGATGATTCCAAAGGACTAGATAAAAAATGCTATCCAAATTCAGAAAGAGAAATGATAAACTTTGAATGCAGATTTATTTTTTCACTTTTTTCTTGCTTTTTTAAAAACATAACTAATGTAGAAATATGTTTTTCATGAATGTGTATGATTGATATCATATTGCTTGCCTTCCCATTGCATGGGAAAGGATCTGGAGAGAGGGAGAGAATTTGGAACTCAAAAAAAAAATTAATGTTAAATAAATTATATACATATACACACATGTGTATATATGTATACACGCACACATACACACTTATATACGAAAGAGCTCACTAATTTTTCAGTCCTTGTAGTTAAAAATATATATATAGCTGTTGGGGCAGCTAGGTGGCACAGTAGATAAAGCACAAGCCCTGGATTCAGGAGGACCTGAGTTCAAATCTGGCCTCAGACACTTGACTCTTACTAGCTATGTGATCCTGGGCAAGTCACTTAACCCTCATTGCCCTGCTATATATATATATATACACATACAGAGCCAGATATCAACCAATTTCTTCACTGTGATTTTATTACTATCCAAGTGAAAATTTTGCTTTGCAGTAAAGTTAAAAGGGGATATTTTTATTGCTTTCTAAGGAATAATGAATATTCTGTGATTTTAATGAGTTATTATGAGTTATAAATTATCAAATGAATTTTAATTGTCAAAATTATTGTCTTTAATTTGAAGATAATTCTCCCAGATACTCTTCTTCAGTGTCCCCAAAGTGATTGTTTGGGTGGTTTACAAATGAAATCACATTTTAGTAATTTACATATGTATATACAATTCAAATTTTCCCAATAGTAGACACCTTCTGATAGACAGAAAGTACTACTAAGTGTTCACAAGTAATGCTTGTGGTGTTTCTCATTTTCAAATCAGATTCATTTAAGAATTCAGAAAATGGTAGTAACATTATATAATTAACTTGTCTGTACTACCAATATGTTTTACTCTTTTAAAATAGGTCAATTTAATGACAAATTAGAGATAGTAGTGATAGTACCTTGGAGATTCAAATTTAATTCATGTACAACTGTTGATATCTCTTACAAGTAAGCAAGCTTTGAAAGTCATTCTTCCTCTTGAAAATACTTAACCAAATTTGAATCTTTTCATTTTTATTCTGAGGGAAACCCTTAGAAAGTATGCTTTCACATCCCCCAAAAGAGAAAAAGATCTATTTGTACAAAAATATTTATAGCAGCTCTTTTTGTGGTGGCTAAGAACTGGAAATCAAAGGAATGCCCATCAATTGGGGAATGACTAAACAAGCTGTGGTATATGATTGTGATGGAATATAAGGAATGACAAACAGGATGATTTCAGAAAGGCCTGAAAAGACTCATATGAACTGATGTATAGTGAAGTGAGCAGAACCAGGAGAACATTGTGCACAGTGACAGCAATATTGATTGATGAAGAACTGTGAATGACTTAACTATTCTCAGCAGTAAAATGATCCAAAACAAACTCAAAGGACTAATGATAAAGCATACTATCTACCTCCAAAGAAAGAACTGATATTGATTGAACACAGGCTGAAGCATGCTATTTTTAAATTTTCTTTCATTTTTTCTTTTATTCAAGTTTACTTTTACAAAATGACTAATATGATGTTTTCCATAACTGTACATGTATAGCCTATATCTGATTGCTTACCACACTCAGGGAGCAGGGAGGGAAGGGAGGGAAGGAGGGAGAGAATTTGGAACGCAAAACTTTAACTAAAAATGTTTATTATTTTTTTAAAGAGAATTTGGCAAAAATCAATGAAATCATTCTGTGAGGATCAATTAACTATATGGAATTTGCAATAAAGCACATTATATATTTAATTATTAATTGTAAATCATATGTTACACAACCTTTATGTCAGTAAAATTAATAATAAACTTATATATGTATGTATGTATGTATATATATATGTATATGCTTTTGCAATGTAAAAATGTAAGACAAAAGCACCTATACTATCCTCCTCCAGAGTTCTGGTTGTTAAACATTTACCACCACACCATTGTACAAGATTAATTCACTAATTATAGGTCTCTGGTAGTAAAAACTTTTGTATCAAACAAGTAATAACTCCCTTATTGTTTGGCCAAATTCATATTTTCATTTTTAAAAAGTATTCTTTCCTCTTTCTACTACCATATTGTTCAGAAAAGACCATCCTGCCAACCTGTTGTAGTTAGATGCAAAAGGTTACCAAGGGCAGCTAGATGTCTCACTGGACAGAGTGCTATGTCTGGAGTCAAGAAGACATCTACCAGGGGCAGCTAGGTGGCGCAGTGGATAGAGCACTGGCCCTGGAGTCAGAAGTACCTGAGTTCAAATCCGGCCTCAGACACTTAACACTTACTAGCTGTGTGACCCTGGGCAAGTCACTTAACCCCAATTGCCTCACTTAAAAAAAAAGACATCTACCTAAGTTCAAATCTGGCCTCAGCCATTTACTAGCTGTGTGACCCTGGGAAAGTCACTTAACCTTGTTTGCCTCAGTTTCTTCATCTGTAAAATGAACTGGAGAAGGAAATGGCAAACTACTACAATATCTTTGCCAAGAAAACTCCAAATGGGGTCAGGAAAAGTCAGACACAACTGAAATGACTAAACAAAAAGAGCTACCATAGCAAATACTGATAATAGTAGTAGCTATCTGAGATTTGTAAAATATTTTGCCATTATTAAAGCGAACTCATAATGTTCTGTCCTCAAGTACTAAGTATGATCCCTACAACTGATTATATTTGCTTTCGAAGAACTAGCTCAGCTAAAATATGGAGAGATTTATCACTGGTAGTCTGGACTCTTGGAGATGAATTCTTTGGCCATGGCAATCCATGGGCCAATATTATTTATGAGAATTTAATATAGATGGAGTGCCCATAGTATACTGAAACCCGTGCATAAGAAGTCATTGGGACTTTTTTTTTTGCCGGGCAATGAGGGTTAAGTGACTTGCCTAGGGTCACATAGCTAGTGTCAAGTGTCTGAGGCCAGATTTGAACTCAGGTCCTCCTGAATCCAGGGCCAGTGCTTTATCCACTGTGCCACCTAGCTGCCCCCATCATTGGGACTTTTAAATTTAGGTTATAGGAATCACAGAAAAAAATTTAGTAAGAGATGGTGAATTTTTTCTCACAGCCTCTATGGATACCAACTTTGCTCACCATAAAGCATTATTTATCTTCTCATTTGTGACAGCCATTTTTGCTTATTCATAGGCTCTGAAAGCCAAGCCCACTTATACAATCAGTGGAGATGGTTGAGAAACCTGGCAGGAATAATAATGAAGTATAAAGACAGAAGCACAAGAGAGAGGAAAAGAATCAGCTTTAATAATGAATATAGGAGGGGCACCTAGGTGGTGCAGTGAATAGAGCACTGGCCCCGGAGTCAGAAGTACCTGAGTTCAAATCTGGCCTCAGACACTTAACACTTACTAGCTGTGTGACCCTTGGCAAGTCACTTAACCCCAATTGTCTCACTAAAAAAAAAAAAAGAAGAATATAGGACATGCTAGGATTGGCACCTTCCTTTTAACAGGAAGGCAGTTAGACTAGTACAAAAGAACCCATGTCAGGGATACCTTTGATGCTGGTGACCTGATTATGGCTGCTTTACTCTACTTGACTCAGCCGATGAGACATAATACTATTCTGTGAAATGTTACCTGGTTTTCCAGTTGAGATGTTTTCAAGACTGAGTGACCTGTGGAAATCATGTTGGGTTTTGTGTGAATTAGTTTGTCTCTCTTCAAATCTACATATTTGTGTCAACAAAGTTATATTTTTTTCTTCAAGTCAGGGAAAATAGGCACTCACTGGTAGTTGTCACAGGCAACCTCTAGTGCTCATTATCACTGTCCTTGTTTATATTCATATGTTGGTAGTAACACATCTTACCAGATATTACTGCCAGAAACAAGAGAATATTGTATACAACATCAGAAACATTGTGCCATAATTTAACTATGAACAACTTAGCTCTTCTCAGCAATACAATGACAATTTCAAATGACAAATGATAGAAAATGCTATCTGCCTCCAGAGAAAGAACTTAGAGGGTTTGAATGCATATTGAAGCATACTATTCTCACTGTGTGTGTGTGTGTGTGTGTGTGTGTGTGTGTGTGTGTGTGTGTATATATATATATATATACATATATATATTTCTTTTCTTTTGGCCTGTTTCTTCTTTCACAACATGACCAATGATGTGGAAATATGTTCTACATGATTGCACATACATAACCTATATTAAATTGCTTACTGTCTTAGGGAGGGGTTGGTGAGGGACAGAAGGAGATAATTTGGATCTCAGTTTTTAATATAATGTTAAAAATTGTCTTTATATGTAATTGGAGAAAATGAAATATTAAAAATATTATTGGCAGATGGCTAGAGCTCCCTCAGAATTAGTGTTTAGAACAGTGGTATCAAACTTAAGTAGAAATGAACACTGTGTGCTACTTATTAACTTAGAAAACTACAATTTAACATTATCTTTGTTGTATTATATTTTTATTTATTTTGTTAAGCATTTTGAATTACATTTTAATCTGGTTTCAGACCTTTTGAGGCCCATGGGCTCTGAATTTGACCTCTCTGTTCTAGAATGCTATAAGTTTAATAAAAAGAAGGGGAAGGGGGAAATTACAATAATGTGAACATGTGTGCATACAAAATTTAATTTTTTAATTTAATATCTTATTTTGCCCAATTACATGTAAAAACAATTTTAGCATCCATTTAAAAAACTTTGAGTTCCAAATTCTTTTCCTTCCCCCCCACCCCTTTGAGAAGGCAAGCATAAAATTTAATTTTTTAAAGAATAAGTTGGACTGTGTTTGCGTATATCGAATCATTTGGTCAATTAAAGAAAGATCTGTCTACCTTTGAGATATAACCAGTAGTGTAAAGGTCAAGATACTGTGATATTGCATCATAATGAATATGGGGTAATTATTGGATCTATTGGGTTAGTGTTTGGCTAAATCTGACCATATATTTAACTACCCTTTCCCTTCCATTTTGGATTTCCAAAACCCAAACCAGGTGACAATGGGTTATAATGCTTGGAATTCTAACATCCATTTTCCATTCAGCTGTTCTTTATAACATCCCCCCCCCCACTTCTGTTTTTTACTCCCACTGTGACATTCATTTAAAAGAATTTTATTTTTGTATTTATAATTTTTTATTCCCCCATAATTTAACAATGAAAAACCCTAAAAAATTAAACTCTTATTATAAACATATATAGACCACATATATGGTCCAGAAAACAAATTCCCTCATTGGTCATGCCCCGAAAATATATGACTCTCTATGTATTTTAAGATCATCACCTCTCTGGCAGGAGGAATTATGCTTCATCTTTGGTCTTCTGGACTTATGGTTTTTCATTGTATTTAGTGATCAGAGTTCTAATGTCTTTCAAAGTTTTTTTTTCTCATTAATATTGTTGTTTGTACAAATTGTTCTCCTAATTCTGATCACTTCTTTTTTATTCTGTTCATAAGGCCTTTTTTATTTATATTAATATTCATTTAAAAAATTTTGTGCTCCAAACTTCTTCCCTCTTGCCCCTCCCCCACCCATTGAAAAAGTAAACAATATGATATCAGTTATATGGTTCATAAGGTCTTGAAATTTCCTATGAAACTAAATTTTGTCATTTCTTATGACATAATAATATTCCATTACAATCCTATGACATAATTTGTTTAGCCATCTTCCAATAGAGGAGGATAACCCCTCTTAGTTTCCAATGTGGGGCTACTATGAAAAGAATTTTTATAAATATTTTAGTAAGGGTTAGGCAGTGTGGTATAATGGGTAGAGCATTGAAAAGAATCAGTAAATCCTGAATTTGAATCTTACCTCTTATACTCGCTAGTTGTATGACCCTGGCCAACTTACTTAACATCTGTCTGTCTCAGTTTCCTCATCTATATAATGGGGATGATAATAGCACCTACCTCTCAGAATTGTGAGGATAAAATATTAGTAAGGTACCTTAAAACCTTAAAAATCTTATGTAAATGTTGGCTAATATATTTTTGCACATTTCTTTGTACGTACAAAGAAAAAGGAAAGGTCTAGTACTGGTATCATTGGATATGCAAAAGGGTATACACACTTTTTAAACTTTTGGACATAGCTCTAAATTGCTTTCCAGAATGGCTTGACCAATTAGTTCATAGCTCCACCAACAATGCATTGGTGTGCCTGCTTTTCTGCAGCCCCTCCATCATTTGTCATCTTTACTAGTTTGATGAGCATATGGTAGAACTTCAAAGTTGCTTTACTTTGCATTTCTCTAGTTATTAGTGATTAAAATATTTTTCAAGGTTGAATGTTAGGTTGCAATTCTTCCTTTGAAAATTGCCTGTTTGCATCCTTTTACTAGTTATTATTAACTAAAGTCTTAAGTCTTATAAATTTGAATCTATTTCTTATATATGCTCTATATGAGATGTGGCAAAATCCCTCCCACTTTACCTGTTTCCCTTCTGATTTTAACGATGATTTCTTTGTGTGAAACCTTTCAAATTTTATATAATCAAAATTGTCCTTTTTATCTTGTGTGATCCTTCTTATGTCTTGTTTATTTATGAGCTCTTCTGTACTCATAGATCTGAAACGTAATTTCTTCCTTGCTTCTCTAATTTATGATCTATATATCTAGGTCATTTATTTAGAGCTTATTTTAGTATATGACATGAGGAGTTGGTCTAATTTCTACCAGACTGCTGCCCAATTTTCCCAACAGTTTTTGTCAAATACTGAATCCTTCCCTCAGTAACTTGAGTCTTTGGGTTTATCAAAATGATGTCACTGTTTATTTCTGTATGTTGCATACCTAATCTGTTCCACTGGTTGACCTATTTTTAACCAATGCCAAATTATTTTAATGATTACTGCTCTGTAGTACAGTTTGAGATCTAATACTTCTAGGTCCTCCCCTCCCCTTCCACTTTTCCCCTTATGATTCTTGACTTTTCAATCTTCTGCATTATTTTTTTCTAGCTCTATAAAATATTCCTTTGATAGTTTGACAGACTTCTTTTTGCTTTTCTTGATTAACCCAATTTACCACCTCTAGGACAAAGATGTAAGGGGGAGAGAATGAAGGGGTTGTAGTTTTGATATAAGGAGGATCAGGTTCTTCACTTGCCTGGCCTGTTTCCTGGTCCATAGATGACCCCAGGCCAACTTGCTAATCAACCAGCTTTGTGTGTTGTGGTTGTGAGCTCCAACTAGCCTGTGCCCCTCCCCAACCTGGGCCACTGCTACTCAAACCTACCTCCTGGTTCTCTGCAGGGGTGGAAAATCCAAGTTCTGCCTCAGCACCACCATAGACCCCTGTAGTCTCCCCCCTGCCCAGGGCTCAGCCCTCTCACCAGACTGTGAGCTTAGTTCCAGGCGACACTGGCGCTTCAGTTGATTAAGAGGCTCTGGGGGTCTCTTTCTCTGGTGAGGCCTTCCTGGGACTAGATCTGTATCAGGGTGACTGTGGGGTTGGGCTCGACTCCTGTATCAGCACAGCAGCTCCCTCCTTCTGACCTTCCAAGCTGTTCTTGGTTAGAAGATGATTTCAGCGCATTCTTCTCTGAGTTTTGCTGCTCCGGGCATCTTCCTATGGTGTTATTTGAATGTTTTTTGGAGTGATCATGTCATGAGTTCAAGAGCTCACTGTCTTTCCTTGAAGGGGGTGTAGTTTTGAAAGGCTATGAAGAGATAGTAGAAGGGAGACATAGAAAGGGAATGTTGCAGAACTGGGGAAATTCCATATCCACACCCCAAATTCAGAACTTGTGTGGGTGGTTGAAACAATAGTCAATGCAGTTCTCTAGCACCCTAAGGTCCTACTAAACTGTCCCTCTGGGGAAATAACTTACTGATTCCAACATAAGACAACTCTTAATTAGGTCAATCAATGAACACAGCACTGAATGTCCCTAGGAGTATGAGGTAATACCTTGTTAAGGAGCATGAGAGGTCAGAGGGGGAAAAGAGTCACAAAGACAGGTTTCAAAATTAAAAGAAAGGATCGAAACTAGACAATAGCATGAGGTTGTAACTTTGTGGCCTTCATTCAGTACTGCTTTGTTTCTTTTTACTTCTCCCCTAATAGTTTTCCTAGTAGAAAGCTCCATTTCACTGTAACCTGCTTTCTTCAGTAATTAGATTTGGTGGGTAGAAGAGATTCTCAGACTGGACCTGAAAGCCTGGGAAAATTCTGGAAATCTCAACAAGGCCAGGATGAAGGGGGCAATGGCTGCCAGAAGATCCCCAAACCTGATATTATGGGGACTAGTTAATTCTGGAAAGCTCATCAGCAGTTTGACTATGGGATGATTAACTTCTGGAGCACAGCAACTTTGGAATATTATGTAGTAAGCAATCACAGATGGGTTATGAATTCCATCAGTGAAGGAAATGGTCATATGAAATAAGGGATCTTTGAATTAAAGAGAAAGGGAAAAAAAGGAAAAGGGAAAATATGTCGACAACCAGAAGAGCAGGCATAGCAACCTTGGTGCAGCCCAAGAGTCCTCTACAGAAGGAACTAATGGTTGCTGATAGACTCTTGACTTCAGCAGCTTAAACAACTGAAGCTCTTAGTTCTGAGGCATATGGTAGGGAGATCTGACTTAGGGAAATCAGACTCTTAAATTTGCTGAAAACCACAGAGCTTTGGACTGGGAAAGGGTTTGGGTTGTTAGTTCTGAATCAAAACAAGAATAACATTAGCAATCAGGGCCTCAATTCTCTGGGTATCTCTCTTCTTTTCTCTGTCAACACTCACTCATCCTTCTTTCAAGGACCAGCAGGTGGCTCCAAGAAATCGAATAAGACAGGGATCATCCTTGACCTTCATCCTGGACTGTGAATATTCTGCAGTGAAGGGCTTACTATAGGTTTTCTTGCTTAGTAGAGTCAGATTATTGCTAGAGAGGGTATTATAGTTAAGGTTTCTGGGAAACATTATTATTTAGGGAAAAGAGGCATCAAATGGGGAAAGGAAAATCTGAATGAGCATGAGTTTTCAGTGACACTGGAATGGGGGAGTGAAATATCAAAGGCAGGTCTGTGTAAAGGGGAAAAGGTCCTCTGGGAAGAGTGGATATGTGTGTGTGTGTGTATATGCACAAAAGTATTTATACACACACATATATGATAGCGCTAGGTGTCTGTCAGGCATGTGGTATGTTTGTATAAGGATGGAATATAGGTGACCCCAGATGAGAAGGCTTGTGAGGGGAGTGTATTTGGGTATGGGTGTGTTAGGAATGGGGCTGCAATTGAATATGGAGTGTGTTCATGGGTGCGTCTAGGATGGAGTGTGTGTAGGTGGAACCCAGGTAGGGTAGGTGTGCTGGGGGAATGAGTAGTGCATTCAAAGATGGGGTGTGGAAATATACTCTAGTTCAGGACTATTTAAACTTTCCACTCACGACCACTTTTCACCAGAGAAATTTTTACTGGACCCCGGGTAAATAGGTATATAAAATAGGTATGCGTAAATTTTCCTCGATCCTCACATTCGGTTAAGAGACTCGATATGGGGTCTTGACCCAAGGTTTAAAAAGCTAGGCTCGAGGTAAGGTTGTGTGCCTGTATCTAGGAGTTTATTTGGACATAGGGATCTGGGAATATGCGTGGACCCCACTAGAGGAGTTGGTAGGGTGTTGGGCTGTAGTAGGGGAGTATGTGTTGGAGTGTGAAGGTGTGGACATCACGGGGGAAGTGGGAACGTGGGTTGCACCAGGTTGGGGGGGGGGTAAGGAGGAAAGTGTATGGAAAAGAGAACCCCGGGGGTGGGGTGGAATATGGAGGGAAGGGTAAGAGGGGGTGAACCCCACTGGGAGTGTTGGGCGGGGTAGCGTGGGAAGTGTGTAAGGAGAGACAGACCCCAGGGGGAGAGGGGAGTGTTCGTGCACTGTACTGGAGCGGGCGAGTGTCTGCGCTTGAGAAAGGGGAGCCCGGTGGGCTAGGGGGTGCTAGGTCGGTGGGAGCAGCGCCTCGAGGGCGCCCCCTGCCGCCCGCGTGCCCTGCCTTCGCGCCCCGGAGCCTCTTGCCCGCCTTCGGTCTGCCCTCTGCTGCCGCAGCTGCCGCCGCCATTGTCCTCACGGCCGCCGCTCCCGCCGCCGCCGCCGCCGCTCCCACAATGCTCGTCTAGCCCCGAGCCCTCGGCGGCGGCGACGACGGCGGCGGCGGCTCCAAGATGGCGCAGACAATCTTCGAGGCGCTGGAAGGTGAGCGGCGCGGCGCGGGCCGGGCTGCGGCGGCCGGCGGGCGGGCGGGCGGGCGCGCGGGCTGCGGCGGTGGCTGCAGGGCGCGGAGGGGCGGCGCGCGGCCCCGGGGAGCGGCGGGCGGGGATGGCTGTTCCGCGCCGCGCGCCACCCCTCCCTCCGCGCCGCTGCCGCCACCCGCCCCAGCAACCTCGCTGCTGCCGCCGCCTAGGGCTGGGGCCAGGGCGTCCTAGGAGCTGGGGCGGCGGGGCCAGCTACCTGGAACAGCCACGGCGAAGGGCCTCGTGCGCGGGGAGGGCGGGAGGAGGTCTGCGGCCTGGAAGAGCCGGCCCGCAGGCCCTGGCCCGGGAGGGGCGGGCCGAGAGGCCCCGGCCGCCATGGCTAGCCATACCCGCGCAGAGCGCACCGAGCGACCGAGAAAGGCCGGACGGACTCTGGGGGGCGCTCCCTGCATCCGGGCCGCCAAGCCGGACCAGGCCTCAGGGGTTTTCCGGACCCCCTGACTCCCATCCTGCCAGTTTGGATGCCGGCCTTAGTGCGCACGAAGCTGGAGGGGCGCGGGCCTTGCCCTTGGGGAGGTCACACCCTAACTGGGGAGTGGGGAGGGAGCAGGGGGTGGGTGCAAGCCGCGACCCGGCCTTGGTGAACGTGGGCAGGTCCCTAAATAGAACCAGGATAGGACCTCCAAGGTCATTTCTCTCTCTCTCTCTCTCTCTCTCTCTCTCTCTCTCTCTCTCTCTCTCTCTCTCTCTCTCTCTCTCTCACACACACACACACACACACACACACACACACACACACAAGAAATTAATTTTTATTGATGTCCTTTGTTATTTCATTTCTGAATAGACCTCCATCTCCTCTCCTACTCATAACTTGCTCACAAAGATTGAAAAAGGAAAACTAAACTGCCCGAAAGACTAAGTAACATATGGAAACTGATTGAGAGTAAATGCTCACACCCTTAACTCTCCTTCCCCTCCCTGCAGTGAGGGCAGGGACGGGCATTTTCTTAATTCTTCTGTAGGGTCAGACATAGCCATGACACTTAACAGTGTCCTGTTCTGTTACATTATTGTTGACCCTGCATCAGTTCAAGGGAGTCTTCCCAGGCATCTCTGAAATAGTCATATTCTTTCAATTTCTATGTTACTGTTAGTAATATTCCATACCATTAATGTTCTGTAATTCATTTGGCCAGTTGATGAGCAATTGTGTTGTTTCTTTGTGACCACAAAAAATAGTATAACAAAGACCTTTCTCCCATTTGTCCTCTTGCTTTGCAGTGGGATTTTTGAGGTCAAAGGTTACAGACATTTTATTCACGTTTTTCTTAAAATTCCAAATAGTTTTGCAGAGTAGCTGGATCAAACAAGTTCAACAGTATGCTTTCTGGAAGGCTCTCTAATGTTGACTATTCACATATTTTCTTATCTTTGGCAGTTTGCCAGCCTCATCATCGATTTTCTTCTTATTTGGGGTTTGAAGCAATCTTTTTTTTTTTTTTTTTGTGAGGCAATTGGGGTTAAGTGACTTGCCCAGGGTCACACAGCTAGTGTCAAGTGTCTGAGGCTGGATTTGAACTCAGGTCCTCCTGACTCTGGAATGGTGCTGGTGCTCTATCCACTGCGCCACCTAGCTGCCCCTGAAGCAATCTTTTAATAATACAGCTGAAGGAATTGAAGTCCAGATATGAGAAGCGACTTGCCTAAGTTCACATGGGTTGTAAGTCATAAGTACCAGGGCCTAGATTTGAGCATAGTTCTCCTTGGAGTCAGCATAGAGCTGGCTGTAGACTCAGAGGACCTGGTTTCAAAACCCATCTTTGAAAATTTGCTATCTGTATTATATTGGGAAAGTCATTTAACCTCTTTAGGCCTTAGTGTCCTGATCTTTAAAATGAAGCGCTTGAAATAGATGACTCCTGAGGTCCTTTCCAATTCAAAATTTATTATCTCTGATTCTAGCTACCACATTTTATTCCTACCCCCATACCCTGAACTCCTTTTATTGGCTTCAGTTTCTTCATCTGTAAAATGAATTGGTTGGATTAGATAATCTCAAAGGGTTTTTCCAACTCTTAAAATCTATGATTGTGTACACAATAAATATAATAAAAATGAGTGAGAAAAAGGGGGGGGGGAGCCAACAAGCTTTTAAGTGCTATCTTGATAGGATTTAATAAAGGCAAATTGAGCTAAAAAGGTCTGAGTATGTACAATTTATTAGTAAAACATTAATTTATCAATAAATAGTATTTCAGCTTCCTAGGCAAAGCTAAGACCCTGAATGAAGGGGACAACTCCCTTTTGTAGTTTTGGGGAGTACAGAAAATAGGAAGGCTAGCATCAAAAACGGAAGAAAATATGATTGTCTGAAAATTGGGAATGAGGGCTAGCAACAACCCCCTCTTTCCTTCCTGTGAAGAAATGTTCACTGTGAGTCCAGCTGCATCTGCAACGACAGAGATAGCAAACCAGACTTCTTTGGATAACAAACCAGACATCCTTGAAGGATAGCTTGATGGTGTAATGATACTAGACCAGACTCCCTGGTGTCCACCTGACTCCTTCAAGGATAACAGATTTCCTTGACACAAGAATAGAAGAGTGATTAACAAGAGAACTGGATTTCTAAACTTAACTCTTTACAATATAGCTGAATTTCTGAATTAAGTTTGGAGACAGAGAATCATGACTTAGGCAGTAATGGGACAAAATCAACTGTAAATAGGATCAATAAAAAAGACACAGGATGAATCTATTTCAGTGCCTACTATGTGCCAGGCAATGTGATAGGGATACAAAGAAAGGGAAAAGACAGCATTTGTTCTTGAAGAACTCAGTCTCATGGTGAAGACGACATGCCAACAACTTTATACAAATGAAATATATACAGGATAAATTAGAGATAATCTCAAGATTAAAGAGGACTAGAAAAGCCTTCTTACAGAAGGTAGGACTTCAGCTGAAACTTGGAGTCAGGAGGAGGAAATAAAGAGGAAAATCTAGATATGGGAGATAGCCAGGTGAGTGAAAATGCCCAATTTGCAAATGAAATATCCTGTGGAAGGAATTGGATTGAGGCCTGTGGCTCTGGATCATAGAGTATATGGAAGGGAATAAAGTGACTGGAAAGATAGGAAGGAACCAGGTTATAAAAGGCTTTAAAAGCTAAACAGGATTTTATATTTGATCTTGGGCGTGATAGGGAGCCAGTGGAGTTTATTGAAAAGAGATGGGTGACATGGTCACATCTATGTTTAAGGAAGATCAATTTAATAAATGAGTAGAAGATGTACTGCAGTTGGGAGAGTCTTGAGACAAGGAGACCAATCCAAAAACTATTGCAATAATCCAAGCTTGAGGTAATGAGGTCATTCACTATAGTGGGAACAGTGTCAGAAAAGAGAAGGGGGGCATGTATGAGAGATGTTTTGAAGGTAGACATGTCAAGACTTGACAAATGATTGGTTGTGTGGGGTGGGATGAGAATGTGGAGTCAAAGATGACACCTAGGTTTTGAAGAGAGTGAGATGGTGGTACTCTGGACAGTAATGAGGAAGTTAGAAAGAGAGGAGTATTTAGTATAGGAAAAGGAGTCTAGTTTTGGACATGTTAACTTTAATGTGTCTATCATATTCCATTTTGAGACATATAATAGACAGTTGGAGATGTGAGGCCAGAGCTCAGGAAAGAGGTTATGGCTGTACAAATAAATCGGAGGATCATCCCCGTAGAGATGATTGAATCTATGGGAGCTGATGAGTTCACCAAGTGAAATAGTATAAAGGGAGAAAGAAAGCCCAGAGCAGAGCCTCGAGGGACCTTCATTGTGTTTTTTTTTTTCCCAATTATACATTGACAATTTTTTTTTTACTTTTTTTTTTTGCGGGGCAATGGGGGTTAAGTGACTTGCCCAAGGTCACACAGCTAGTAAGTGTCAAGTATCTGAGGCCGGATTTGAACTCAGGTACTCCTGAATCCAGGACCAGTGCTTTATCCACTGCGCCACCTAGCCGCCCCAGGGACCTTCATTGTTAAAGGGTGTGATCTGGATGAAGATCCATCTAAGGAGACTGAGAAGAAATGGTCGGACACATAGGAAGAGAACCAGGAGAAAATAATGTCACAGACACCCAGGGAGAAGAGAGTATCAATGTATACTCTCATCAGAGTGATGGATATGTCAAAGGCTGCAGAAAGGTAAAAAGGATGGAGATTGAGAAAAGCCCATTAGATTCAGCAATTAAGAGATTATTAGTGACTATGGAGAAAGGAGTTTCACTTGAAAAAAGTAGTAGTGGTCCAGATATCTGGAATGTTCTCATTCTCCCTCTTTGGTTGATAAACATTTTGTTCAGTTGTTTCTGATTCTTTGTGATTTCGTGGACCATATCACACCAATACTATCCATGGGATTTCTTGGCAAAGATACCTGAGTGGTTTGCCATTTCTTTCTCCAGTAGATTAAGGCAAACAGACATTAAGTGATTTATCCAGGATCATACAGCAAGGAAATGTCTGAGGCTGGATTTGACTTCAGGTCTTCCTGACTCTAGGCCCAGAACTCTATCCACTGAGCCACCTAGCTGCCTCATAAACATTTACACATCCTCTAAAAATCCAACTACCCCATTAGGAAGCCCTCCTTGATTCCTTTCCTTATCATAAATAATTACCTCCCTGTCCCCTTGCAATACTTTGTTTTTATCTTTCTAATGCAGTAAGCTTTAGTTTATCCTTGTCTCCCTTAGAGCCTTTTGCAGGGCTCTGCTAAGTCCTAAGCACTAGATGTTTGTTGAATGAATGGAAGAGCTAGGAGAAATTTTCTTTATGAAAACTTAAAAAATATTATCTTTTGTTTTTATTTCATTTTCAAGTACATTGCTCCCTCTTATCCTCAGAGTGATATCTCTTGTATCAAAGAATAAAGAGAGAAAAGAAGCAGTTTAGCAAAACTAACACAATGTCTTGAAATATTTGGTCTTCCCATCATCTGTAATCTCAGTACCATTTCAGATGAGGGAGGAAGGTACATTTTCTTTTCTTCTCTTGGGGTCTGGGCTTGATCATTATAATTATATAATATTTGGGATTTTCTGTGTGTTTTATCCATTTAAATTATTGTAGTCAATGTATATTTTTTTCTTGGTTCTTCTTAACTTTACATGAGTTCATATGTCTTCCCATGCTTCTGTTTATTTATATTTATTTTTTCTTATGGTACAATAAAATTCCATCACATTCATGTACCACAATTTGTTTCTTTCCTACTCGATTGTTTAAAGTTCCTTGCTCCGGGGCAGCTAGATGGCGCAGTTGATAGAGCACCGGCCCTGGAGTCAGGAGTACCTGAGTTCAAATCCGGCCTCAGACACTTAACACTTACTGGCTGTGTGACCCTGGGCAAGTCACTTAACCCCAATTGCCTCACCAAAAAAAAAAAAAAAGAATAAAGTTCCTTGCTCCAATAAGTGCTGCAAAAAATATTTTGGTATTTGTGGGACATTATTATCTTAGACTTTTTTGGTGTATATGGTATTTATGGGTATTTTCATCACTTTCTTAGCATAATTTCAAATTGATTTCATGGCTGCAAAACCAATTTATTAGTGTTTCTGTCTGTCCACAACCCCTCCAACATTAGCTGCTTCCATCTTTTTGTCAACTTTTCTAATTTACTAGGTTTTAGATGAAATCTCAAAGTTGTATTGATTTACATTTATTTAATGAAATGGAGCATTTTTTCATATGTTTGTTTATAGCTTTCAGTTGTTTTCTTGAGACCTGTTTGTTCATACCCTTTGACCACATAACTATTGGGAAGCTGAAAGATATTTTAGGAGAGGCAGACCATTCTTACTTGGGTAGGGGCTGTTTATAGAGTAGGAAGTAACTGAGTTGGTTTTGAAGTAAAGGAAGGAATTTCAATTCAATTCAGCAAGCATTTATTAAGATCTTACTGTGTGCCAGGCCCTGCCAAATCTGATAGAGACAAAAATGACCATCCCTGCTGTCAGTGAATTGACATTCGACAGAGATCTCAACAGATTTAGAGGGACACAGCGATGGGAGGGGCAGTGTCAAACACAAAAGGTAGATGTATTTATCTTGGTTGCCCCCTTTCCTCTCCTGTTTCCTCTAGTGCCTAGCTTAGCATAATATATGTAGTAATAATGATAGTAATACACACTTATATTTATGTTGTATTTTATTGCTTACAGACCTCCGCTTGATTCCAAACCCCTGTGTTGTGGAGGTATTTCTGGGTTTTCTAAAGCTATTCCATTGGAGCACAAGCTGTCACAGGCCCTTCAGAGCTAGAAAGATTCCAGACGTGTGCCCAATGTTAGACTATTTGTTGTCTAAGGACCAGCCTAGTTCTTTTCAGGAAGGCTCATTACCAGAGGGTTGACCCACAGGTGATGAATTTTATTGGTCTTAGTAGCTCTTGAAAGCCCCCTACTAAGGCATGAAGAGGTTGTGATTTATATCAGAGGAAGTACCCACACTAGTGGAATTCTACATTTTTCTCCATTCTCCTTAAGTGACTTTAGGGAGCTGGGTCTAAGCATAAGCTAGAGCAAGTATCATGTCTGAAAAGCATTTATTGAGGCTAACATAGTAATATTAACTCCTGAGGTCACAAAGAAACCCCCCACAAAGGGTCCCTGCTCTAAAAGGACTCACGTTCTAGTAGGGGAGACAACACACAAATAACTCTACATACAGGATGTATGCAGAGTAAAAGAAAGATAATATCAAGACACTAGTAGTGGGGGATACCCCCCCACACTCCCCGCTTTGAAAGCACCACTATTTCGCCAGTCTTCTAGGTCCATCATCTTGGCATTATACTGCATTCTCCATCCTCTCTCACCCAACATATCCAATCAGTGGCCAGATTTTGCTGTTGCTATGTTGCCAACATCTCTCACATTTGAGCCCTTCTCTCCACTGATACAGTTACCACCTTGGTTCAAGTCCTTATTCTCTTCTAATTGGTCTCTGCTTCAGATCCCTCCTGACTCCAGTCTGTGCTACATTTTCTGCCAAAATAATTTTCCTTAAGCATGGATCTGGCCGTGTAGCTCCCTTGTGACTCAGCCAACTCTAGTGGCTTCCTATTGCCTCTAGGTAAAATGGAAACTATTCTGTTTCTCTTTTAAAGCCTTAAACATCCTGGCCCCAACCTTTCATTACAGCCTTGCTGAAAATGACTCTCCCTTTCTGCACTGTGAAGTATGGCCAGACTGACCTTCTGGATGTCCTTTGACTCTTTGTCTCCCATCTTTGTGCCTTTACACTGGCCGTTCCCTCATGCCTGGGATGCACTTACTCCTTACTTCCTACCCATTGAGCCTCTCTCTTCCTTCAAGATGCAGCTTTTGCACCATAGTTTGCATGAAGCCTTTCCTGATCTCCTAATTTATAGTGACCTTTTCCCCAAACTACTTTATTTTTAACTCTGTGTAGATATTTGTATTCATTTATATTCATATATACTTGTCTCCCTCGTTAGAATATAAGTTCCTTTTGAATAGGAATTACTTCATTCTTAGTACCCATATACCCTTAGCATCTCCCATTGAGTCTGGCATACAGTTTGGTGTTTAACAAATTTTTGATTGATTAAAGCTACCATATACCTTCCCTAAACAAGACCTTCAGCTCAGACCCGAAGTTACTTTGATCTCTCCAGAATCTTAGCCTAGGTGCTCCTTTAGCCTGTGTCACAATCTAGATAAACAGCCCAAGGTAGGATAGACTTAACATCTGTGGAACCATGAAAGGGAAGGGAGTGAGCATTTATATAACATCTGCTACATTCCAGGCACTATGCTAAGTTCTTTACAAATATTATCTCGTTTGATCCTCATAACAACCCTGGGACATAGGGGCTCTTATTACCCCCATTTTATGGTTGAGGAAACTGAGGCAAACAGAGGTGAAGTGACTTGCCCAGGGTCACACAGTTAGTAAGTGTCTGGGTCAAATCTTCCTGGCTCCAGGCCCAGTGCTGGATCTACTGCACTACCAGCTGCCCCTGGAACACAGGTTGACATATCATGCTATATGTGACAACAGTGCCACGCTTAAGAGAGCCATGGATGATGGATTTTCAGGCCTAGAACTACTGTCCATATATCAGTTTTCATGCCTTCAGATTAACCTTAAAGTTCAGGATCTTTGCTTTAAAACCAGACTAATGAGATAAAGCTGTGGCTAAAGTGATGTGTTGCAGCAGTTTCAGGCATTTGGGAAATGACTTGGTTTTTGACACTGCAGAGGCATATTGCTAGATGAAATGTCAGACCTGTACAGTCCCTGAGCTGTGGGCAAGAAGGAAACTGGCTTTTTGAGAGAAAGCTTAACCATAAATTCAAATCACACCCAGAAGTTTAAAAAAAAAAAAGAGTGGTGGTGGGGAGACTAGGAAAGACTTGTGTAGTTCTCTCTCTATCCATAATGAAGAGAGCTGTTCCTGAGTCCAAGAATGATAAAACCCTGGCAGCACAGTTCCTGAGGGTCTGTGTGATGTGGACACTGGGCCTTGGGGAAGGGTGGGGGGAGCTGTTCCTCTTGGGGAGTCTTGACCATGCATGGTTTCTTCCTTTCTTTTTAAAATTTTATTACTTTCATTTTTATATGTTTTTAATTTCCAAAAAAATCCTTCCCTACTCCAGCCCCTCCCCCAGAGATCCATCCCTTATAACAAAGAATAAAAAATGGAACCACAAAGCTCTATTCTGGACAGCTTCCTGTTCTTTATATGTATACATTTACCCTATAGTTTTCAAAGCTGGGCCTGCTTGTCTGTGCTTTTTTTTTCTAACCTTCTTTCTGTTCTCTTTGCGTTTGGGAAGGGGGGGATGGGGCTGGGAGCTGCTATATTACCCTGTCTTGCCCAGGCTAGAAGTGGACCAGGGCCACTTTACCCTTCCTTAGGCAGCCTGGTGACCTTCTGCTCCTGCAGGCTCACCACACCAGGGCTGAATTTAGTGTAAGGTGCCTGATGAGCTTTCATCCTATTGCTGCACGTCACCCTAAAGCTCAAGCAGTTCACCAGCCTCAGCCTTACTACCCTCAGGGACTCCCGGCCTGCACAGCCACACCACCCAGCTCTTTTTGCATTAAAAAAAAAATACTTCAAGGACAATTCTTTCAGATCTTTTCTTTTTTTTTTTTTTTGCTACCCTATGCCAATTCCTCCCTTGATCCCATCCCCTTCATTAAGGGAAAAAAGGAAAAGAAAAACAAAACTCTTGTAACAAGGATACATAGTTTTCATACAAGCACAATAAACTCTCATATTGACTGTATCCAAAAGTGTATCTTAATTTGCATCTTGAGCCTATCACTTCTCTGTTAAGAGGTGGGTAGCATGCTTCATCATTGCTCTGGAATCATAGATGGTCATTGCATGGATCAAAATTTCTTAAGCCTTGGAAAGATATTTTCTTTATGAAGTTGTTATTACTGTGTAATTTTGCTCACTCCATTTAGCACCAGTATTTCCTTGAATTCTTAATATTTGTCATCTTTTATGGTATTCTATTCCATTACATTCATGGACCCTGTTTGTTTAGTCAGTAGGCGTCTACTTTTCTTACAGCTCTTAGCTGCTACAAAAAGTGCCGCAATAAACATTACTTGGTGTATATGAACCTTCCTTTGTCTTTGATCTCCTTGGGGTCCATATGCTTAGCAGGGGGAGTCAGCGGGTGTGCACTGTGCATGCTTTTTAATGTAGCTGTATTTTTCTCTTTAGGAATAGATAACCAGACTGTTCTGGCAGTTCAGTCACTATGGGATGGTCAAGGGGCAGTTCCTGACCCAACTGCTCAGAGTGTCAACACACCCACCACCATCCAGTCCTTGGGTGAGTCTCTGCTCAACTCCTAACATCAACTGCTCTTCATGTGGGAGAACACAGCTAAAAAAATATTCATAACCATTCAATTCAGCAAGCAATCCATTTCAGCAATTTGTTAAGTACCTTTTGTGTAAGGTACTAGTGGTTGGGGTACAAAGACAATATGAAAAACAGTTCTTGCCCTCAAGGAGCTAATTTGCTACTTGGGGGAAGCAACATGTCCACACCCTTAAAAAAATGGTTACTGAGGAAGGAGGGGGAGAGACAGACAGAGACAGAGAGAGAAAGAACTGACAATTAGGGGAACCAGGAAAGACCTCCTGTAGGAGGGACCACTTAAGTTCAGCCTTGCAGGGGAGCTAAGGATTCTAAGAAGCAGATATGGGAGGGAGTAAGTGCCAGGCATGTGGACAGCATATGAAAAGCATGAAGTAGAAATGGGGTGCCAATTATGGAGAACCGAAACTAGGCCACTTTTCCTGGAGAGTGTGTGAAGGCCGGCAATGTACAAGAAGCCTAGAAAGATAAGTCGATGTCGGACTCTGGAATGATCTAAATTTCAAGCTGAAGAGTCTGTGTTCTTTTTTAAAGGCAAGAGGGAACTACTGAGGATTCTTGAGTAGGGAAATACTATGGTCAGATTTGTGCTTTAGCAATGGTATTTTACCAGCTCTGTGGAGGATAGACTAGAAAGAGATGAGGTATGTTTTAGTAGTGCTTCTCAAACTTCCTCTCTCTACACACTATTATTTAGAGCCTAGCTTCTTAAACTGTGGGCTGCAAAATTTGGCAACAGTAAAAGGTTATGTAAACCTATTTTATATACCTATATATATACCCAGGGTCATGTAAAAATTTCTTGGGAGAAAAGGGGTTGTGAGTGGAAAAAGTTTAAGAAGCCCTAGGCTAGAGGAGAATCCCCTTCCCCCTCCCCACTGCCAAGTTCCGCTTCTCTTCCCCTTCTACCCTTCCCAAGTCTTCCCTTTTCTCCAGGCCTTCACCATCTTCTAGGGTTTTGTTCTGTTTTGTTTAAATTCCAGACTGGCTGTCAGGATCACTTACTTCTGAGAAAATAGGATAAGAGGGACTGAACAACAGTGTTACTATTATAACATTAAAAAATGTCCTACTCAAAGACCCCATAAAGCCTTTTATTAACAGTTTCTTACTTATCTTCCTGGGGCCCCTGTGATATGCAGACAGGCCAGACATTCTTTCCATCTTGCCTTTGGAAATCCAAAACACAGAAAGGACAAAAGCCTTGCAAAACAGCAGAAAGGGGGTCAGTGGGAAAGCTGAGGCCAAAACTTCTGTCTCTGGGAGCACTGGTTTAAATTCTGGCTTTGCTACTTAACTACCCATGTGGGAAAGTCATCTCCCCGCCCTTTACTTTCCTTATTGTCAAATGAAGGAGCTGAACCATGGGATCCCCAAGGCCCCATCTAGCTCAAAATACTATGATAGGATGAACTGCGAGACCAGTGGGCTTGAATACACTGTTTACACATGTCAGGTCTTCTGACTTTGGCTTTTTATTGTCCCAGTCACTTTCTTATAGCACCTATGTTTTATTTTGTATTATAGTCACCTGTGTATATGTCTTATCTACCCAGCCAGACTGTGCATTTCATGATGTTTCACCTGGGACTTTATCTTATATGTCCCATGGTACAATATAACAAAATTACTGTGGTGTTTTATTTTTTGTAACTCACTAATACACTTATCATTTAATAGTGTGTATTATCTCTTTTTGGTTTTGAATTCTTGTAACTAAAATGTATGTTTTTTTTTAATTGCAGAGACCAAGTCCTATCTAAACTTTGTGTCCAGAATAGGTACTCTGCATATAGCAATCACTTCATAAATGTTTGTTGTATTATATCTTTTTCAGTTCCTTGTGTATAGGAGGTGTTTAATCATTGTTTTAAAATATTTATCTGTCTGTCTGTCTATCTATCTATCTATCTATCTACCTTAATCTCCTCAAGGGAGGGTACTCTTTAACTCCTTAGCACCTATCATGGGACTCCCATGTATTGGTTGTGTACAGTAAATGTCTTTTCATTGATTGATGTGTCCAGCGATGCTCATTTGACGTTCCCAATCACAGACATGGAGGATGAGACAATTCTGAAATCAGATATTGGCCTTGGTCCTCCTTAATTTTTTTTTTTCTGCCATTCTCTCTGACATGGTTTTTCCACCTTCCCTTACTCTCTGTTACTTCCCCTTCCCCATTTGACTTATAGATGATGAAGATGTCTTTCTCTGTGGGAAGTGTAAAAAGCAATTCAACTCGTTACCAGCATTCATGACCCACAAGCGGGAGCAGTGTCAGGGGAGTGCACCTGCACTGGCTGCTGTCTCCCTGGCTACCAATAGCATCTATGCACCCTCTGTCACATCTGTGCAGCAGCCTCCCCCAGCCAATCGCCAGGTAAGCACAAGGGATGTGGGGCTTCTTTAGAACCAAGGCTGGGGGTGGTAGTGGGAGGCAGCAGCTATGGAAAGGCTCAGCACAGCCCAAAGGAAGGCTTGGAAGACCTCCACAGAGGAGAGCGGCCCCCTCAGAATGCAGGCCGAACTGGCAAAGTTTTTGACAGATCAGGCCTCTCTGCTGGCCCTTCCCATTCACTATTCTGAAAGTGTAAACATATTGTGGATAGACTGACGAATTTCTGGATGACTTTCTAGGGGAGTCCAGATGTGTTCACTAGAATGAGATAGGAAGAAGAGATCTCAGGAAAGGTTTCTCCAGGTTATTACCTCAGCATGCTAATCCTATGCCCTGTCTCTTATCATAATTAAATAATTGTGAGCTTTTGGGGGGGGGCGGGGCAATGGGGGTTAAGTGACTTGCCCAGGGTCACACAGCTAGTGAGTGTCAAGTGTCTGAGGCTGGATTTGAACTCAGGTCCTCCTGAATCCAGGGCTGGTGTTTTATCCACTGTGCCATCTAGCTGCCCCTGTGAGCTTTTTTTTTTTTTTTCAAAAAGTATTTCTGAATGCCAATAAAACGAATACAAGAAAATCTGCCCTCTATGTTTAAGGGAACAACTATAATACCACGACAGCTATCAGTAATTTTAACTTCCATTTCTGAGGGCCTGGATTGATGTGACTATCCTTTCCCCCAAGTACAGTTTCCAGGTTGTGTGCAGTTGATTTATCTGGATTAATATTTTAGAAATACAAGCTAAACATTCAGTTGACAACCCTGACAGTGGCTACTTACTACATCTTCATATTGCAGCTGGACCATGTTTTTGAATTTTGCTTTAAGAGGACTTCTCAGATGCACCAAGAAGTGGCCTTAGGACACGTTGTATTTTAGTATAATCAGTGTCCTAAATTGGTTTCACTGTACTTGACCAACTAAAAAAAAATTTTTTTTGTTTTTTTTTGGCGGGGGTGGTGGGGGGCAAAGAGGGTTAAGTGACTTGCCCAGGGTCACACAGCTAGTAAGTGTCAAGTGTCTGAGGCCAGATTTGAACTCAGGTCCTCCTGAATCCAGGGCAGGTGCTTTATCCACTGCACCACCTAGCCACCCCCCTAAAAATTTTTTTTTAATGAAACATTAATGCTGTGTGTGATGCCACATATTAGAATTCCCTGCTACTAGGGGAGGCTGAAGCTGGTGGGTCACCTGATTTGGGGGGCTACAAAGGGGCTAAAGCTGATCGAGTCTTCTCACTCACTACATCTGACACCAAAACGATTAGCTCCTTGGAGGGTGGAAGGCCACCAGGCTGCCTAAGAAGGGATGAACCAGCCCAGGTTGGAAATGGAGTGGGTCAAAGTTTCTGTGTCAGTCAGCCTCGGGATTGGCCCATAACTGAGAGTGACCCCCACACTTTCAACTTGGGTGAAATGGAAAGACCTAATTTTGAAAACGAGGGGGCTGGCTGCTCAAATAGAAAGCCTCAGAGCTACAAAACATTCTAAAGGAAGGGAATTGCCTACATTTTTTGCTTTTTCTTTCAGCCAAAACAGTGAAACTAGACTCATTCAGCTTGGCTTCTCTGGGTTTCCACTGCAGCAGTAGCATTGCTATATTTGGGTTGGCAAGCTACAGAGAAGGATTGCAGCTCCGTGAGAATTTCAGAGAGCCCATGTCTCTGTTTGGTCAAGCATCTTCCTCTTAGAACTTGGCATTTTTTTTTTTTTACATATAAGGTATTTTTTTTTCTGTTACATGTAAAGATAGTTCTCAACTTTTGTTTATACAAGCTTTACAATTTCAGATTTTTCTCCCTCCCTCCCCTCCCTCCCCCTTCCCCTAGACAGCAGGTAATCTGATATAGGTTATATCTATATATCTATATACATATACATATATATATACACACACACACACACATATATACCCATAATAACATTAATCCTATTTCTGCATTAATCCTGTTATAAGAGAAAAAATCAGAGCAGTAATGCAAAACCTCAAAATAGAAAAAAAAAACAACAGCACCCAAAACAAAAGAAATAGTATGGTTCAGTCAGCATCTATACTCCACAGTTCTTTTTTTTTTTTTTCTTGGATTTGGAGATCCTCTTCTATCATGAGTTCCCTGGAACTCTTCTGTACCATTGCATTGGTGAGAAGAATATAGTCCATCACAGTAGGTCAACACTCAATGTTGATGATACTGTGTACAATGTTCTTCTGGTTCTGCTCATCTCACTCATCATCAGCTCACGCAAGACCCTCCAGGATTCTCTGAACTCCTCCTGCTCATCATTTCTTACAGCACAATAGTATTCCATTGTGTTCATATACCACAACTTGTCCAGCCATTCCCCAATTGATGGGCACCCCCTCAACTTCCAATTCCTTGCTACCACGTAAAGAGCAGCTATAAATATTTTTGTACATGTGGGTCCCTTTCCCCCTTCCATGATTTCTTTGGGAAAAAGACCTAAAAGTGGAATTGCTTGGTCAAAGGGTATGCACAGCTTTATCGCCCTTTGGGCATAATTCCAAATTGCTCTCCAGAATGATTGGATCAAGAACTTGGTATTTTGATTCCAATTAAAGTTGATTGTGTCTTTTAAATTTTTTTCCCTTGTTCATAGAACAGAAATTCTCCAGCGTTGACTGATTGATTGTTAGAGTTCTGCTGAGAGTGGATTATGATTCAAGCAAGGGAGGTTTTATGAGCAGAACTGCCTAGTGCTTGTTTTGTTAGTAGAGAAAGTAAACTGATTTGTGTTTGACTCTATGGCAAAAGTAGAGGGGCAGCTAGATGGTGATTCGGATAGACTCCTGGGCCTGGAACCAAGAAGACCTGAGCTCAAATGTGACTTCAGACACTTAGTAGCTGTGTGACTCTGGTCAAGTTACTTAACCCCAGTTTGCCTCAGTTTCCTTAACTGTAAAATGGAGTTAATAGCCACACCCACCTCCTAGGGTTGTTGTGAGGACCAAATGAGTTAATATTTATAAAGTGCTTATCACAGTGCTTGGCAGATGATAAGGGTTGGATAAATGTTAGCTATTGTTATTATTATTGTTGTTGTTATCATCATTATTGTATTTTTACTTCCCTTTGAGAGGATGGAGCTTCTCCCACTGCAAGAAGGGACAGTTGACTCTGTATGTGATGGAGTATTAAGAAATGTCTTCTGTTGCTCAGAGTCCTAAGTTTAATTTTTTTTTTTTTAGTGAGGCAATTGGGGTTAAGTGACTTGCCCAGGGTCACACAGCTAGTGTTAAGTGTCTGAGGCCGGATTTGAACTCAGGTACTCCTGACTCCAGGGCCAGTGCTCTATCCACTGCGCCACCTAGCTGCCCCCAGAGTCCTAAGTTTAGTTTATCATTTTGTTTTGTTTTGTTGTAATTTTATGTTTTGTTTTAATGTAAACAGTGATAACAAAAATCTCCTTCAAGTACAGGGTTGATGAGAGGCCCTTCTGTCTTTTTCAGCGATTAGTGAAACATAGAAGAGGAAAGTTATTAAATTGTGTAACTCTTACTGGCTCTCACCTGTCCTGTATTATTCTTTTTTTTTTTCAGGGCAATGAGGGTTAAGTGACTTGCCCAGGGTCACACAGCTAGTAAGTGTCAAGTGTCTGAGGCTGGATTTGAACTCAGGTACTCCTGAATCCAAGGCCAGTGCTTTATCCACTGCGCCACCTAGCTGCCCGCTGTATTATTCTTATTTTGTCTGTGGAAGCATATCTTGTTAGTGACAGGGTGCTGTAGTGGTTAGAGTGCTGGTCTTGGAGTCAGGATGATCAGGGTTCAAATCCTACACTTGCTTTCTGTATGACCCTTTGTAAATCACAGTTTCTCTGAGTCTCAGTTTTCTTATCTGTAAAATGGAGATAGTAGAAGGGTTTCCAGCCTTTTTTGGTACCCACATCCCTTGGCTTTCAGTAAACCTTTCTGTGTCATCTGTTCAATATGAAAACAAATGAAAGTCTAAAGTTTACCATGGATATGTACATAAGAAACAATATAAAGATATTCTGCAAATTTTAAAATGCTTTATAAATCAGTTATTTTATTATTAGATGATAGAGTCCCTGAACAGGGGAATTTGTATCCTTCACCTGTGTTGCCTCTCTGCCAAGCGAGCATGCTGAACCAGGAGAAGAGAGAGGTTCAGATGCACCAGAGAGGGGGCTGTGGGTTCTTTCCAGTGTTGGAGATCCCTTCTTGTGTGACATCCAGTTCTCATGTGTGTTCCCTGCAGCAGATCTCTACATACATCACAGTGCCCCCATCCCCTCTGATCCAGACTCTGGTACAAGGGAACATTCTGGTGAGTGACGAAGTGCTGATGTCAGCCATGTCAGCCTTTACATCACTGGATCAACCGATGCCCCCCGTGCAGCCTCCTGTGCAGGTAAGGAGAATTCATGCCACTTTAAAGTAATAGAGTAGGGGCAGCTAGATGGCGCAGTGGATAGAGCACCGGCCCTGGCGTCAGGAGTACCTGAGTTCAAATCTGGCCTCAGACACTTAACAGTTACTAGCTGTGTGACCCTGGGCAAGTCACTTAACCCCAATTGCCTCACTTAAAAAAAAAAAAGAATAAAGTAATAGAGTAAAGCTTCTTCAGAAGATTAAATTTGAAAAAATTAAAATAAAAAAGATTAAATGTGTTGATTGTCTTGGCTCACTCTCTAACCTATAAGCTATCTGCTATTTTTCAAAGATCTTGAGGAAAAACAAATAATGATTTATTCTTATTTTTTCCCATATAAGTAATTCCAGTCTTCTTTAATTCAGGCAGACTCTAGGTCCTTGAATTAGGGTCCTCGATGCAACAATCTGAAACTCTCTGTGTGAGTTCTAGGTGTTTCGAAATGAGGAAACTTATCAGTTTCCCCATTTTAATTCCTGTATTTGGTAGCAAAGGTCTTTGCCAGTGTGGCAACCCAGTTTCTATAGTAGGAAAGGGAAAAGGAGAAAATTCCCACATAAGATTTATGCATCCAAATAGACACATAAAATAAATTTAAAATCAATTTTATTGATATCTTTTGGTTTTATATTGCCTAAATTTCCCCTGTATGCCACTCTCTCCCATTCCCCTTATGACAGAGAATTGTTTTCAAATGAGATTTATTAAAGGATAATTCTGCATAGCTGACTGAGGCCTTAGGAGTGATGTATTGCAGTTCTCTAATCTGTGTCCAGATCAACTGATGATGTGACAGCTCCCAATATGGCTTCCAAGAATTCCTTTTGTGTTAAAAAAAAAAAAAAGTCCTTTCCTCCAATGTGTCAGGGATGTTTTTTCCATTTTAGGGGTTCTAGGATAGTGATTAGTGGGAAGCAAGATTATTATCTCTGAATTTTGAGCACTGTGATTGGTTGAGGGGAAGATGAGAACGAAAGGATTGGAGTAACCCAATCTAGTCCAGGTTGGATAACAAAGAGGATGTGAAGGATCGTCCTTATGATCCCAGGTGCTATGGGGCTGTTTGGGCAGAGGCGGACACTCATTTTTGAATGTATAATTGGGGAGATAGGCCTGAAAGGAAAAGAAACCAAGAAGCAATTAAAACTACATGAATATACAGGAAAGTAGCCAATTAGTATGGGTGTGCACTTCCCAGAGAGTTCTGCCTCTAAATTGCTAGTCCCTTAGCAGAGGATGGTTTTGAGTGGTCCTCTCAAAGTGTGAATTAAATGCCCTCTAATGGAAGTGCTTATAGCTTTATCTCTTGGGATTTCACATAGAGTTGCTAATTTAGAATCTCTCAGAAGAGGGGAATAAACTTCTAATACACAAAGATCCTAGTGGAGGGGGAAAGGCCTCAGTTATCAGTATAGCTGTGTCTAAATGTGTATCTGCATGTGTATACTCTTTAGCAAGCACAATCAATTCCTTCGAATTCCAAGAGGAAAGATAGTGCTTGCAGTTAGAAAATGCTAAGAAGCAAACATGTCCTTTCTTTCTATCTTATACGTAACATAGGAAGGGTCACAGAAATCACAAACCAGATGCTATAAAAGGAGTAGGCAGATATAGTTTAAAGGGCCCTGCTGCTGACCTTAACAGAGGTTGCCATTGGTTAAAGAGATGGTCATTGCTAGGCCTGGAGTCATGAAGGCACCCCCTAGGTTGGAGTTTGGGGGACTCATAGCAATGGTTTAGCCAGAGGGGAAAGCACTAACAAGCCATTTCTGTCTTGAGTACAAATCAAGTTTTATTTCATAGTCTGCCTTTCAGCTTCTTCCTCCTCTGAACCTATTCCCCCAAACAACTCTGCTTTTGACACAGGTGGGTTTGGTTTCTGTGTTGGGAGAGACGAGATATTTGTGTTATCTTGCTGAAGTCACTTCGAGTCTTGGAACCTCAGTTTCTTAATCTGTAAAAGGGGGGTGGTGGTAATGTCTACCATGTCTGTGTAACAGGGCTCTTGTGAGGATCTAATGGGCTATTTTACATGAAAGTACTTTATAAACTGTGAAGTGCTAAACAAATTTAAAGTATTTTTTTGTTATGATGATACCTGGCCTTAATGTCATGTTTCTTTCTGATTTTCTGTTTTATCTCTTCTCATTCTAGAGTGGCCTGAGTATGCACTCAGGGCCTGGCTACCTCCCTCAGCACCCCCCACCTCCTCCACCACCTCCACCATTGCCCCCTCCCCCTCCCCCACAACCCCCTCCTCCCCCTCCTCCTCCTCCACAGACCCTGGGGGCTCCAGGACGTCCCAACACGGGGAGTGGTGGAGTGGTTGAGGTCTACAATGCCAATGCCCCCCTGGCAGGAAGCAGTGTGGTGGAGATCCAAGCTCTGGGCATGCAGCCCTATCCCCCTATAGAGGTAATGAGATGCTCACGTCTGGGGAGAGGGGCCTGGAGGTGGGCCAGTTACATGTTACAGCCAGTGAGGGAGGGCACCCAGAGGTTTCCTGGTGGAAGGATAAAAAGCCATGGACACTTGTCAGGATCCCAGTTGGGAGAGAGGCAGTCAGGGAACTACATGACAGCTTTGAGGAAAAGGCTCAAAAATGGGACGTTGTCCTAGGCTATTAGTGGGAAGACAAACAACTCGGGAAGATAGAACCAGAGGAGAAAGAGGCTGCTGACACTTACAGTGTCGAGGCTGAAGACAAGATTCCTAAAGGGGCTCTAACCTCTGTCTGACAGGATGTAGAAGCACTGGTTTTGGAGTCCCAAGACCTGTGTTCAAAAGCTGCCTCTGACCCACATGACCTTTGGCAAGTCACTTTCCCACCAAGAGCTTCAATTTCCTTATCTGTAAAATGAGAGGGGTTGGACTAAAGAGTCTGAGGTCCCTTCCAGCTCTAGACCTGTGGTCTTTAGATCGTGCCTGGGCTGTCCCTTTAAAGACAGCAGGGATCAATTTCTCTCTTTAAATTCTGCTTGGGCCTCTTGGGGGTGGGTGGCTCTTAGGGCAAGTTTAGCTTCCCAGGTTTTTCTCATGAATTACTGATAGCTCTTGGATGTTAATTTGCTGTTTTCTGAAGCTCACATCTGCCTTTCCTATGGGCCGTCTAGGAAAGAGGATGCCAGTAGCAGATGTGCTGAGCCAGAGACATAAGGTTGGGTTGTCATTTGAGATCAGTGGGAGAGGGGTGATCTGGCTGAATTTCCTCCAGGATTATTAGGTAGGAGGAATTCACTCAGGCTGAGGCTAGGACAGGTCAAGTAGGAGGAAGCATTTTACACTATCACATTATACTATGAATTATATGCTGGCACTAGGAGAAAAAAGGGAAAGAAGATGCATAGAGATTGTGAGGAATTAATTAACACAAAAGAAGCATAGAGCAGTGGAGAGAGTGCTGGATTGGTGACGCCTTGGCTCAGTGGCCTAGCTTGTTTTGTCACATTAGGCAAACTCGGAAGAGTCTGATCTAGATATTTCATAAACAGAAGATTGTAGAGCTGGAAGGGACCTTATTGATCATCTCATCTTCCTCCTCTAATTTTCCAGAGGAAGATATTTGAGGCCCAGAAAAGGACAGGGACTCAGTAAAGTTGCTAAGGTCCCACCTGGCACTAACACTTATTATAAATTATAAATGTAGAATTCTTCCATCCTTGGTTCAGGTGGCTCTAAGTAAGTCGGGAACTCTTCTTGATGACTTTGTGCTTTCAGGTACCAAACCAGTGTGTGGAGAATCCCGTATACCCCAGCCCTCCTGTGTATAGTCCTGGGAAACAGGGCTTCAAGCCCAAGGGACCGACTCCAGCTGCCCCCTTGGCCAACCCCACTGGCAATGACGTAGCTGCTTTCAATTCTCCCTCCACATTGAAGGCCCGGCGCCCCAAAAGTGATGGCGGGCTCCAGGAAGGTAGGGTCCAGGCCCCTTTTCCTTGGCCAGTGACCAATACTGACACTGCTGAGCACACTGCTTGATTGCTGGGGCTACCCTTCTGGGTCAGGAGCATCCGGGGGTTTTCAGTAGTGGGCCATGTGATCAGCACTCCTGTGTGGACCACATGGATTTAATGATGTAATTAACTGTATGCAACTTCCATCATAAGCCTAACACCACAGAGCTGGGAGTCCCACGTTGATAGTGATCGGGCCACTAGACATAAAGCATTTGCTGAGCCCAGCACTGTGCTGAGCCCTTGGGATTCAAAGGAAGGCAATAACAGGCACTGCTCTCAGGAACTCATCTCACGGAGAAGAGGTTGGGCAGGTGGTTCCTCTCAGTCCTCTGCTTCGGGTATGTGAGCTGCCGGGGCAACTACTCTTCTTTGGCTAAAAACCTTAGGCAGCACACACTGGAGGTGAGCAGCACTCGGCCCTCGGTGGGGGTTCTTAACCCGGGCCCCATGTGGTTAGGTTTTCCTATAGCTGTACTTTAGCAGAATGAGTCTCCTTTGTAATCAATCTCACACATTCAAAAACAACCTTCTGTGAAGCGGTCCAATTAACATCACTAGACACAAAAGAGATGAAGAGCCTTACCTTTGGGGCCTTGTCTGTGGGGGAGCTGTAGGTTCAGGTGGCAGCAATTGAGTGGGCAGAGGACCTGTGCAGAGGGCTGCTTTTCAGAGGCTTTGCAGGTGGGTTTCAGGGCCGGGGTCCCTTCATCCTACAAGGGGGATGAAATGTGTGCCTTCCCTTGTTGCCTCCTGCATGCATGATGCTTCAGCTGGTGAAGCTGCTGCCACAGAGGTGAGCTATGGGTGGGGCCCTACCCTTGACTTCCCTCCCGTCCTAATTCCTCCTTATTCTTTCCCTGTTCTTTCATTTTGGTCTCTGTTTCAGGGAAACCCAAGTGCCAGAAACTCAAGTGTACCTACTGCAACAAGACATTCACCAAGAACTTTGACCTGCAGCAGCACATCCGAAGGTACCTGGGAGGGGAAGGTCAGGTATTATCTCTGAGAAGGGAAGCAGCCCTTCTACTCACCTTGGCCTGGTAGGCCACAGCTGCCCCCAGCTGCCCCCAGCTGCCCTGATCTGTTTAGGAAGGGCTGACCACAGCAGGGCTTTGGTATCTTTTCCCTGTTGCCTTAAGCACTGGGAAGAAATGGCAATGTCTCCTGAGCAAATAAGCCGCTGTTCCTTTCCCTTTACCCCCCTCCAGGCCCCTTGTGTTGTGGGCAGAGGCCTGAGACCATGGGGTCTTCCCAGGAGTGTGACGTGAACTCTCCTGGCTCCTGACCAGCACCCCTCTCTTAGGCAAAGGGTTGGACCACTGACTTCTCTTTCCCTCTAGTCACACAGGGGAGAAGCCCTTCCAATGCATTGTCTGTGGCCGGGCCTTTGCACAGAAGTCAAATGTCAAGAAGCACATGCAGACCCACAAGGTGTGGCCCCCAGGGCATGGGTGCACCATCTCCAGGAACTCAGTGACTGTTCAGGTCATGGCCCTGAACCCCACCCAGCAGGAGAATGAGGAGGACCCAGGTGTGAAACTGAGGAGCCACAGGGCTGGGCATTGGGGCAGGTCAGGTGCCAGGGCTTGGGGTAACAGCCCTAAACGTATCCTCAGACCTTTGGGTCGCTCAGCTTCACTCTCAAAGGTTCGTTAGTATTCTGTGTCAAGAGGACAAAAGGACAGTCTTGTCTCATGTTCCCCAAGGCAAATAATTTATTCCACTTTTGTGGAGTAGTCCTTTGTGGTCCCCAGGACTGGTGATGTCTATGCCTTTCTTGGTGGGGACCTTGGTCTCAGGTATCCTCAAGTCTCCTGGTGGCTAGGACTGCTTGGTTGGCATGCAGAATGCAGCTCTTCCTATCCTGTCCCTTCTTCCCTAAGGGCTGCCTGGTAAATCTAGATTTACTGCCTGGTACAGCTATTTAAATGTTTCATGTGAATGTTGTCTCCCTGTGGAAAGAGATTCATTTTTCTTTTTTATCTCCCAGAGTGCCTAGCAGTAGAGTCTCAGTAAATGTTGATTAATCAAGCTCTTTCCCATCTATTTTCCTGACTCATCCTCTGGGTACTTTTCTGCAGGGATTAGCCAGCCCCCCAGGAGTGTTCCCCAGCCACAGGTCTTGGCTTCAGCCCACGAAAGCGAGGCAGGAAAACTGGAAGCCAAGCAGGTGGTCCTCATCGACAGCTCTTACCAGTGTCAGTTCTGTCCAAACAAGTTCAGTACATACTTCCAGCTCAAGTCACACATGACCCAGCACAAGAATGAGCAGGTAGGCAGTGGCTGGCCTACTCCATCTTCATCTTCTATCTGAGCCCTGCCTGGGTAAGGAACAGGGCACCCTCCTCTTGGGATAATCTTGGGGTTATCCAGAAAGGGGCAGCGCTGCCAGAGGCAGGGGGCACATGTGGCCCCTTTCAAATCCCACTTGAGCAACGCTGTCTGCTGGCCTACCACAGCAGGCCCCAAGCCTTGTCAGGAGAGGAAGGTCCCTGAGTCAGCCCCAGGAGAAGGGCAGGCAGTGGGTGCTTCCGGCTCAGGGCACACACCTTGGGTCCACGGCACTATCCTTGTGGGAGGTAATAGAGACTTTGCCTGGGTCCTAGGCCATGAACGATCTGACAGCAGTGGGTGGAAGGGGCAGGCAAGCCTTCCCGGCTGCTCAGCCCCTTCTCCCCACCTATTGGGGCCTCCCTGCAGGTATATAAGTGTGTCGTGAAGACCTGCGCCCAGACCTTCCAGAAGCTGGACATGTTCCTGGAGCATATCAAGAGTCACCAGGAGGAGCTGAGCTACCGCTGTCACCTGTGCAGCAAGGACTTCCCCTCCCTATATGAGCTGGGTGTGCACCAGTACTCCCACAGCCTCCTGCCTCAGCACAGCCCCAAGAGAGACGTCACAGTCTACAAGTAATGTCAGCGTCTCCATTCAGGGCCACATTTGCCTGGGGCAGGCAGGAGTGGGCTCTTGGGAAGCTCAGGACCCGTGCAGGCCTTTAAAGAGGAGCCAGGTGTCCGAACACATAGATGTATTTTCTTCTTGTCAGTATTAGTGTGGACATCCATGGGCTATCTGCTGGGACTAGGGAATACACAAGTTTCTAAATACTTGTGCTCTCACATCATGGGTGACTTCTAGAAATGTCCAGGGTTCTGACAGTCAAGGATGTGGATGGGGAGGGAACTGGGAGCTAAGGAACCTCACTGAGTGTACATAGGTCATTGAGCAGGTGCTGACTCGTGTTCTGAGCTGTGGGGTCTGACAGACAGGACAGGGTAGATAGCTGGTTAAATCCCATCTAACATCTATGCCTAAAGCTTTTTTTTCTTTTTAACATATAATATGTCTTCTGCCCCAAACCAATTTTTTCCATCAGTCATAACTGCCTCTATTTAAAGTTTATAAAGCGGGCAGCTAGGTGGTGCAGTGGATAAAGCACCTGCCCTGGATTCAGGAGGACCTGAGTTCAAATCCAGCCTCAGACACTTGACACTTACTAGCTGTGTGACCCTGGGCAAGTCACTTAACCCTCATTGCCCCACAAAAAACCAAACAATTACTGAGCATAAAGTGTATAAAGCACATCCCTCACAGTAACTCTTGTCAGAAAGAGATTACAAATATTCCTGTCTTTAGATGAGGAAACTGAAACATAGTTTAGGTGAAATGACCAGCTCATGGTCACACAGATGATAAGTGGCAGAGATGACATTTGAACCCAGATAATTTCCCACTAAGGAACATACTGTTGCCACTCCACCCCTACATTGCCTTTTATAATGTGCAGGATTTGTGTGGATATCAAGGGTTATTTGTGGGGACCTGTGTTCAAATATGTTTGGAAGAGATCCCCTTTTGATTAGAAGTCTATCCTTTTAGCAGGAAAATACCCTTCCCACTAGCAGAGAGCTCCTCCCATCCCCAGTATCCTAGGTAACCAAACCTCTCCAGCCAGAGTCTGAAAGATTTCTGATCTGGCTCTTCCTCAGGGTCAGAGCTCCTTAAGGTTAGGAGGCATCTTGGGACCAGACTGAGCAGATTTCACAAAAAGCTTGGAAAAGAGGAGCGTGGAAGAGGGAGTATAATACAGGACCTTTAGTGCCCTTCCATCATCCCCAACTATGATCCTTGTTTGGGATCCAGTTAAACTTTAGGAAGTAGCAACTGGATATGTGGAAACTCTTCCCTTTGGTTTTGAAAAATGCAGACTTCCCTCACCAGGCAGGAAGCGAGGCACCAATTGGCACTGTCAGAAGCAAAGAAAAAAAGTGTTTCACCTCCAGAGGTATCTGTGCTTAGGAGGTGAGAAAGGGTGATATAGTCTGCTTAGAAAGCAGGCATGGGTTCTTCATATTGTGCTTGGTACCTGGGAAGTGAACATTAATTAGCTCAATGATTGCCACCTTTCTGTTTGCTGAAGATCTTGCTGTGGTTCCCACTTGCATTTGTAAGCATTTAGAGCGAAGGTTAGTTTCTGTCTCATTCACATATATTCAGTTGCACTTACACACGGTCCTTTCCCTGCCCCCTTCCCCCCCTTCTCTGTTTCTGTCTCTGTCTCTCTCCCTTCTCCTTTCCCCCTTCTTCAGATTAAGGTGCTCTTAAGGTGGTCTGTAAGTGTCCTCCAGGGAGCTGGGTTGGGTTTCTTATAATATCAATACTTGTAACCTGACAACATCTGTGTTGGTTTCTGACATTAAGCCTCATTGAGGGGGCAGCTAGGTGGCGCAGTGGATAAAGCACTGGTCCTGGATTCAGGAGGACCTGAGTTCAAATCTGGCCTCAGACACTTGACACTTTACTAGCTGTGTGACCCTGGGCAAGTCACTTAACCCTCATTGCCCTGCCTGCCCCGCCCTCACCCCCCCCCCAAAAAGAATGAAGGAAATTTCATTGAGAAGCAACATGATGTATTAGAGTGTTGGATTGGAGTCACTCCTGGGTTCAGGTCCTGCTTTTGATCCTAGCTTTGTGATAGGTGGGGCAAGAGACATGTCCTCTCTTGGAGCCTTTGGCAACTCCCTGAGACTCACCTGTGAACCGACCAACACAATTTATTAGGCTCCTATGTGGCTGGCACTGTGTTAAGGGCTGGGGATAAAAGACAAAAATGAAGCCACCTTGTCGGGCAGGTGTTTGCAGGTGAGCCAGGAAAGACAACATTAAAATGCACAGGCAGATAGATACTAGATAATTGTAGAGGAAGGCAGCAACAGCTGGGGGAACAGGGAAGTCTTCATGAAAAAAGTGGTCCCTCACCTGAGACCTGAGGTACTAGCTACTCAGTTAAGAGATCAGTTACAGGCAGCTAGGTACTGCAGTGGATAAAGCACTGGCCCTGGATTCAGGTGGACCTGAGTTCAAATCCATTCTCAGACACTTGACACTTACTAGCTGTGTGACCCTGGGCAAGTCACTTAACCCTCATTGCCCTGCCCCTCCCCCCCCAAAAGAAAGAAATAGTTGCTCTTGGTGGAAGAACTTTCTTTTTTGTTTTTGTTTTTGCGGGGCAATGGGGGTTAAGTGACTTGCCCAGGGTCATACAGCTAGTAAGTGTCAATTGTCTGAGGCCGAATTTGAACTCAGGTACTCCTGAATCCAGGGCCGGTGCTTTATCCACTGCGCCACCTAGCTGCCCCTGGAAGAACTTTCTGTACTGAAAAAAATTAGGCTTATTGACATATTAATTCATCATTGAAGGCACCCTTGACTGTATCTTACAAAAAATTGAACCACTTCTCCATTTGTTCTAGTTATGTTTTTTCTGTGATAAGTGGAAACATTTGGGTTGGTGGTCCTTTTTTTTTTATTCCAACCATCAAAGTGATTAGCTGACAGGAGGTATTTGAAAACCATTTTTTGGAAGGCCTATTAGAATGCTTGAAAGCCTAAGAAGAGAGTCTGCCCAGTGGCTCAAAAAGAATTGTGCTGATTGATTGTAGGAATGAGAAAGGAACTTGAAAGGTTTAAGCACAGCCAGTTGGGAAAACAGTTAGTCAGAGAGGGTGATTACAGGCCACTTGTCAGACCAGTCAGCAGGAATCCTGGGCATAGGACAGAGGGCTGCTGATTCACCCTCTTGGCTGGGCAGCCTTTTCCTCCGTTCCTAAGGTGCTCCTGTTCCCTGGACAGCTAATAGCAGGTGGGGTCCTGGGGAGTCCAGTCTGCAGTACTGGCCTCTCTTCAACTCTCCTTACTTCTTCCCATTCAGGTGTGTCAAATGTGTCAATAAATACTCTACCCCTGAAGCCCTGGAGCACCACCTCCAGACGGCAACTCACAACTTCCCCTGTCCACACTGCCAGAAGGTGAGTGCTTGTTTCCCCCCAGCCCCAAGAAGGTACCTAGAAAGAGTGGGTGGCTCAGAAACTGGGATTTCCTTCCTTTTTTTCCTTTTCCTCCCTTCCTACCTCAGTATGTACTGGGAGGACCTCTGGGGTGTCTCAGGTGAGGAGACAACACTCATTCCTCTACTGCTGAAGAACACAGCCGTGTCCCCAAGGATCTCTGTAACATTTGTTTTGGAAGGCTTTGGGCCCTGAGCCCTGACAGTCTCCAGTCACCCATCCCAAGGACCGGACAGCTCACGGACTCTTACTGTGTCTTACGGCTGGTGATTCTTGGGCATACCAGGCTGAGTTAGGGCTTGGTTGCTAAAAGAATCCCCCACTCTTTGTGACCCAGGGCACTTGGCCTATGCAGAAGCAGATCTGCTCTCTATTGAAGCCTCCTCCTTTGCCCCATCCCAACCTTGGCCATCTCAACCTGGCAGTGTGTGGGGTTTTTCTGGTTGAGACTTGTCTGTCATTACCTCGCTCCCCTCTTCCCTCTGAGGACTTAGGGCCATGGAGAGACAAGGGATAGATGGGGGTTCTCGTAGTTTACTTGATTGTTCCCCCTCGCCCCCACAAAGAACATGAAAATTCCAAACTAAAATTTAGCAACTTACTCCTCTGTTTATAGATAAGGAAGTGAGAGGCTCGCCATGGGGGCAAGGCCAATCTCAGAGGATTGACCGCTTTGTACTGAGGTAGCTCAGGAGGGGAATTGGAGCCCCCGCTCTGGTTAGTAGCTCTTCTGTGTCTTTGCCTCGGTCCCCAAGGCCACAGGGTGGGGACTCTGGGGGGAGCTGGAGCAGGTGGTCAGGTCAGCAGTAGTGGATTGGTTTGGCCCAGTTTTTCCAGAGGACTCTGCCCTGGAGCCCTGAGGGGAGGGGAAAACCCCTCTGGGTGGGAGGAAATGCTAATGGGATGAAGCCTCACTCAAGGGGCACTGCCCTTTTCTTCCAAGATATCCCCCTCTTTGGTGGAATTTTACAGAGGAACTCACACTGTGATGTTAGAAAAAGAAAGTAAGCTTTCCAAGTGTGGGTACCATGTCCTATTCGTCTTTGTATCCATCGGAGGGCCTGGTACACAGTAAGCGAATATATGTTGACTGATTGGTTTCTCTGTTTTCTGTACGGTTTGCATTCTTGTTTTTCCCTGGGCACAGGGTGGGGGAGAAAGGGTGAGCAGCAAGATTACAGGAGCCAGAGCTGATTTCTGCCTCCATCTCTTAGGCTACAGAATAGAAGTCTTTGTTCCCCTGGTAGGAAAGTGTTCCTTAAATTAGGTTAGTGGGGAGAGCCCCAAGAGCCAATTCATGGGGCTAGAGAGTGGAGAAGGCAGGGGTCCCTGATGCTGCCTCCTCTCCTCCTCCCCCAGGTGTTCCCCTGTGAGCGGTACCTCCGACGTCATCTGCCCACCCATGGCAGTGGGGGCAAGTTTAAGTGCCAGATATGTAAGAAGTTCTTCCGGAGGGAGCACTACCTCAAGCTGCATGCCCACATCCATTCTGGTAGGTGGAGGTAGTCACTCAGGGTTGCTGCCCTCAGCCTCTTCTGTCCCTGGCATTGCTGCTAGTACCTACCTGTCACATCAGGGCTAATGAATATCTCTTGATTTTACCTTTAAGGTTTCTTTTCTCCCCATTTGCTTCTCTTCTTCCCCCAGTTTGGTCTAAGCACTTTCATCCCCTGATCCCTATCTCCTTCCATTCCCCTCTGCTCCCATGTTGTTTTCATGCTACCGATATCCTGGGAAGAATCTCCACATATCATCCCTAGCCCTCTGCCCTCTTTCAAAAACTCTTTTCAGGCCCCCCTATTTTCATAGATCCTTTCCTGGTTCCCCAACTTGGGATGGTGAAGACACCTCCTATGGTCTTCCTTTTATAATCTCGTTTTCCCTCTGGTTTGGGGCTGTTTGGCTGCCCCTGCAGATAGGACCTGGGGCATCGCTGCTTTGGGGGTGCTAACCTTTTTGAGTAAAGCAGAGGATTTTATGACCAACCTCAGTGGGGCTCAGGGAACGCAGAGCCTGCATCCCTTGTACCAGGCTCCAATTATCGTATTTACATAGTGATTGAATGGTTTCAAAGCACTTTATAGATGTGATCTCATTTGATCTTCATAGCAACCATGGGAAGTAGGTGCTATTATTAGCTCCATTTTACGGATGAGGAAACTGAGGTAGATGGAGGTTAAGTGACTTGCCCAGAGTCACACAGTTGGTGTCTGAGACCAAATTGAACCCTTGAACTTTCTGACTCCTGGTCTAGTGCTCCCTCTAATTTCCTTCCTTTTCCCTCCCTCCATCTTGTCCTGCCTTCTATCCATTCTTCCTCCTCTCCTCCCCTCCCCTCCCTCTCCTCGTTCTTGTCTGTCTGTCTGTTCTAGAAAGCTAGGTGGTAATAGTGAGTAATAATAATAGCAGCTAACATTTATATAGCACTTACTGTTTGCTAGGTACTATGCTAAGGACTTTATAATTATTATCTCATTTGATCCTCACAACAACCTTGGGAGGGAAGTGCTGTTACTATCCCCACTTTACAGTTGAGGAAACTGAGGCAAACAGGGTGAAGTGACTGCCCAGGGTCACACAGCTATTAAGTCTCTGAGTCAGGTCTTCCCGACTTCAAGCCTGGAGCTCTATCCACTGAGCCACTTAGCTGCCCCAACTTAGGGAGACCTGAGTTTGAATTTAAATCAGGCCTCAACACAATAATTGTGTGACAGTAGTTAAATCACTTAACCTCTGTCTGCCTCAGTTTCCTCAACTGTAAAACAGGGATAATGTAGCACCTGCCTCCCCGGGTTGTTGTGAGGCTCCAGCGAGATCCTAATTGCACAGTCCCTGGCCCATAGCAGAAGTTCAGTAAGTGCTTACTCCCTTCCTCTCTCTTTTGTGAAGTCATCATTTTCCCCACCCTGGACCCATCATTTCTTTGGTAAGTGGAACTCCAAAGTGAGGAAATGCATCCACCAGAGCAGATCTGTACTTTGGAGTCTTAGAGAGTCATCACCAAGAAGTGTGGGAGGGGAGAGGCGCCCAGCTCTTCCTGACTCTGCAGCCAGCTCGGCACCTTGCTGCTCCTCAGGAATAAGGGTGGGAGGAACACTGTGCGTGCCTCTTCTCCCAGGCTTCTCAATGCTGTGCTGAGTTCCCTGCCTTCCAGTTCAGGAACAAGGACTGTAGACAACCGAACTCTGGTCATTGGGCCTTTGCTGTTTCCCCCATACAGGTGAAAAGCCCTTTAAATGCTCTTTATGTGACTCGGCCTTTAACCGGAAGGACAAGTTGAAGCGACACATGTTGATCCATGAGCCAACCAAGAAATATACATGCCCCTTCTCGTATGTAGCATCCCTCTGGGCAGGGGCTAGTCTAGGGTGGGCAGAGGCTGGGGAGGGGGAAGAAGGTCTACTGATCCTCCTGGGGCAGGTTTTAACAAAGGAATGCTGCTGACTACAGCCCTCAGAGTCCCTGGGGGGCGGGGGTGGGGAGAGAACATGGGGCAGGGGCTATGATTTGTCTGGTAGGAAGAACCCAGGACTGGCCATCCTTGTCAAGTCCCATCCCTTCTTCAAGGTAAAATGAGAAGGTTGAGCTAGATGATCTGCATAAGGTCCCTTCCTGCTCTGACGTATTTCTCTCGTGAGTTGAGGAAATGCGTTCGATGCTGAAGGTGATGAGTTTTGAGCCTTTCTTGTCCCAGGGACAGGAGAGTCCATCAGTCCTTGGGCACTGGCTCCCAGAAACTGGTAAACAGATGCCCTTCCTCACTCCCTCCCTAAATAACTATCCCCATTAGGAAGACTAGGGCCCTGCCCTGGGGGACACTCCAGGGTGTACAGTTTCCCATTTCCCATCTTTGGTCTTGTATTCCTTGTTTACTGCATCTGTTCTGTCCCGAGCCTGGGGAGCTGATGTGGGTGGGCCTCCTGCCAGGATGAGATGCCTCTGTGGCTTAGGAGGGAGGATCAGTCTGAGTGGCTCCAGCTCCCCAGACATAAGTGGATTTGGCTGTTCTAGGACGCATACAGGCTGCAGTAAGGAGTTCAATCGGCCAGACAAGCTGAAGGCTCACATCCTTTCCCATTCGGGTAAGTGGCTCCCACGCCCAGAAGTTCATGGGGAAAGTAGTGTGCTGGCTACAAGGGGAGGCTGGAACCTGGACACTTCACACAGGGTGCATTCTTTCTTCCCTGCTCTTATGCCTGAGGAAAAAGAGCTGGGCTAGACACCGAGAGGCCCGAGCTGGCCCTGACTTGGCTCCTCAGTGACCTTGGATAAGGAATTTCTTTCTTAGTGCTTCAGTTTCCCACTGTCTACTGCAGGGAGTGCCCCCTGCCTTGGGGATGGACTGGGCAGGGGCAGAGGCCCGGGTGGGCTCCAGGTACTGAGGCTCCTGTGACTTCCCTGCCTCCTCTTTCCATTCTGCCCCCATCCAGGGATGAAGATACACAGCTGCCAATTCTGCAGCAAGTGCTTTAGCCGCCGGGCCCATCTTGTGGAGCACCAGCGCTCCCACACCGACAACTACAAATACCGCTGCTCTAGCTGTGGCAAGGGTTTCACGAGGAACAAGTACCTGAAGGAGCACCGCTGCCGCCCGGGCCCACTCAAAGACAAGGACCCACAGGCCCGCCGACCCCAGAAGCAGCGCGGGGCTCGAGGTCGCAAAGTGGCCCTGCCTGACCCGTTGGGCCTGGAGGAACTCAAGGGCAATGCTGAGGGGGCTGAGGGAGGCAGCTCTGGCAAAGATGCCTTCCCAGAGTCAGATGCAGTACTGTCTATTGTGGTGGGAAGCTCAGTGGGTGGGGATCCCGAGCTGGTGGTGCCCGGGCACTCGGACAGTATGGGCCCCAACCTGACCCTGGCAGGACTACAGTCTGGAGCTGAGGGTCCCTGTGCCATGCTGGCTGTCCCTGTGTATATTCAGACCACTGAGTGACAAGGGGGGAGCACATGGCTGAACCTGGGTTTACTGGTAGCTGCTGCTATTGGGTGGCACTGTAGGCACCCCTACTGAGGCACAGGAAGGAGGAACCCTTCTCAGGCTTCTTCCCTGCCCTGATCGAGGACAGGGAGGACAACAGTACACTGGGGCCTGTAAAGGCTAGGGAGCACCCCCTTGTGCAAACAGGGTGAACCCCAGGCACTGCCCAGGGCCGGCCATGGGGCTGCCCTTGGGCCTGGTCCTGCCCTGGGAGGCTCAGGAGACGGGGCCTGATGTGTGTTGGGCTTGGGCTTGTGATCCAGTCAGCATGCCTGGTATTTGGGCACATGGCCTTTGTGAGGGCAGACCAATGATCCTTCCTACTGGAAGCAAGTCAATACCTCACATCCTCTGTGCTAGCCAAGGCCTAGGAGAGGTTTTAGGACACTGTCATCTTCTTTGACTACAGTTCTCTCATAATCTACCAGCCCTTGGGGCAGGATGGGTTGGGAAAGGGGCATGAGGAGATGGGGGACATTGGGATAGAAAGCATGGATGGAGCCTGGAGCCTACCAAGGTCTGCAGGCCAGTGACTCATCTTACCTCCTCCTGCCATCAGACGTGCTATGGGATGAAGTGTGAACATGAGGACAGTCAGGGAGGAGCGATTGGTTAGCCTGCTGTCCTCCCTCTGAGTGAAATAAGGCAGAACTAAGGCTAAACCTGAGACTACTGGGCAAGGAGATTAGGGGCTGGGGGTGTGTGTGAGAAAACCCAGTCACAGCAGCCTGTGGAACCCCTGTGGTCACAAACCTATTCCCCATGCCCTCCCACCATCATGACATGAGGAGAAGCTCTGGCTGTAAAGGTGACGATTCCACAAGATCTGGTTAGTCCTGGGCCCAAGTATACTGGAAGGGCTGAGGAGGCAGGCCCAGATTTCTTTTCTGAGGGTGCTGGGGGTGAGGGGAAAAGAAGGACTTGGAGATCAGAATCCAGAGGGTAGAGGTAAAGTCCTTGTCCCCTCACAGTCTCTTATCAAGTTCTCTCTATTTCATCTTCCCCAGTACTCACCCTGCAGCTGGGCTTGTAGCTAACTCAGGGTCCCAAGAGGGGCTTCTGCAAAGCACATGTTTCTGAATGGAGTAAGACAAGGGGTCAGTAGTCCTTGTAGGGTGTTCTTCAGTGGAATAAATGCTGTTTCATGATGGAAATGCTAACCTCCTTCATATGTGAAGGGAAAGACTTTAAAGAATGAGGCAACCCTTTGGGCAGCTGGGTGGCACAGTGGATAGAGCACCGGCCCTGGAGTCATGAGTACCTGAGTTCAAATCCAGCCTCAGACACTTAACACTTACTAGCTGTGTGACCCCGGGCAAGTCACTTAACCCAAATTGCCTCACTAAAAAAAAAAAAAAAAGAATGAGGCAACCCATATGTGATGCATAGGATCAAGGCTTTAAAGCTCATCTGGTCTGACCCCTCATTTTCCATCTGAGGAAACGGGCCCAGAAAAGGCAAGAGACTTACCCAAGGGCACACAGGCCCAGTGGCAGGGGCAGAGTTTGAACCCAGGACTTCTGACTCTGAAGCTAGTTCTTTTCTCACTGAACATGCTGCCTTTCCTTCATTTCCATCTCAGTCATGTTAACCTTTGGGAAGACAGAGCTGTGGTCTCCTGGAGCCCACGATCCCATGAAGAACAAAGGTCTTGAGGCGGCATGGTGCAGTAGAACTGGCTCTAGAATGGAGTCCGTATGGGAGGCTGGGCCATCCATTCCAATCCTGCCAGCATCGGCAGATGGTGTGTCAAGTGGCCAGGATACAAAAACAATTAAAAACTGCCCCATCCCAAGGAGCTTCTGTGTATGTAGACAGATAAGTATTAACCGTATAGTTTGAGGAGGGAAGGCTCCCCACTGAGGATAATAGGCTAGCTGAGCCTTGAAGGAAAGTGAGCATTCTGGGAGGCTCTGATGAGGAGGGAGTGCATCCCAGGAACACTGGGCAGCTTCCGCCGGAGCACAGAGGTAAAAGAGATGCTTCCAGTTGGACTGGAAGTCGAACTACATGATGGGGAGGTAACATGAAATAAGTCCATAAAGGTGAGCTGGTGCTAGATTGGCAAGGGCTGTAATAGCAAGCTAAGGAGCCTTGTTTTTTTCCTGGATGCCTTAGGAGCCACCCAAGGTCAGGGAAGGGCAGCAACCTGGGCAAGTCTGTACTCATCAGGTTCTTTTGGCGGCTGTGTGGAGAATGGATCTGAAGGGGGAGAGACTAGAAGTTGGGAATCTAATTAGGAGGCTGTTGACAATAATTCAGATGAGAGGTGATAAGGACCTGAATTAGGGTGGGAGCCCTGTGATTGGGGACGAGACAACTGCAAGAGATGTAGAGGTAAAATTGAGACGTGTCAGCTGATGAGTGAGGAGGAAGAGGGAAGAATTAAGTCTCAGCCCATTATTAAGTACCTGTTATATGCCAGGCAGAGTGGGTAGAAACAAAGACAAACAGTTGCTGCCCTCAAGAGGCTTATATTCCATTGAGAAGATACACGGTAAGAGACAAGTGAATACAAGACATGATAGATAGTGAGAGGCTTCGTGCTATAGTCAGAGATCAGTGATTAAGTTTTTCCTCCTATATGGATTGGCTGTGCGACTCTGGACAAGTTATTTAACATCTTAGTACTCAGTTGACTTTCTGTGGCTATGCAATGCAGAATGTTTGCCAGATCTGCATTGGTAAATGGGGAATGTATTACACCAGGGCAATGACAGACCCCAGCAAAATCGTGGCCCCAGGGGTCGAGGATGCCAATCACTGGAGGAATCCAGAAAGGCCCTGGAGCTGAGCCTTGAATCAGGGAACTAGAAGTTCCCTTGAGCTAGAGGTATGCCAGTTCTAGGAGATGACTTGTACAAAGACACAGAGATAAGAGATGAAATGTTCTGGCCATGGAGCAGAAAGGAGGCCAGTCTGGTGGAGCACAGTATGTGTAAGGGGAGGTCATATATAATCGGCCCAGAAAGGTAGAGGAGCCAGAGGCTCTTTAAAGAGTAAACAGGAATCCGTATGTTATCCTAGAAGCAATGGGGAGCCATTGGAACTTTGGCAGGGGAGTGACATGGTCAGACCTGTACTTCTGCAATATTATTTTGGAAGCTGCATGAAGAGTAGGTGCCAACTGGGAAGCTCTTTGTAGTATTGTTCAGACAGGTAGTACAATGGATAGAGTGCCAGGCCTGGAGTCAGGAAGACCTGAGTTCATATTCAGCCTTACACACTAGCTGTGTGACCCTGGGCAAGGAACAGCCTGTTTACCTCAGTTTCCTAGACTGTAAAATGGGGATAATAGCACCTTCCTGAGTTGTTGTGAGGATCAGATGAGATCATTTGTAAAGCACTGAGCATGATGCTTGGCACATAGTAAGCACTGTATGCTATTAGCTATTATTATTATTATTGGATGCCATTATTTCAGTAGTCCAGGCAAGAGGAGATAAAGGTCTACACAAGAGTGGTCATGGTATGAATAGAGAGAAGGGGACAGATAGAAGAGATGTTGAGGAGGTGGAAATGACAAGACCTGGCAGCTGATTGTGGGGGGGTGAGTGAATGAAGAGTTGAGGATATAGGGAATTTCGGAGTCCTGGATCATGGAGACAGTTGATGGAGAGTTCAAGGGCATGACCTTCCCTTGTGTGTTCCTGAGGCAGAATGAAAGCTAGGGGTCAAAGGCTTTGAAGGTCCTAAGTTTAGAGTTAGAAGGGACTTTAGAAAACGGTCCAATCAGGGCAGCTAGGTGGAGCAGTGGATAGAGCACCAGCCTTGGAGTCAGGAGTACCTGAGTTCAAATCCGGCCTCAGACACTTAACACTTACTAGCTGTGTGACCCTGGGCAAATCACTTAACCCCAATTGGGGTTCTCTCAATTTACAGATAAGGGTAGCTGAGGGCCCAAGAAGTCAAGTGGTTTACCCAGGGCCATAAGCTGAGGTTTAATGATCTGGGAACCCAGGGCGCTTGGACATTAACATATATGTCCAAGGCTCAGAGTGCAATGGCAGGAGTTAGTATGAAGAAGATGGAACCAAGTACTGAAATCCTTGGGGATGGAGAGAAAATAGGCTGGATTCTAGTAGATAATTGCCACTATAATCTATATAGGGGAATATCTAGGATAATAATCTGGTTGGAGTGACCTTTAGAGGAGGAAGTGTGTATGAGTGATGATGGCTGAAGGGTGGGTCTAGAAATGACAGAAAATGTGTAGTTTACCTACTCCTGGCCTATTGATGTTGATTTAGACTGAAAGTGTTTGCAAGACTAAACTTGGAGGACAGTTATGGAGATGGAGGTAGAGGTGGATAGGAGAAATTTCCATATGTGTCAGAAAATGAAGTGTGGAAAAAGTCTAAGCTGAAGAGAAGGTTGTTAACAATAGAATGGGAGTTTCATAAGGCACAATGGAAGGGGAGAACGAGGACTTACAGAAGGTAGGTCCGAGGTGGATGGGGATGAGGTATCGGGAAATGATCTAGGGAAAGGGTTTTGGTTTTGCCCAGGCAGCTGAGACTGAATCATAAGAGTGAACACAGGAAGTGGTAAACTTGTTAGACATAGGGATAGAGTGAGGATTTGGCCAGGACTGTCATCATTAAGGGTCCTGTGCTGGTGAAAGTTATCCTCAGTAATCTCTCAATTGCTAGGGAAGAATGGAAACTGGAAATGGTGTCAGAGGCCCCATTCCTAAAGGATATTGTGAAGACAGATTGGCCTTGAAGGTCAGAGGTCTCATGCCTGAGGCTCTGTCCCTGGGCTTTGTCTGATTCAGCAATAGCTCTGCCTGGGTGATGGTTGAAATGAGAGGAGAGCAGCAGAAGCCTCCAGGGCAGTTGAGGGGGTTGGGGTTGAGGGGAGAAGGGAGGAGGAGGTTAGGGTCCTTGGAGAGTGGGTGAGAGGTTAGGACATTCACTCACAGAGAAGACCCTCCTCTGCATCCCCAAGTGATAGCTCACAAAAGCATTGTTTGCTCTGCCACTTCTGCCCTGGTGGTGTTTGGTCTGACCAGCAGGCCTTCTTGATGTAAATGTCTTCCCTTCTCTAAAGCACCATTTTCTCATCTATTAAATGAATCATTTGGAACAGGTCCATTTCAGTTTCAAATTATAAAAAGTGGAGGTATGTGGGTGGTTCAAATCATCAGTGAGTTCTTCTCCTTTGTCCCTATTTTATTCTGCTGTCAGATCAGCATTTGTGTCGCAGCCCCTGAAAGGGGACATTTATTATCCAAGTGCTTAACTGAGCAAGACAAATAGGCCTCATTGGCTTCATTACAAAGAAGCTAAACCATTTATCAGGGCAGCTAGGTGGCACAGTGGATAGAGCACTGGGCCTGGAGTCAGGAAGACCTGGGTTCAAATCCAGCCTCAGACACTTACTGTGTGACCCTGGGCAAGTCACTTCACCCTGCTTGCCTCAGTTTCCTCACCTTTAAAATGAGCTGGAGAAGGAAATGGCAAACCATCCCAGTATCTTTGCCAAGAGAACCCCAAATGGGGTCAGGAAGAGTCAGACAAGACTAAATAACAAAAGGTTATTCATTGCAGAGAATAAATGGCTTAGATAAAATTTTAACCAGAGCCTCATGGTCCCCAGCATGAGGCTGAGGGAAGTCTTCTGCCTAGTCATTGCAGAACATCAAATCAACCAACCAGCAAGCATTTATTCAGTGCCTTTTAATGCACCAGGTGCTGTCCCAGGTGCTGGGGAGACAAAGATAAAGATGAAACAGTCCCAGTTCTCAAAGAGCTTACATTCCAGTCTGTGTGTAAAGAGAATAAAACATTTTAAATGAGGGATTTTAGAGAGTGGATGAGGAGTGGATTTTAAAAGGCTTCCTCTAGAAGATAGTGATTGATTAGAAAATCGTGAAAGAAATGAGGGTTCCTATAAGGTCAAGGTGAGGAGGGAGCACATTCCTGATATGACAGGGTAGCCAATGCAAAGGCATAGAGACAGGAGATGGGATGTTGTATGAGAAACAGCCAGAAGGCCAATTTGGGTAGATAATAGATCTCAGGAAGAAGAATAATGTATGATGAAGCTAGAAAGGTGGGGTGGGATCAGGCTGTGAAGGGCTTTAAAAACCAGAAAGAAGAGTTTATCCTAGAAGCAATAGGGAGCCACTGGAGTTTATTGAGGAGAGGAGTGATATGGTCAGACCTGAGAGTAAGGAAAATTGCTTTGGGAGGATGGATTGGAGTGGAGAGAGATTTGAGGTAGGGGAGACCAACTATGAGGCACTGAAATAGTCCAGGTGAGAAGTGATGAGGGACAGTAGTGAAGTGTGAGTGGCAGTTAGGTGGTACAATGGATAAAGCACCCTGGAGTCAGGAGGACCCGAGTTCAAATCCAGCCTCAGACACTTGACACTTAGTAGCTGTGTGATCCTGGGCAAGTCACTTAACCCCAATTGCCTCACCAAAAAAAAAAAAAAATGATGTGTGGAGGAAGAAATAGAAAGATTTGCCAACTAATTGGATAGGTGGGGTTAGGAAGAGTGAGGAGTTGAGGATAATATTAAAGTTTTGAACCTAAAAGGCTAGAAGTATGGTGATGTCCTTGACAGAAATAGAAAAGGTCAAAAAGGTGGTTTTGGGGAAGGAAATGAGTTCTGTTTTGGATGTCTATGGTATATGCAGTTGGATATGTCCAATCATCAGTTGGTAGTGTGATACTGGAGCTCAAGAGAAAGATCTGGGCCTATTTGGAAACCATTGGCAGGGAGATGATAATTAACCCATGGGAGGAGATGAAGTGAGAGAATGTAGAAAGGAGTGAGGGGTGTTGCTTCCATGGTTCTCTCCAGTGTGGTTGGTGTTGACCTGTCACTTCCATTCACACTGACATCCTCAGGCAGGACAATCATCTCAGGACCCTGATATTTGTATGGCCCTGTGTATTTTCCCAAGTACTTTCACATTCTTTAGTCCCATAATTCACTTTCATTATAGCATTTATTCAGCTTCTGTTATGTGTCCCTGTGGTCAGGGCTGGAGGTGCCAAGATGAAAATGCTTTCCTTGTTCTTATGGGGCTAGTTTACAAGCTAGCAAAGGGACTCGGGCATGTTCACTGATAACATATCGTACAAGATAGGCAATGATACGGGCAAAGGAGAGACCCAGACAATGTGCTATGAGTAAATTTGATTAGGGAGATATTTTCCGGTGTTAGAGTTGGGGGTGGGGAATGTGAGGAGGCTTCATGGAGAAGCTGGCACCTCATTTGAATTTTGAAGGAAGGAAATTATTTCAGCAGATGGAAATGGCCTTAGGCTTGGTCCATATAAGAGGTGGAAGGCAGGGTGAGATAGGAAAAGACACTTGTAAGATGGGGCAGGGTGGTTTTTATCTCTTCTCCCCTCCCCCATTTTGCCAATAAGGAAATAGTGACAGAGAATCCAAGTGGATTGTCTATAGTCACACAGCAGAGTTGGACTTAGTACCCAGGCATCCTTGCCTAATTCACCTCACCTACTACACTATCCTGCCTTCTCTATGTGTAAACAGCATTGTGCCCTCATGATGGTAAGATCTGTTGACTGGCCTTTTTTGATCATCCAAATGGAAGCAAATTCTTCCCAGAACCTCTCTTCATCTCCTTGCCCTTCATTGCAGATTGAAGGAGAATGGAGAAAAGAATGGAAACTGTCCTGAGGACTCCTCCTTGGCTCTCGGCTGCTGTTCTCTTTGTTTTCTGGTGAGAAACAGCTGACAGTCCTGTACCTTTTCCAAGCCTTCTGGAGAGCGGAGTCTTCTCAGCCCTAGATTTTGGTCAGCTTCCTTCCTCTCTGTGGACAGAGTAGAGAGTCACAATGAAAAGCAAAAGTTGGTTCCTTGAGAATTTCAGTAAATAAAATGAGTTTCAGGAAGAAGGAGAACCGGTTGAGCTAGTCAGGTGGAAGAAACGGCAGGGACAGAGCCAGCAGCACCCCAAGGGCAGCCTTACTACTCTAGAGAGTGACTATGACAGCAGTGGTCCAGGGCCTGGTCCCCACCCCTGCCCAGTAGAGTCCAGTGACCAGATATAGGAAAGAATAACAAATAATTAACAGGTAAAATCAAAAGACAACTAAGAGCTAGAAGAGGCTGAAGACATCATCTAGTCCTACTTCTTCATGTCACAGATGAGAAAAGAGGGCAAGAGCAGTTAAGTGACTTACCCAAGTAATGCAGCTAATAAGCAGAAGAGACAGGATTTGAATCCAGGTCTTTGGACCCCACCAGTCCAGTATACTTTCTATTATACTTCATGAAACTGCCTTTCTGAAGACACAGACTATTCTGTGGCTAACTCTAAGCAAAATGTGGGTACTGAGGCAGGATACTGAGCTTGAGGAGCTCAGTATTAGGAGAAGTGGGTTGCAGCAACCTTTTCTCATTGACTTGTTGAAAATGATGTTGGGCAAGTCACTTTCCTGCCTATTGCCTCAGTTTCCTCACTTGTACAGGGATACTTATATAATCATAAGAACCTCTTTGTACTGTGTGACTGGCAGGAGACAGGGGCAAAAATATTAACAAGGTGCTCTAGTACATATAAATGGCAATTTATATAAGTAAGCAGGGAAGTCAGTGATTCGATATGGAGCCCACGCTCTGCATGTGGTCAGCAGGATTGAATCCCTGGGGGCCTTTGAGTGGGATGCAAATCTACAGGATCAGTTTGGTCCCCTGCCAAAACCCTGCTCTTGCTGGCTCAGCTTGCACAGATTTTTTCCTTCTGCAATTCTCTCTACTTGAATTCTCACCCTAGTCTTGGCCCAATCTTGTGTTCTTTTTATGTTCCTTATTCATTTTTTACGTCCAGCTTCAGCTCAAATCTCCTCTTCACATTACCTTGCTGTCCGTCTGCTCCAAGCCATAAAGAGTGAAGGGCTGGTCAGCTAGGTGGTGCAATAAATAAAGCACCCCCCCCACTGGATTCAGAGGACCTGAGTTCAAATCTGGCCTCAGACACTTGACACTTACTAGCTGTGTGACCCTGGGCAAGTCACTTAGCCCTCATTGCCCTGCAAAAAAAAAAAAAAAAGAATTTGTCATTTAAAAAAAAAAGAGTGAAAGGCTATTGAGGAATGAGTCTATTGTTCAGGATGGTCCAATGGAGAGATCACAGGCTTTAGACCTGGGTTTATATGTTGGCCTTCTTTCCTAGTCCTTGTGCAACTTTGGGTTAGTGGCCCACACTTCGGGCTACACGAGAAGAGCTGAGCTAAATGATTTTTAAGATCTCTTCTACCTCTAAATCCAAAGATGTCATAATTTAGCCCCCTCCCCTTCATACTCTCGTTAATCCCTGCTCCCTCCCACCCCCTGTTCCTAGTCCTGAACTTTTGTGGAGAGAACATGCTTTTGCATCTCTGCCAGTCACAATAATAATCCATGGTTCCTAGATACAGAGCTGGATGGGACCTCAAAGGCCAGACAGTTTAGTCCCCCTGTTTTATAGATAAAGCAACTGGGCCCGGAGAAGCTAAGTAGTATGTCCATGATCACACAGGTTGGAACACAAAGGAATTTGAACTTAGGTCTTCTTAATCCGGAGCCAATGTTCTTTCCATATTGCCTCCCTAATTGTGTATGTCAGTCTGTCAAGTAACATTAATAAGCCCTTGCTTTGTGCCAGACCCTGTGCCAAGCACGGGGATACAAAAGAAGGCGAAGGTGAGAGGATAACATTTGATTTAAATGAGTAAGCCATTTTTTGGGGGGGGGCAGGGCAATGAGGGTTAAGTGACTTGCCCAGGGTCACACAGCTAGTAAGTGTCAAGTGTCTGAGGCCAGATTTGAACTTAGGTCCTCCTGAATCCAGGGCCGGCACTTTATCCACTGTGCCACTTAGCTGCCTTGAGTAAGCCATTTTAATAGTAATTTCCTAATGGGGAGTTAAAAGCTTTTGTGGGCAGCTAAGTGGTGCAGTGGATAGAGTACTGGCCTTGAGTCAAGAAGACTCATCTTCCTGAGTTCAAATCCAACCTCAGACACTTACTAGCTGTGTGACCCCGGGTAAGTCGCAACCGTTTGCCTCAATTTCCTCATCTATAAAATGAGCTGGAGAAGGAAATGGCAAAACAGTTCAGCATCTTTGTCAAGAACATCCCATATGGGGTCATAAAGAGTTAGACACGACTGAAAAAAGAGCCTTTGAGGCTTCTACAGTCTGAAATCTAGAGCTACTGGCCCACAGCACCCTCTTACTCAGAGAGAAAGAAGATGTACAGGGCATGAGAATCTACCCTCCTGCTGCCCCTGTAAAGGAAACCACTGAATTCTAATGTGGCTCTAAGCCAAGTACAACAATGGTCTGTTGTTAAGATAAAAATCTCCAGGTTGTGACAGGTGTTCAGGTAGTTCTGCCTGCAGATTTCAATTCTAACATCAGAGCCTCCCTGCCTAGGACCCCCTCTCATTCTCAGACATTCCAGTCCCTACCCCTCACCCACACCTGCACCCAGGGGAGGTGGAAAGTGGATTCCCTCATTTTCTCTTCTACAAGCTCCCAAGTCCCTGAGCTCTTCCAAACAGCTAAAACATTTATTTCTATTCTCTTCATATCTTTTTGGAATGTTTTTATACAGTATAAAGAGCCCTTGCTATTGTTGTCCAGTTGTTTTTTCAGTCATGTCTAATTCTGTGACCCCATTTGGTGTTTTCTTGGTAGAGACACTGGAGTAGTTTGTCATTTCCTTCAGCTCATTTGACAGATGAGGAAACTGAAGCAAACAGGGTCAACTGGCTTGCCAGGGGTCACACAGCTAGTAAGTGTCCAAGGCCAGATTTGAACTCAGGAAGATGCGTCTTCTTGGCTCCAGACCCAGTGCTCTATCCACTTTGACACCTAGCTGCTGGTCCTTTGAGTTTATGCCCCGGGGGGCACTAGCCAGAATGTGGTGACATGATTACAAGGAGCCCTTAAGGTGAGAGGCCAGAGCCTCTGACTGGAGTGAGGCTTCCAGATATTGGTTTCTCTAGCACCATCTGTGGCAGGTTGTAGTGGTGAGAACCTTGGACCTAGAATCAAGAGAGAGCCTACCTATCCTTCCTCCTGAGCCAAGGACTCCTTCCATTGATGGCATTGTCGGCTTCATAATGGAACAGCAGTCAACCTGAAACTCTGATTAGCAAATGGCTTCACAGCACATTATCGATCTCATTCTAGTCTTGGCTGTGTGTGACCTTAAACAAGTTCTCTCCTCTTTCAATGTAATGAACATTTTATTAAGAGTTGACTATGGGGGCAGCTAGGTGGCACAGTGGATAGAGCACCGGCCCTGGAATCAGGAGGACCTGAGTTCAAATCCGGCCTCAGACACTTAACACTTACTAGCTGTGTGACCCCGGGCAAGTCACTTAACCCCAATTGCCTCACTAAAAAAAAAAAAAAAAAAGAGTCGACTATGCAGGGGGCAGCTAGGTTGGCGCAATGGATAAAGCACCGGCCCTGGATTCAGGAGGACCTGAGTTCAAATCCAGTCTCAGACACTTGACACTTACTAGCTGTGTGACCCTGGGCAAATCACTTAACCCTCATTGCCCCGCAAAACAAACAAAGAGTCGACTATGTACAAGACACTACGCTGGTCACAGGAGTCACAGTGAGAAAAACAAAACAACCCTTGACCTCAAGGAGTTTACATTCTACTGAAGGTGGGGTGGTAGGAAAGGGTAGGAGTTACAACATGTACTCAGCTACCATAAGTCTATATAATGTCATTTCTAGAGGGTGAGAACTTTAAGAACTGAGGCAGGGAGAAGAAAGGTCTTGGGTAGAAGGTAGCATCTGAGCTGAGCCTTGGAGAATGCAAGGGATTCTGAAAGGCAGAAGAGAAAAGGGATGGGGATATTTCAGCCATGGGCTGGGAGGGATGGAATATTGTGGATAGGGACCAGCAAGTAGACTGACACAGAGGGTATGTAGAGGAGAGTAGTATGAATTAGATAATCAGGGTAAGAAGAAAACTAGGACATGAAGGGCTTCAAATGCCAGACTGAGGATTTGGTATTATATGCTAGAGACAATAGGGCACCATTGAAGATATTTAAGTAGGGAAGTGGCATGATGAGATCTAGGTGAGAGATGAGAATATATGGAGACCAATGAGGAGGATATTTTAATTGTGTTGGCTAGGGGTAATGTGGGCTTGGACTAGGGTTGAGGTGGTTTGAATTGAAAATTGGGGACAGTCAAATCAACGAGAATTTATTAAGGTTTACTCTGTGGGGGCAGCTAGGTGGTGCAGTGGATAGAGCACTGGTCCTAGAGTCAGGAGGACCTGAGTTCAAATTTGGCCTCAGACACTTGACACTTACTAGCTGTGTGACCCTGGGCAAGTCACTTAACCCCAATTGCCTCACCATTAAAAAAAAAAAAAAAAGGTTTATTCTGTGCCTGGAACTCTACCAAGTGCTGGGAATACAAATATAAGCAGACATAAAGACAGTCCCTGCCCTCAAGAAGCTTGCATTCTAATGGAGGAAGAAGGTACCTGTTTCTGGGCATGGTAGAGAAAGGTCCTGTCAAGATGAATCGGGTGGGGGGGTGGGGCAGCCTGGGGAGGAATGAAGACATGGTTGGCCTGGGCCTTCTTAAAATGAAAATTCTGGAAGGAACCAACCAGTCAGAAGTAAAGGCTATGGCGGTAGAGTGTATTTCCAATGTGAGACAGATGGGAAAGATATGAAGGCAAAATTGACAGCTTAGCAACCAATTGTGCATGGGAGTTGAGGGAGGGGTCTAGTCAGGGTTGATTCTGAGGTTCAAGACCTAGGTGACTGGAAGATGGTGGTGCCCTCAACAGAAATAGGAAATTTGGAGGAAGGTGGGTTTTGAGGAAAACAAAATGAGTTCCATCTTGGATTTGTTGAGTTTGATTTACCAACAGGACATCTGAGGGGCACATATCTAGCAGGTGCTTGGTAATGAGTGGCTTGAAGGATAATGTGCTGACCTTGGTGTGGAAAACCAGAGTTCACATCCTGTTTCAGACACTTAATAGTTGTGTGACCCTGGGCAAGTCACTAGATCTTTCTCTGCAGAAGCTTCCTCATCTGTAATATGGGGATAACAACTACCTGTTTATGAAGATCTAATGCAATTAGGGATATAAAGCACTTACAAAGTTTAACACTATATAAATGTTAGCCATTATTAAAGAGAGACAGTATGGCATAGTGAATAGAGAACTAGCTTTGAAACTTGGGGAGACCTGAGTTCAAGTCTTATGATTGACTGGCTGTGTGGCTCTGGGCAGGTTACTTAACCTCCCAGTACTCTAAGCTAATAATACCAAATTCTAATCTCTCCATAAGGATCCCTGAAGGCCACATATTGAATTAGTTTCAAAATGTAATATCACTAATGTTTTATTGTATTTTTATTTAGTTAAATATTTCCCATTTACATTTTAATCTGTTTCCTTTCCCTTGCCCCCCAACCTGCAATGACTCCACCAGTCACTTCTACTCTAGGCTATTCTCTAAATCTAAAACTGGCAGAGAAGATTCTGACCTCCAATAGGAGAGAAGACCTTTATTTCTTACATGAGAGTCCCTCAGTTCTTACCTGTAGAATGAGTTGAAGAAGGAAATGGCCCACCATTCCAATATCTCTGCCAAGAAAACCTCAAATGGGAGTCACAAAGACTTGGACACGAGTGAAACAACTGAACAACAACAAAGATTAGGAGAAATTGAAAATGAAAGAGGGAGTGATCTAGAGGACAAGCTGTTGGAGGAAATAGAAAGGGATGAACTCAATAGCCTGCCTCTTGTCAGAGAACAGAACAAGGAAGAGAGATTAGGGGATGGTTTTAGGGGTTTTGAGGTGTGGAATGGCCCCTATTTTTCCAGTAGAGGAGGTGAGGCACTTTACTAAGATGGAGGAAGTAAGGGATGGTAGAGGAGGCTTGGAGAGAGAAGAAAAGGTTTGGAACAGCTTGGAGCGTCCATCAAGGAAGAATAAAAGGATTTTCCATGCAGTAAGGACAGTTGAAATTTCATCATTTCAATCTATAGCATATCTGGTCGGCACAGCTATATGACCTTCCTCACTTTCTTTCTTTTTTTTCTTTTTTTACATATAAGGTATTTAATTTTTTCCGTTACATGTAAAGATAGTTCTCAACTTTTGTTTATACAATCTTTACAATTTCAGATTTTTCTCCCTCCCTCCCCTCCCTCCCCCCCTCCCCTAGACAGCAGGTAATCTGATATAGGTTATATCTATATATCTATATACATATACATATATATATATATATATATACACACACACACACATATACCCATAATAACATTAATCCTATTTCTGCATTAATCCTGTTATAAGAGAAAAAATCAGAGCAGTAATGCAAAACCTCAAAATAGAAAAAAAAAAACAACAGCACCCAAAACAAAAGAAATAGTATGGTTCAATCAGCATCCATACTCCACAGTTCTTTTTTTTTTCTTGGATTTGGAGATCCTCTTCTATCATGAGTTCCCTGGAACTCTTCTGTACCATTGCATTGGTGAGAAGAATATAGTCCATCACAGTAGGTCAACACTCAATGTTGATGATACTGTGTACAATGTTCTTCTGGTTCTGCTCATCTCACTCATCATCAGCTCACGCAAGACCCTCCAGGTTTCTCTGAACTCCTCCTGCTCATCATTTCTTACAGCACAATAGTATTCCATTGTATTCATATACCACAACTTGTCCAGCCATTCCCCAATTGATGGCCACCCCCTCAACTTCCAATTCCTTGCTACCACGTAAAGAGCAGCTATAAATATTTTTGTACATGTGGGTCCCTTTCCCCCTTCCATGATTTCTTTGGGAAAAAGACCTAAAAGTACCTTCCTCACTTTCAACAGCATTTGAGTAGGAATGAAGATCAAGGGTTGTAGTTAGGGGTACCCAGGCCAAAGGCAATAGGACAAGAAAATAAGGGAATTAAGGACAAAGGACAGTGTACAGTGGAACTGTTCAAGCCCTAAAAAGGGAGACACCAGAGCAGAGGTAATGAATTCTGAGATTAGGGAGGGGTAGAATTAACTTGAATAGGTTTAGGAGGCGTGAGGCACAGAGGAAGTTATTGAAATATAGGTAGTTATAATCAAACAAAGGAATTTCAGATTTCCAGATTATGGAGGCAAAAGAGTTATGGGTAATGGTGACACTGAAGGCATGACCCTCCCTATGAGTTGTTGAAATGGAATGAAGGTCATGGGAATTGAGGAGGTTCATGATTTGGTATGGTATGCCCAGATATTGGAAAGGACATTCATTAGTGTACAGAGATGTGTCAAGGTGGATAGAGAGCATTATACTTGGAGTCAAGGAGACACATTCAAATCCTGCCCCAGAAACTGCTAGTTCTGTATACAAATCACTTAAAATCTCTGAGCTTCTGTTTCTTCTTCTTCTTCTTCTTCTTCTTCTTCTTCTTCTTCTTCTTCTTCTTCTTCTTCTTCTTCTTCTTCTTCTTCTTCTTCTTCTTTTTTAGTAAGGCAATTGGGGTTAAGTGACTTGCCCAGGGTCACACAGCTAGTAAGTGTTAAGTGTCTGAGGCTGGATTTGAACTCAGGTATTCCTGAATCCAGGGCCAGTGCTCTATCCACTGCGCCATCTAGCTGCCCCGTGTTTCTTCTTTATAATGGGGATTATAATAGTACCTTATTTGATAATTTTTTTGAGACTGAAATGAGAGAATGCCTATAAATAGCTTTATAAACCTTGAAGTGCTTTACAAATGTGAGTTATTATTATTATTTAAGCATCCAAGTATAAGATCAAGCTTTGGGGTAGAGTGGAAGACAGCTAGCCAGTTGATGAAGTCCTTGAGAAAGGAGGGATTATGATTTGGGGACTGGTAGATGAGTAAAACCAGGAGCTGTGTCCAGTTAATATGGAGTAAATATGGATAATAGAAAGTAAATCTCAGTTGTTCCATTGTGATAGCAGAGGTAGGGCCCTCTTAAAGTCCCTCACAATATGGCTACTTTCCTCAACCTATTCCAGATTACTCTACTTCATGCATTCTCTGCCTTCTAGACTAACTGGCTGAATTGTCTCTCCAGTATTTTGTCTTCCATTTCCTATTCTGCATAGGCTTTCCCCCCATAATTGGGATACTTTCTCTCCTCACCTCTGCTTTACTGTATTTCCTGCATGGCTACCTTCAAGGCTTAGCTCAATTGCCACTCTTCCTGATTCCTCCAGTTTTTAGTGCCCCCTCTCAACTTTGTAGAGATTTGAGCACATGCTGCTTTTCTTGAATTATTGCTATATATATGTGTGTGTGTGTGTGTGTGTGTGTGTGTGTGTGTGTATGTATGTATGCCATTGTTGTTATTTAAGTCTCTTTTCAGGGATTTAGGGAAAAGGCTTTTTGCTTTTGTGCATCAAGATACAAGGCAGCTAGGTGGTACAGTAGATAGAGCACCAGGCCTGGAGTCAGGAAGCCCAGACTTCATGTCCAGCCTCAGGCACTAGTTACGTGACCCTGGACAAATCACTTAACCCCGTTGGCCTCAGTTTCCTCATCTGTAAAATGAGCTGGAGAAGGATAGGGCAAACCATTCCAGTATCTTTGCCAAAAAAAAAAAAAAAAAACCCACACCAAAAAACCACCAAACAACCAAAAAGGAGTCAGGAAGAGTCAGACATAACTGAAAATGACATGATACAAGTGGAAAGCCAAGTAATCTCTTCAATCAGTTCCTCCCTCTAAAGCTTATTATTTTTGTGATTCTGGGCAAGTCATTTAAGCCCTCTTGGCTTCAGTTTCCTCTTCTGTAAAATGATGAGTTTGAAATAGATGATCCAGAGGTCCCTTCCAGCTAGAAATCCATGATCCAAGTCATTGAGTGTGGATCACCAAAATAGGTGTTTGACAAATGTCTGTTGAATTGATTATAACTTGCCCTAGAGCTGTTCTCTGCTTCCTGCATTAAAGGACAGATAGCTCAGCATCAAATCTGGTGTCACCCTGACCTGGATCAGGATTCCAAAACACTTCTTTCCTGGATTGAGGCCTGTGGGTGGACTACAGTTCCCAGCACTCCCTAGCACTCTTTGACCCAAGCAGTGTCAAGGACTACAGCTCCCAGCAGCCAATACGGCCCTGGAGCGTAATAGATTACAATCTCCCGCGGTAAAACGAGGGCCCGCGGGTCGCCAAGTGGGCGGTGAAGACGGCGCGGGCGGTGCCGGGAGTTGTGGTCCGCGTCGGGTCGCCTAGACGCCGCGGGGGCCTGTGGGAGGTGGCGAGTACAGGCCCCGCTGAGGGAGGAGGCGTCAGTGCGGCCTGAGCCGGGGAGCTACGACCGCGACTTCGACTGGGGTTCCCAGGCGGCGGCGGAGGGGACCGGGGGGGTGGTGGCACCATGTCGGTGTTCGGGAAACTGTTTGGGGCCGGCGGGGGTAAGTCCGGGGGCAAGGGCGGCCCGACCCCGCAGGAGGCGATCCAGCGGCTGCGGGACACGGAGGAGATGCTGAGCAAGAAACAGGAGTTCTTGGAGAAGAAGATCGAGCAGGAGCTGGCGGCGGCCAAGAAGCACGGCACCAAGAACAAGCGAGGTGAGCCCCGACCCACGAGCCCGGGGGGCTTCTACGCCACCGACCCCGCCCCGCCCGGCGCCGACACTGCCCCGCCCGGCCCCGCCCGGCCTCGGGACGCTGGCCTCTGCCCCCTGGCCTTGGCGTCTGCGCTCTCCCCCCCCCCCCCCCCCCCCCCGGTCCCTTCCCAGGCCACTGCCGCGTATCCCGGCTTGGTACTGACCTCTCACTCACACCCAGTCTTTTCCTTCCATGACCACCACGCACCTGTGGAGCCTGCCCCCCCATCCCCGCTCCCCAAATGTCGGGCCTAGACTTGCCCCCTGGACTCAGGATACTTCCTTCCGCGGGTCCCTCCCCCCACCTCCACTGCCTACTCCTGAGCCCAGGGGTGCTGTGGGTCTCTGGCTTCCCGTGGATGCCCCCCCCCCCCCGTGTTTCTCTGTCTCTCTCACACACTCCCTCTGTCTCTTTCTCACACTCACACTAGTGTCTCTCTCACACACTCCCACTCTTTCTCACACTAACTCACACACACTCCCTGGCTTTCTCACACTCACTGTATTTCTCACACACACTCTGTCTCAGTATCTCTGTCTCTCACACACAACTCCCTGTCTCTGTCTCACACTCACTCCTTCTCTCTCTCACACTCACTCCCTCTCTTACACTTACACTCTGTCTCTCTACCTCTGTCTCACACATTCACATTTCTGTCTCTGTCTCTCACACACTATGTCAATAACACACACTTCAGTATTTGTCTGTTACATTCATTCTTTCTTTCTCTCTGTCTCTCTCTTTCTCTCCCCCCCCACCCCCCATATCCCTGCCCTTTCCACCATACATTGCCCAAGAAACCCCATTCTACAGTGGTTTCCTGCAGCCCAGCCAGTATCATTCCATGCCTCTAGCCTCCCATAAGCTGGGCCCCCCCACCCCTCACTTCTTACACCCCTCACTTCTTACACCCCTCACTTCTTACACCCCTCACTTCTACCTGTCTTCTCCCTTCTCAATATATTTTCATCTGCTTGCCCTCACTACCCCTTTTCCTTTTTTAATCTCTTCCCCAGCTCTCCCATTCATTCCTCACTCCCAACTCCGGACCCTTATCTTTGTCCCAGAACTACAACTTCCCAGTCTCTAAGTTGCCTTGAGAAATTTTCTCGTGACTCACTCTCTTATCATGCACCACGCACCTCCCACATCCTGACGTGACTGAAAACATTGCCTAAACCCACTCATTCACTCCCTTGCCTCCTCCACCCAAATCAGGGATCCCTAAGAAGTGGTTAGCCCCTATTCTGCTTGGGTTTTGGCCATTGGGGTGGATGTTGATTTTACTGCTGGTGAGGAAATGACAACTGGAGTACTACTTCCATTTCCCTGTACTTTCAGCGTAAAAAATACATATGTGTGTATGTACTGTCAGTGAGAAGGTGGGTGAGTGTTGCCTTCTGGACTCCTGTCCCATGTCAAACCAGAACTTCTGTTGGAAGTGAAGGAAGGTCTCTTGGGCAAACAAAGCTTCCTCCCTTCTGCTGATTCTGACCTTCTGTTTTCTGTAACCTTCCTCTGTGTTTTCCTTTGCCAGACCAGTATGTTCCATTATGCTCTGCACTCTGCTTGTAATTATGGGATTATTTTTTTTTCAACAGATGCTGGCATTTTTCAAGGCTTTGCCTTGCTGTGGGGGATTGGTTTACCTCATCTCCTATATAATAGGGCAGATGCTCAGAGGTTTTCTGTGGTCCATGGTTCCAGAAAATGGCCGTGGGACCAGTGCAGTTTTTGGCAGTTAGGTGATTTTTTAATTAGTATCCAGAAGTCGTGAAGAAGGATTGTCGAGTGGCATTTAAAAGATAGATACTCTTAGTTATCTGATCTCAATAAATAAGGTGTTAACATCTTTTCCTGGAAAGGAAAGGTGGCCTGACTGGACTGAACCCATGCTTCATTAATTTCTCTTCCTCTTTGGAGACTATGTCCTGTTGCTTATTAGGGTGAGGAGAACTAGAAATGTATTTTCTAGTTTTCCAAATGCATAGTCTCCTTCATGTGATCCTTGGATCTCTGTTGCTTCATTATTCTAGGTATCATCAGAGTACTAAGCCCCAGCTAGGCATAGTACTGTGTGCTGAGTGTGCTATAAATAAAGTAGAAACCATGTCCCTGCCCTCAGGGAATCTCTAGACTGATGTGAAGAGTATCTATGTGGATATACAGATAAACATGGGCTGTGTGCAGTAGAGTTTGAGGGGAGTATAATCAGAGAAATATCATTGGAATCTAAATAAACTGTTAATACTACGTTTTCCAAGTGTACAGTTGGGGGTGTGGGGCAAAAGTTTGAGTCCAGTATTCCATTTCCAAACTTTTGTCTTGTTTATTAATTCAAGCAGATACTTATTAACTGCAAGAACCTCGTGTTAGGTGTTGGGAAGATACAAAAATGAAGAAGATAGGATCTCCCATCAGGGACCTCAGAGTCTATTAATTCTTTAAATAAATTAGGGTGGTGATGAGGCTCTTATTTAGAATTCTCTGATAAACCTACAATTTGTGGCTTCCCTAGGTCACATTGTCCAAGCAGACAGCTTTCTTCAGTGAGACCCAAACAGAAAAATGAGTCATAGTTGGACAAAAAAAAATGGAACTAAATAAAATTATTTTTGCGTTCTGGCAGATTTCTGACATCTACAAACTGTGGCCGTCTTTATTGATTTTCTTCTGGTGAGAGTTAGCATGAAAGATAATAGGGAAGCTAAATCATGTAATAGAACGAACTAGCACCTGAACTAGATTCAGAGATCCCAGGTTTGAATCCCATCTCTGCCTCATCTATCAGCTATGTGATCTTAAGTTGCTTCACATCTCTCTCAAGTGTCCTCTGTAAAATGAAGGGGTTTGGACTAAACTAAGTAATTTCTAACGGTCCCTTATAGCTCTAAATCCTGTGATCATGAGATTACCATTTAGTGAAGATTCTTTTATTTTTAAGGTCTATCATAAAAAAAAAATGATATCAGGATATTCTAGAAAGACAATTTTGACCGAACATGAAAAAGTATTGCTTTGTAACAATTTGGAAATTGGGAACTCGTCATTTATGTTGCCGATGATATATTTTTTTATCTCCCCCATTCCCATTTTAACAAGAGAACCCCAGTGCTGATATTATTTCTCTTGGATCGATGGTTGTGAAGCAGAGCATGAGTTCTTTTAGGAGTTAATTTAGGTTAAATTAACAATGCCTAATAGCATGTATAGAAATTTGGCTATGGTGGGAACTCTGCCACCATCAAATCATAATTATTGTTAGAATTGGTACTTTTCTCATATTTATTAAAGTCACTCTAAATGTTTTATTGTGGGAGGATGTCTTAACGAGTTAAATTTATTGCTAATGGGGATTGACTGATAGAGGCGTCAAGTTCTCTGATAGAGGCGTCAAGTTGAAAAACACTGTATCTCACTGGTTCATGTGCTGGCAGAGTCTTCTCTGTGAGAAAAACACTTATGGAAAACTAGAAAAATGTCAAGGAAATTGTTCATCAGAAAGGAGACTCCTGTCTGGGTCATACTTAAACTCCTTGTTTGAACCACTCAGTACACACTATGGATTCTAGTTTCTTTTTTAAGACTCAGAATGAAAGAGACTGGTATTTCAGGAAGATTTTGGGTACACAGATGCCTAATTAGATGTTTTTGTTTTATTAACTCTCTTTTGCATCCTCTGTTTGGCAGTGAGATTAAATATTTGGGTAGTGATTGCGAAAGTATATTCACAGATTGAATTCAAGATGGGTTTTGCTTAGGTGGGTTCCAACTCTGAATCCATGATCCCAAGATGTTCTAAGCATGGTAAATTCTGAGCTGAATTACTTTGCTATGGAAGAGATTAGTTTTAGGGGTGGGAAGAAGGGAACTGTGGAACATTCCTTAAGTAGGTAAGGGCACAAAAACATCTCTCCATGTGTTTACAGTATTTCAAAGGTTAGGGGGAAAGGCAGGTAGTGTGGGAAGAGTACAGTGGAGTTCCTTCAGGGTCATAAAGGTTTGTGAAAAATCGATTCTCCTGCCCAGAAATAATTTGTGTTGTACAGTTGTTTTTTGTTTTAAATAATAATCCTGACATTGGTCATTATGCCAAGGAGCAGTGTTTAATCTAGAAAGACAAACATACCATTCGTTAAAGATAATGAATTCGGACAGTCATATTATCATAAAATAGGGATACCCAATAGGGCCTGTTTTTAAAGTCTTCTCCAGAAATTAACCCATTGAGTCAGTGTGTCATGAATGAGCCCTTCTGCTTTACAAGAAGCAGTCACCCAGCCTTGCTCAGCCAGTCTGCTCTGTGGAAGGCAGCATATGCCCCATAGCAGATTGTACTGGGTCTGTGCACATAGGGGGTTCGGCAAATGAATACTGGAACTTGTGTCCTAAAAGACCAATTTTCTTAATTCTCAACCTCTCTAAGTCTGAGCACCAGTTATCATTCTGAGGCCTATCTGCACCGTTTTTTCTACGACAAGTGATCAGGTTTCCAAATCTGAGATTGGTTTTCTCAGGGCTGGCAACTGGGAGCCAGCTCTAGGCAAAGACTGGCTTTAGAAGAACGAATTTCGTGCAGAGTGCTTGTATATTTTGCTATGCAAAAGTGGATTTGAGGTAGAGAGGATGGGGAGTGAACTGTTCACTTTGGCCCTTTCTATGGCAAAATCAGGAAATGTGCTGGTTTGGGGAGAAGTTTGGGAATTATAATTCAAGGCCTGGTGTAAAATGGACTTTTAGTGTCAACTAACTTTGGTTTTCTTTTCCATTAACAACTCAATAAACTTGTTTCCACAATTCTGAAGAGCCTTTGAATCCACCAGGATGGCAGTCCCTTTGCTGGCCTCCAGATAATTTGATTTCTCTGTCATGTCACACAAGCCTCTTAACCCTGGAAGTTCACCTGGACTTCTCACAGTATACTCTGCCCCTGTAAGCCCCTTCCTCTTCTGATTGGTCGGTTCTTCCCAGAATTTCCATTTTAAGGAATATGCCCAGGCATGTGATGTCTTCATTCCTTCCCAGGCTCCACTCCTGACTATCTGCATTTTCTCTACCATGCCCCTTCATGGTTACCTTCTTCAATCTGCCCTCCTTCCAGCTTCCTTTTATGAGTTGTCCTCCTCCTCCTCTCTCTCTTTTTTTTTTTTTGAGCTGGGCAATAAGGGTTAAATGACTTGCCCAGGGTCACACAGCTAGTAAGTGTCAAGTATCTGGTGAATTCAGGTCCTCTTGAATCCAGGGCTGGTGCTTTATTTACTGCGTCACCTGGCTGCCCCAAAAGTAAACTTCTTGAGGACAGGGACCATGTTTCTTTCTGTGTGTGTATTCTTAAAAGAATAGTGTCTGGCCAGTAGTTTAATGCTTGTTGACTGGATATGGTAGAGGAGGTTGATCAGAGCCTCAGATTGAGATGGGTTGGGGGAGAATGGAGGTGGAAGAAGCTGTATCAGGAGAGGGGAGTGGAGGGACAGTAGACCTGAAACTCAGCAGGCTTATAGAATTTCCCAGGAAGAAGTGTGAAACCATAAATGTCCACAGAATGGGGTAGCCAGGGCTTTGTGTGGAAATAAAAATACAGAAGTAAAGCCATGTCCTTTGCATTTAGATCCTGTGACAGTCACATTCTAGGGCACTTATTATAAGAGAAGATTTGGCTAGAAACATTAAAGTTAACCACATTAGGTGGTAAATGGCACTTAGGTCTAAGGGGAGTTTAAAATAACATCTCTGAAGATAAGACTGTTGGTAGACCTCATCTGAGACATTAAAATTGTCATGAAAGTGGATATAGGGTGAGCCAGACAAGGTAGAAGTTAGGAGTTTGGACTTAAGAACAAGGTTGTTTGAGTTCTCTGGGCATTTTCCTTCCACCCCCAGATCAGATAATACCCTGGGTTTCTCTGTGGAGTTAAGGGGTAAGATTCTCTTGTAAACATAAGGTCCTCTGGGAAAGGCAAATGGTCTAGTAGAAAGTGGGCTGGGCTTAGAGTCAGAAAGTTTAGACCTGAGTCCAAACTCAGACATCAGTTCTGTGATCCTTAGTAAGTCATTTAAACATTTAGAACCTCAGATTTTTCATTTGTAAAATGGAAACAATGACCCTAGACTGTATGCTGCTTGTGGATATAAGAATTTTTTGGTTTGTCTTTGTGTCTCTATCACCTAGCACAGTGCCTTGCTCATGGCAGATGCTTAATAAATGTTTGTTGAATTTCATTTAATATCATTTCTCTTGAGTGATATTACGTAGCAATAGTCATAGTTTATAGTCAGACTGAAAACTATGGAGTATTGGTACCTTCTCCCTTTTCTGCTGCTGTGTCACCATCATTACAAAAGCGGAAGGGCCAAAAAGGAATGAGAGCCATCTTATATTTTTCTTTGTTTCATAAATTGACACTATTAAAGAATTCCTTGCCAAGTGGTTAGCTCACTAGTGATTAGGCTCTTTATACTTAAGTGTGTTTACTTGTTTTGCCATACTCAAAGCCATTCTAGTAGGGTAGAATGCACCAGAGCTTACGCTATACTGGCATAGCCTTTGAAAACCTAGGCTGGCCTACATGTTACGGTGAGGCATTGGCATAAGACTTTGCGGAGACCTTTGTCCAGTGACTGAATGGACATAGTTCTGGAAAAGTTGAATGATACCAAGTTTTGCATTCTTGCCATTAAGAAAACCAGAAGAAAGAAGTTGTAGCTAAATGAGAGGATGGCTCATAGGTTCTTCTTAAAGAGATGAAGAAAAGAGTGATGGAATTGGTTTTATCCCATTCCTAAAGGCAACAAGAAATGTTTCATGGGCTACTTGGCTATCTTGTATTTGAAGTACTACTCATAAATATTTATAAAAAGACCACCATGAAGATAATTGCAGTTTATTCATTAATATTAAATGCAGAGGAGCTAGGGAAATTCTCTGATAAACTTGATAAGATCCTCCAAATTAAATTGACCTGCATTTTGATAGTGACTTCAGTGCCTAAGTAAAGATGGTGCTAAATATTAAATATATTGAAAGGCATGGTTTAGGAAGAAGGAATGAGACTCCTTTTTTTTTTTTTTTTTTGATGAGGCAATTGGGGTGAAGTGACTTGCCCAAGGTCACACAGCTAATAAGTGTTAAGTGTCTTGAGGATGGATTTGAATCCAGGGTCAGTGCTCAATCCACTGCACCACCTAGTTGCCCCCATCAAGTATCAAGTGTCTGAGGTTGGATTTGAACTCAGGTCCTCCTGAATCCAGGGCTGGTGCTTTATCCACTACATCACCTAGCTGCTCCACCCCCCCCCCTTTTTTTGGGCAGGGAAATGAGGGTTAAGTGACTTGTCCAGGGTCACATAGCTAGTAAGTATCTAGTGTCTGAGGCTGGAATACCAAATGCTTTTTAACAAGGAATTTGGATGAACCTTGTGGAGAACTGGTCCATTAGTATGTAAATCTGGGATGGACACTATAAATAGATGAATTGAGTCTGGGACTTCTCATCTCGGAACAGCCCTCTGTTCTTCTAGTCCCCTTTCTCCATTAGTGAGTTCCTCTTTGAGCCTCCATTTTGGGGAAGGCCCAGCCAGGTTGGCTTTCCTCTAGTCCCTTCCCAGCTTTGCTTCTGACTCTCTGGACTTTGCCACCATGCCTCAGATGCCTTCTCATGCTGAAACTTCCCTCAGTTCCTTGTTACTTCCCACCCGGTAACACCCCTCTGGCCCTCTTTTCCTACTGGAGCCTGCCTTTTGGGAAGGGGCCCAAGCTGGCTCTCCTTCATTCCCCTCCTGAAATCTACTTTTGACTATCCAGACTGTTGCTGTTTCCCCTGAATGGGCATCTTCTTCCCCCCTCCCCCACCCCTTCAGCTCTCTCTTAGGTGTTGTCTTTCCCCATTAGAATATAAACTCTTTGAGGGCCAGGATCTGTCTTTTTGCTTGTATTTTATCTTCAGTACATAGCACAGAGTCTGGCATACTATAAGCACTTAATAAAAGCTGCCTGCCTGCCTGAGGAAACTGCAAAGCTCTTTGAATGAACCCAAGAGTCTCTAGGGAATAAAGATCATTAACACCAGTCTTTGATTGGCTGTATTAATATGAGGCTGTGAGACAAGCGGTATAATAATCTCTGAAGAACTGAAAGTTTAACCCAGACAAGGAAAGAAATGGTTGATGTGAGTAGACTCCAACATATAACCAATGAGGAGCTTTGAAAAATAGGAAGAAAAAATGTAGTGGAATTGAAAATAGCCTGGTGGGAGCAGCTAGGTGGTGCAGTGGATAAAGCACTGGCCCTGGATTCAGGAGGACCTGAGTTCAAATTTGACCTTAGACACTTGACACTTACTAGCTGTGTGACCCTGGGCAAGTCACTTAACCCTCATTGTCCTGCAAAAAAAAAGAAAGGAAGGAAGAAAATGGTCTGGTGATGTGGCAAGGGCAGGGGGCAACAGAGGGCTCCCCTGATATATCCTCATAATGGTAGCATAAAGGGAGGAAGCCCTTTGGCACCTGGGATGGGCTTTCTTTGAGGATAGGCAAGAGTGGCAGGATGGGGGTCTGCATCATTGCAGGGAGCATCCAAATTTTGGAGGTCACACATCCATTTGAATATTGGGTATTGCTTACCTCAGGTTTGTTGTGATGAAAGTGCTTTGTAAAATCTTAAAGTGTTATTAAAATATAAGGAGTATCATTACTTTTTTCTACTTACCTTTCTCTAGTACCTAATTTTTTTTTTTTTTTAGTGAGGCAATTGGGGTTAAGTGACTTGCCCAGGGTCACACAGCTAGTAAGTGTTAAGTGTCTGAGGCCGGATTTGAACTCAGGCACTCCTGACTCCAGGGCTGGTGCTCTATCTACTGCGCCATCTAGCTGCCCCTAGTACCTATTTTTTTTAAAGCAAAATATACTCAATGACTTGGTTAGAGTTTTGAAGGAATTTAGACATATCAGTAGAATACAGGTTGATAAAATATGGTACAGACTCATTTTAGTCCAGCTCATTTAGTTAATCAGGCTTTGAACAGATTGTTGTTCTGTTTCATTCTCAGGCTGACCAGTGTAGCCAGATAATTGAGTTTCCTTCATCTTTTATTAATAAGCCGCCCTTCATTGCCCTCAGTCTGAGAAAAAGGTCTTATTTCCGATAGTTACTGAGGAAGCAGGAGCCTTTTCTTATGCCTGACCCCAAGGCAAACCTCCAACATCCTGAGTGATTAAGCTTCTCTTGTATCTCTCTCATAGGAAACTCCCCTTAAATCACCTGTTTATTTCCTGGGCCTCTGATCATAAACCCCTTTCCTCTTGTTCTTGTCTTACATCTTTAAAACATTTAAAACAAATTGTTTTATCAATGCCCTTTTCCCCCTATTACAGTCATTTCCAAATATAGCCTTCCCTCTACTCAACCAGCTTTCCCTGGTAACAAACATTTAAAAAACATGCAAACCCAGCACCAAACAGTTTAGCATAACCAACTACAACATTGACAACATCTTAACAGCATATGCTGTATTCCACACACATAGCCTCCACTTAAAAGAGATGAATTTTCTCCTCTCTTCCCAGGGCCCAATGTTGGCCATTAGAATAACATGGTATTTAGTTTCATTTTTTTGTTCTTTCCATTTACACCATTGTGGTCATTGTGTTTATTATTTTCTGGTTCTGCTCACTTCATTCTGAACCATTTTTTTTTTAATCATAAAAGTCTTTTATTTTCTAGTTACATGTAGATATAGTTTTCAACATTTGTTTTTATGAGATTTCTAGTTTCAAATTTTTTTCCCTCCCCAAGACAGCAAGCAATCAACATAGGTTATATATGTACAATCACATTAAACATATTTCTGCATTAGTCATACTATGAAAGAAGAATCAGAGCAAAAGGGAAAAACCTTAAAAAAGAAAAACAAAAAAAGTAGAAATAGTATGGTTCAATCTGCCACAGTTCTTTTTTTCTGGATGTAGAGAGCATTTTCCATATTGAGTCCTTTGGAACTATCTTGGACCATTATATTGCTGAGAAGAGTCAAGTCTATCACAGTTATCAACACACAGTGTTGTTGATACTGTGTACAATGTTCTCCTGGTTCTGCTTATCTCACTCAGCATCAGTTCATGTAAGTCCTTCCAGGTTTCTCTGAAATCTGCCTGCTCATCGTTTTTTACATCACAGTAGTATTCCATGACATTCATATACCACAACTTGTTCAGCCATTCCCCAACTGATGGGCATCCCCTCAATTTCCAATTCCTTGCCAGCACAAAAAGAGCAGCTATAAATATTTTTGTACATGTGGGTCCTTTTCCATTTTTTATGATCTCTTTGGGAAAAAGACCTAGTAGTGGTATTGCTGGGACAAAGGGTATGCACAGCTTTATAGGCCTTTGGGCATAGTTCCAAAGTGCTCTCCAGAATGGTTGGATCAAGTTCACAGCTCCACCAAGAATGCATTATTGCCGAACCAGTTCTTATAGGTCATATGTTTCTCTGAATTCTTCACATTTGTTGTTCTTTAAAGCACATTTGTATTACCTTTCTGTAACATAATTTGTTTAGCTATTCCCCTGTTGACAGGCACCTACTTTTTTTCCAGGTCTTTGCGACTGAAAAAAGTGTTGCTGTGGATAGTATAGACAAGACCTTTTTTTCTGTGTACCTTGAGCTATATGACTAACATATGAATGACCTTGTGAGTCAGAATACAAGAATTTTAGTCACTTTTCCCTCATAATTCCTAATGTTTTCTATGATGGTTAGACCATAGCTCCACCAACAGTGTATTACGCCTGTTTTGCCACAGCTGTTCCAGCACAGACTGTTTCCATCTTTACCAATTTACTGGGCGTGAGCTGGTTGAATGGCTTGACTCAGAGTAGTTGTCAATGGTTCTATGTTAGCTTGCCACATAGGCACCCAGGGGGTTCTCCAGAGACATGTGCTTGGCCTTGTGCTGTTTAACATTTTTTATTAGTGACTTGGATAGAAGCATAGGTGGCATGTTTCTCATATTTTTAGATGACACAAAGTCAAGTGGGATAGTTTACATCTTGGACGACAGAGACAGAATCCAAAAAGATCTTGACAGAGTAGAACCTTGGGATGATTCTAATATTAAATGTACTAAGGATAAATGTAAAGTCTTACAAATTTAGTCTAAAAAATTGTGTTAATATGTACAAAATGGTGAGGCATGGTTAGAAAGTTGTTTTTTTAAAATCTCAGATCTAGGGGCAGCTAGGTGGCGCAGTGGATAGAGAACCGGCCCTGGAGTCAGGAGTACCTGAGTTCAAATCCAACCTCAGACACTTAACACTTACTAGCTGTGTGACCTTGGGCAAGTCACTTAACCCCAATTGCCTCACCAAAAAACCAAAAAAAAAAATCTCAGATCTATAGCTGGAAGGGACCTAAAAGGCCATCTAGTCCAATTTTACAGATAGGGAAACAGAGACTTGGGGAAGATTGTGACTTGCCTAGGATCATACAGGTTTGGTAAGTGTCAGAGGTGGGATTTGGGTTTTTTGTTTTTTGTTTTGTGGGGCAATGGGGGTTAAGTGACTTGCCCAAGGTCACACAAGGCAGAGGTGGGATTTGAACCCAAGTCCTCCGATTCCACAGGCAGTTCAAAATAGGATCTTACATAGACCTAGAAATCTGTCAGGACACAATTTTAAAAATCATAATATTTTGGAAATTTAATACAATTAAATTTTTAAAAACTTGAGAGTTTTAGTGGACTTCAGGTTCAGTATGAGTTAGCTGTGTGACGGCAGCCAAAAAAACCAAGGCAAATTAGGCTTTATTATAGTCATAGCTGACAGCTGAGGTGTCACTGGGTATGGCCAAACCAGTTTAAAATGGAGGTGCTATCTGATTGTAATGTATTGATGTGTTAAAAAAAAGAAATATATAAATGTGTGGTTTTCTAAATAAATATGTGGCTGCAGGAATCCTTATGTATGGTTTAATGGCTCTATTTCTATTTGACTTTGACACCATTGGGTTATAGAATAAGAAAGGTGATTAAAAGCAAGCATTTTAAAATGTCTGTTATATGTTGGGCACCATGCTAGGTTCTAGGGAAAACAAATGCAAAACAAACAAACAAACCAAAAAAACCCAATCCAATCTCGAGGAGTGCAGGTAGGTTCTATAATCCCACAGCTCTCTGTTCTTGCCAGACAACATCTGGTGCCTTGTGTTTAGTTCTGGGGATGGCGTTAGTAAGATGGAGAGTGTAGAGGAGTGGGTAGCCAGGATGGGGAGAAGCCTTGAGGTAATGCCATTTGAAAATAGATGGAAAGAATTGGGGATGTTTAACTTGAAGAGTTGGGGGAACAAAATTATTGCCTTCAAAATATTTTAAGGGTTTTAATGTATAAGAGGGATTAGATTTGTTATTTTTGAACCCGGATGGCAGCTGCCAGAAGCAGTAGGTGGGAGTTGTAAATATTTAAATTTGGGGGCAGCTAGGTGGCACAGTGGATAAAGAAAGCATTGGCCCTGGATTCAGGAGGACCTGAGTTCAAATCCAGCCTCAGACACTTGACACTTATTAGCTGTGTGACCCTGGGCAAGTCACTTAACCCTTATTGCCCTGCAAAAAAAAAAATTAGACTTAATGTTAGGAAACAACTTGATCCAAATTAGTGGTTTTCATGAATGGAATGGTCTGCTTTGGGTGGTAGGGATTCCCTTTTGGGAATGTTGTTGTGAGGTTGCTTTTTTCAGGTATGGGTTGGACTAGAATGGGGGTCCCTTACACCTCTAAAGTTCCACGTGTGTAAGAGGTATACAACATTTCGGTTGTGCTGAAGCTTCCATTATGGGACTCTAGTTCAGTCATGGTGGTCCTTAGTGGTGACTGAACATCAGAAACTCTGCTTTTCTTTTCTCCTTAATGTGACTGTAGCATTCTAAGAAAAACATGGGCGCACATGGGCAGATATGTTCATATCACCTTTTTTTGGTAATAAACATTTTTATAGTTTTGAGTTCCATTTTTATCCCTCCTTCCCTCCCTCCCCTCCCCTCTCCCTGACATGGCAAACAGTCAGATATGGGTTATATATGTATGATTATGTAAAACATTACCATATTTGTCATTTTTTACAAGAGAACTTACAAGAAAAAAATGAAAGTGAAAAAAGCATGCTTCAGTTTGTGTTTCATCAATATCATTTCTTTCTTTGGAGGTGGATAGTATATTTCAGTCAATAGTCCTTTGGGATTGTCTTGGATCTTTGTATTGTTGAGAATAGTCAAGTCATTTACAGTTCTTTATCAAACAATATTGTTGTCTCTGTGTACAATGTTCTCTTGGTTCTGCTCACTTTACTATACATCAGTTCATACAAGTGTTTCCAGGCCTTGCTGAAGTCATTCTGCTTGTCATTTCTTATAGCACAATAATATTCTATCACCATCATATGCCGTAGTTTGTTTAGCCATTCCCCACATGTCACCTTTCATATGAGCTCATGAATCTTTGAAGGTAGACATTAAAAGAGAGAAGGAATATTAGCCCTGAATGAGGTATCATTTTGAGGAGAGGGAGAAACCAAGGCCTTGGCTGGGTGTGGCAGCACATGCCTGTAATCCAAGATAACAGGAGAGTTCAGGCTCAGGCTGGTGGATCTCTTGAACTCAAAGGTTCTGAGCTAGGGTTGTTGATACTCATCTGTTGTCTATGTTCATTTCAACATTAGTATTCACCTGAGCCCCAGGAGCAGGAAGCCACCATGTTCGGGCCCAGGTTGGAAATGGAGAATTTCAGAGCTCCTGTGCTAGTCGGTTGTGAGATCAGGCCCATGAGTAACCCTTGCTCTTCTAGCCTGGGTGAGAAGGGAGGGAGGGAGGCACAGGCAGGCAGGCAGGCCTTCCCAGGTCAAATGAGTTGTCATCAATCAGTAGAACTGCTGAAGGGTTCTTGGTGCTGTGGAAGTTGCACAGAAGGTTGAGATCTTGACCTCAGTTAGGTGGCACAGTGGATAGAGCACTAGACCCACTGTCAGGAAGACCTGAATTCAGATTTCACCTCAGACCCTTACTAGCTGTGTGACTGGGGCAAGTCACTTAACCTTTGCCTGCCTCCATTTTCTTTTCTTTCTTTTTTTTCTTCTTTTTTTCTTAGTGAGGCAATTAGGGTTAAGTGACTTGCCCAAGGTCACACAGCTAGTAAGTGTTAAGTGTCTGAGGCTAGATTTGAACTCAGGTACTCCTGACTCCATGGCTGGTGCTCTATCCACTGCGCCACCTAGCTGCCCCTCTGCCTCCATTTTCTAATCTATAAAATGAGGATAATAATAGCACCCAACTCACAGGGTTGTTGTGAAGATAAATGAAATGGTATTTGTTAAGCACTTTGCAAACCTTAAAGCGCTATAAAAATGCTGGCTTTTATTAGCTGTTGTCAGAGGGGAAATAAGGTAGCTATACAGATAAAGTGCTTTCCCTGGCCCCTCCGGATGCTTAGCTGTGCAGCCCTGAAGGAAAGGAACTGGTTGACTAATCCTCAAATATAGGGTACCTGGCTTCGATTAAGTAGTTCTAGGGAAGAATTTTCCCATCCTGGGTTTTTTCCTCCCAGAAAACCTCCAATTTTATCTCTAAGGTTGCACTGAAATTCTTTTAAAAATTATTAGAGTAATCTTAATGAAAAGATAACTAATTGTACTTTATGGTGTATATCAAGAGATCTAACATTGGTAGGATGTGGTGGCATCTTCCAAAAAGTTGGGCATCACTACTCGAGGGTACTCTTTTAGTCAGGTATTGGTTGGGATACTCTTACTTCAGCAAAAGCTGTTAGTAGCCAGGTTACATCTCATCTCATAGAGTCACAGAATATCAGAACGTGTTAGATTCTTAGGAAATCAGAGCACAGAAGAGAGAAGTGATTTGTCTAGGGTCAGATAGCTAGATAGTAGAGCAGTACCAGAAGGTGGGTCTTTAGACTCCCAGTCCAATGCATTCTTTATTATACCACCTACTTTGTTAAGTGTAAAAGATGAGAGCGGCCATAGCTGTATAATGTGCTCAGCCTTTTTTTCTTTGTTACCCAGGTCAAAAGCTAGGCCTGAATTAATGGCCACAGGAGAGTAGTCCTGTGAAGCCCCCTTGGTACTGCAGGGCATCCTTCCTGTTGAATAATGGTTTTATCATTGTTGTAGTGTTGGTAAATGAGAGGGACTGATTTCTTCTGGAAGCTAAGTATAAGCCAGTCCTGATGGACAAAAGCCCAGCAATGAACAATAAAAGCTGTAAAAGTGGAGACTTCTGCTAAATGGACAGGTTGGGAGAGGAGCAGGGTCCCATCCCAGGCCTCTGTATTGAACCTTGGAGATAAAATATGTGGTGAACTTTCCCCAGAGTCCAGAGCAGTGGAGAAAACCAATTCCAGAAGACTAGTTGGCTCCTTCATAATTGTAATTAAGCCTGATCTGCAGAGATTTAACAGTGACATCATCAGTGTTTCAGGCTTGCACATACATATCTGAGAGAACATTACCCAGTTTCTGTAAAAGTCTCATATACTCAGTATAAATCTTGGCTCCACACATTGAAAAATTCAGTCTGTTAGGAATGTGGAAAAACCTAAAGCCAACAGGTTCTAAATGACCACTGTTAAAATCTAAAGTCCTGATTGGTCCTTCCCTTACCCCCTTTCATTCCCCAAAGCAGTTCCCTTCATTTCAGTTAATTTTCAGAGTATGCTCCCCAAGATAAATATGCTCAGTACAAACAAAAGAAAAACCTCTTCATGATGAGGCTCTCCAAATATTTTATTCACAGATAGCATTGTACTGATTTAACCCTGGAACAGTGCACAGCCTCTGCAGTGAATTCCACAGCAGTGCAAAAAGAGATTGCTCTAAAATCATTCACACTAAAAACCCAAAGTGGGTGGAAGTTGCATATTGTTTGGATAGCAGATGGACAGTGATCTAGAATTTGGGCTGGATCACATTTAGAAAATTTAGCAGTGCTTTTCATGATCCCAAATTGCCCACTGCAGCTAAAGTCTGTCTCTAGCAACACAAATGTTCTTTTAGTCATGCGATGTATCTGTAAATTGTGGCACGCTGGAATCTTAAAATAATAGCTGTTAAGTTAACATGAAGGGCAAGGGAAAGATGAATGGTGAGCACAAGTGTATTATTGGCAATGATTTCTGCATGAGAAGTAGTGTAGAAGACATTATTGATGTGTGTCTATGTGTTTGTGTGTGAGCATAACATCAGAAAAAGAGGTAGATCAGTTATGCAGCAAGAAGGTCCCTTTGAATCTAAATATTCTGTTCCAATGAGGGGCAGCAGTTGGACAGCCATAATCCTTCATTGGTGCCCCAAATATATAAAATGATGAGAATAGGGATCCTTTATGGAATATTTCTGAGAAAACATGTTGAGAGTCTAAGAGGATGAGGAATAGTTGTGATTTGCACTTGTTTAAGGTTATACCCACACTGATGAGTGAGTATAGAATTGTACCACATAAGGTACACAGCAATTTTGAGCTCGAGTCCATCAAAATGTCTTTCATCTTAAAATGCTAACATCTGTGGTGTTAGATTACCAACAAACCCTGGTCCTTCCAGGATACTTAGAAAGCAAAATGAAGGTTGCTTTGGGAATATTCCAGGTGACTAGGGAAAGAAAGCAGGCAGTACAGGGCTGCTATTTTGAGCTTTTGTTTTTCTTAAAATTGTAGCCAACAAACTAGTCAGGGATAGTGTGGCATGATGGGAAGAGTGATAGGTAGAAATTTAGGATCTCCTGAGTCCTGTCCCAGGATCATTACTGACTCACTGGGTGACCTCATGAGCAAATATATCTTTCTGTATCAGTGCCACAGATTGGTCATCTGGAAAGTGATCAGATTAATACTTATTTGTGGCCTGTTTTACAGGGATTTGGTGATGGCTGAGACCTTGAAGCTATGGACAAAGTTGGTATATAAATTACATTTCTTTATTCTTTTCTTTTCTTTTCTTTTTTTTGCTGGGCAATGAGGGTTAAGTGACTTGCCAGGGTCACACAGGTAGTAAGTGTCAAGTGTCTGAGGCCAGATTTGAACTCACGTCCTCCTGAATCCAGGGCCAATGCTTTATCCACTGTGCCACCCAGCTGCCCCCTCTTGATTCTTTTTTAATCATTCCTGTAATGTTGACTCAGGAAGAGAATACATATTCTGATGGGTCTTTGAAGAACTTCAGATTGCTCAGTTTTATTGATCCTTTCTTTTAAAAAATATCCTGTGTTATATGACTATCTAGGGGAAGAGAGAGGGATATAGGGGGAAATTTAGTCAACGTAAAAACAAGATATAAGAAAAAGTTTATTTTTCAAAGAATCTCATTATAATACATCCTTATTTCACCAGTGAAAAGTGGAAACAGCATTTCCTCAAATCTGTTTTGGGAGATCTAGGAAGAAAGGCCATATACTTTGTCTAAATCACAATAGAATTTTAAAATGCTGGGGGTGGGAGCCTGGGGGTGGGGAGAGCGGTGAGGCACGTGCACTCCTGCAAGTTCTTTTGCTGCAGTCAGCAATTTGAGGTGTTAAAATGCTCTAGTTTCCCATATGACATTCAGCCCCATTGCTTCTTTCTCCTAAGTCTCTAGCTTTATTGTTCATGTGCAGCACATGTCCAAAAATATGCTTATGAGAGTCAGCACGGTATACTGGATAGGAGTTTGGACTTGGAGTTAGGAGAGACCTGGATTCAAATGCCACATCGGACATTACTAGGTGTGCGCCCATGAGCACACTGATTCTCTGGACCTCAGTTTCCTCATACAGGAAATGGGGATAAAAATGTTTGAATCATTCAGTCAGTCAGCTTTGCATAAGTTCATACAAGACTTCACCAGTTTTTCTGAAACTGTACCCACCATACTTTTATCATCTTTTTACTTCCCCAACATTCTTGGATCCTTCCCCTCCTTTCTGGTCACGTGGCTACCACTTAAATTGAGGTTTTTATCATCTTTTCCCCAGACTATTTCAATATCCTATTAATTTGCTCCATCTATAAGCTTCTCACCTCTCCAGTCTATCTTCTACATGGCTGTCAAAATAATCTCCTTAAAACACAGATGCCTGGTCATGTTACTCACTGGCTCAAAAAGTCCTCCATGGCTCCCTAATGCTTTTAAGTTAAAATATAGACTCCCAAGCCTAGCATTTAATACCATTTATAATCTGGGTCCAACATACTTTTTTTTCTGAGTTCATATTATTTTTCTTACACTCTACATTCTGGCC